>NC_081409.1:565205319-565523317 GCF_030272615.1 Cryptomeria japonica | reverse complement strand
TCAAGGGTTCCTGAGTGGGACCAAGCTATGGAGGAAGAGTATAGTTCTTTGATGAGGAACAACACATGGGATTTAGTCCATCTCCCTAAGGGGAGAAAGATGGTTTGATGTAAGTGGATCTATCAGAACAAGTATGCTGCGGATGGTATTGTGGATAAGTAAAAGGCTCAGCTTGTTGCAAAAGGTTTCTCTTAGGTTGCAGGTGTTGACTATACTGAGACCTTTGCGCCCGTAGCCAAGATGAACTCCATTCGCTTGACACTTGCTATTGATACAGCTCATGGTTGGGTTGTACATCAGATGGATGTGAAGAGTGATTTTCTTCATGGTGACCTTGATGAGGAGATTTATATGGAGCAGCCATAGGGTTTCATCCAGGATACTTCCTTGGTTTGCATACTAAGGAAATCTCTCTATGGCCTTAAGCAGGCCCCCAGGGCTTGGTATGCCAAGATGGATTCCTTTCTTCTCTCCGCAGGATTCACCAGGTGTCATTCTGATCCAAATGTCTACATTGTCACAGGATGACTCTCACTTGATACTTGTACTCTATGTTGATGATTTGATCATTACAGGGAGTACCACATCCATCATTAGTAGGGTCAAATCTGCTTTGCATGACAGATTTGCTATGACTGACTTGGGTCTTTTGCACTACTTTCTCGGGATTGAGATTTCACAGTCACCTTTCGGGATTACACTATCACAGCCCAAGTATGCTCTTGATCTACTTGCACGCTTTCATATGGCTGATTGTAAGCCTACACTAACTCCCTTTCTTTCAGGAGTCAAGCTTGAGGCTCAGTGTTCTTCTCCACCAGTTGATGCCACTTTGTATCGTCAGCTTGTGGGTAGTCTCATCTACTTGACCCATACACGCCCTGATATTTCATTTATAGTTGGCATGGTTTCCCGCTTCATGCAGGAACCACATGAGCTTCATTGGAAAGCCACCAAATGCATCCATCATTACATCCAGGGTACACATCACTATGGGATTCACTATGCAGCAGGCACAGGACTTCGCTTGGTTGGTTACATAGACTCTGATTGGGCTGGCGATCTTGATGATCGTAAGTCTACTTCTGGTTACAGTTTTCACCTTGGTTCAAGCCCCATTTGTTGGCAGAGCAAGAAGCAGCATGCTATTGCTCTTTCTTCGACTGAGGTTGAGTATCGAGGCGCTATTAATGCAGTGACTGAGACCATTTGGCTTCAGAAGATTCTCATAGAGTTTGGGTTCACCACTCCACGACCGATAGTTCTACATTGCGACAATCAGAGTGCTATTGCTATCTCGAAGAACCTGGTCCAGTATCAACGGACCAAACACATCGAGATCCATATGCACTATATCCGAGAGTTGATTCAGGAGCAGGTCATTGATTTGCAATATTGTCCTACAACGGAGCAGGTTGCAGACATATTCACCAAACCTTTCACCGAGAGTAAGTTCCAGTAGTTGTGAGCTCTCTTGGGGGTGCGGGATGTGTCATTAGGGGGGGTCAGCTAACTTCTCCTTCCTCTCTTATGGGGGGGACTTTTTCCTCTTTGAGGTTTTGTCCTTCTTCTTTGAGAGTCTTTTGTACTTTCATCTCTCTTTTGGGGGGGAGTTTTTTCCCACTGGGTTTTCTCCTTTTCTCTGTTTGTGAGAGATTGCATTGCATAGTTTTTCTTGCATTTGCATATTGTACATGGGTACCTATCATGGCCTAGTAGCCGGGACCCATCTTGCATTGTTGACTTGAGTCTTTATTCTCCTAAGTTGCACTTAAGGGGGGGTGTTGGTGTAAATAAATATTCATTATGGATATTATTACACTTTACTTAAGTTAACTTAGGATAATGCATTTCTTCGTAGTTTGGATTTGAGACACTCAGGGAAGTGTGCACATAGGGATAGAGCTTGTAGGAGAAATTCCACCTTTCGTGGTCTTGTTTTGTTGTTACACTCCACATTCGGTGGGTCATCCACCTCTTGTGGAATATTATATTATTTCTCCTACCTACCGCTAGTATTTCTTACCTACCCTTGTTTCTCATTGAGCCACATGTCATGATTGTGTGCTCGTACATCCATATGGCCTTGCCTATATAAGAAGGCCTATATTCATTGTATTGGTGACTTCAGTTGATCATTTTCATAATGATGAGAATACAATTTGTTTTTGTCATTCTTTTGTCTCTATTTTTATACTTTTCATTGTGCCCTTGATCTTGGCAAAATCTCACACTTTTTAATATCTAAAGATGAATTAGTATAAGTTCCATCAAAATCATAAAAATAATCATAGGTTAAAGTCATAAGTTATATCTATGAACTTGTCAATACATATACTACTTTGATGTGTTCTTTTCTAGAATCATTGGATAATTTAGTGATCGCAACTAATAGTACTACACTAAGTTGAAGCTTGAATAAATGACCATTTTTTGTGATTTCACATTCTAGTCATTTACTTGGACATCTTGGCACTTGAAAATGACCGTCTTACATGAGATGAATTTGTTTGATATATTTTATATGCATTGATTTTATTGATCTTTTAAGGTTTTATTTGAGGAGATATCATAGGTTTCTCTATTCATCCTTTTGTGGTAAAATTAGAAAGGGATAACTATGATTCTTTTGTAAAATGGTATCTTGATAATTTTTAGGTGGTGTAATCATTTTCCTTTTATGTATGGAGTTATACCTAAACTAGAAACACTAGAAATTATACAATCTTGGTGTAACATCATTGACCATGTAGGAGTGATTTGATCTAGTATCAAGATCATGATTCTATGTGTATTGCATTGGATATTGATTTCCCCCACACACTTTGGAATAGACTTTAGGAGATCCATGGAGACCCTCACATCTCTCCATTCCTAGAGGATCATATTGTAGATTGTTTCATTCCCTTTGTAGATGAAGATCACATACCCTTCGATGGTGATACTTAAGAGGAAATTTATTATATCATATTAAATAATTTATTTACTTAAGATCAACTTTTATTTACATATTAAATAATTTTCAAAATATATTTTAATTATGTACATCAATTATATCAATTAGAATAAACATTTGGTAATGAAATACAAGCAATTATCATAAAAAATATAGAACAATTCATTCTAAATGTAAAATGATACATACACATAAATATATAATCAGTTTTTTAATTTAATATATACTTGGCAAAATAAATTTATATAGACGTGTAAATTTTTAAGTAATTTAGTGGGTTTATAATGAAACCTATCCAATAAAATTTTTCATATATTAGAATAGATAACTCATCTACCCTATATAGACACCACCCTCAACTCCCCCTTCTTGTTGGTTCTTATTTTACTATTTCAATTAATGCTTTCACATAATATAATACATTCACTTCCAACACACACTCTACTATTTTCATGTGCATTTTGCAAACCAACCAACACTATACTAATATTGCTACAATAAGATTGCAATACCTCAAACTCTTGATGTACACCTTCTATTTATACTTTCTTGCTTTCCATTTGAGGCAAGTAGGTCACTAAGTCCAATCCTTTCAAGAAATCAACAAACATTTCTTAGACAACCCAACCTTGATTCTCCCTTAACAATTTTCATGTCCATAATTAAAAGGAGTCTTAAGATCCATATTCATAAGCCTACATAAATAATGAACATAATTAGGTTGAAGAAAAACCCCTCTTAGATAAAAAAAAATTGTGATGTTACCTACCTCCATACTTTTCTCTTCTATTGCAACTTTCATGAATCCTAGAGTTTATTTTTATTTGTAAATAAAGATTTGGTTAAACCTTTTGTAAAATAAATTATTACAGGGTTTTTGATCCTTTCCTTTCTCTATGTTTATTATACTTATCATCCAATCCAATGGAAAAATACACTCTCCTATAACCAAAAAAACTAAATTTAACTCTAAAAGCTCCAATTAAAAACTAAATATATGTTCCATTTGATACAACACTGCTAGGAAAAACAGTGATCACTAAGCACCATTTAATACCATAAGCATCAATAACACTCCTTCAAATGTTATAGCACCACCTTTATTACTAATCTATTAAATTAGCATTCTACAAAATGAACACTAATCTAATGAAATTAAAACCATTTATTTAAAACTTATATTTTCTCCTTAATAGAATCCTTATCAAACCTCATAATAGTTAAGGAACATTAATCCATGGTGTCCAACTCAATTGCTTAGGACATGAAAACGTTAAAATTTCTGACACTAAATATAGCCACCATTACGAATGCTTAAGGTGGTTGATAACATACATGTTACTCTAAATATTTTCTTGAGCTAGGAATCATGGTATATTGCCACTATTGAATCTTAATCCAATGTTTAGGGTTTTAATTAAAGATTATAATTTAGGGTTTAGGGTTTAGGGTTTAGGGTTTCGGGTTAATCAACCAAGATAGTCAAATTTCTCCTGGGACTTTTTTGTTTTTTTCTATTTAGGGTTTAGTGTTCATTTTTTTGTTCAGGGTTTATTGTCTATTTTTGTGTCAAATGTTTATTGTTCGTTTACGTTTTTGTTTTTTGTTTTTTTCCTACGGTTTAAATACTATTCATGTTTTTTGTTTTTTTCCTACGATTTTTACTATTCATGTTTTTTGCAATATTTGAAAACTAAAAACTATTTTAAAACATGAAATAAAATAAAATAAAAGACGATTTTCAAACTTTAAAACATAAAAATTAAAAAATAACAATAAAAAATAAAACTAAATACCTAGAAGGAGGTAAAAATGGTCTAGGGGGTCACCTGGGGTGAAAAAAATGGGTACCCGTGCTCCTTAGAAACATCTACCCATTTTTCAAACAGTGAAAATGATGGAAAATGGTTTTAAAAAAAAAAACATTTAAAAAACGGGCACCCATTTTTTTCAAATCGGGCGCCCGATTTGAAATAAACGGGCGCTCGTTTAGCTTCGGGCACCCGTTGCTAAATGGATGCCCGTTTCTTTATGGCTCGGGCACCCGAAGCTAAATGGGTGCCCGATTTGTAAAAATCGGGCACCCGTTTCTAGCGGGCTCATTTTCCAACCCGCGGACTTCCGCGGGATTGGGACCCAATTTTGTGCCTTTACCCATAGGAGACTTGTTAATCAGGTAGCAAGCAGTGGCAACAACTTCAGCCCAAAACTTTTGTTCTAGACCAACACCACTCAACATACTCAGAGTCTTCTCAATCAGTGTCCTGTTCATTTTTTCTGCAACTCCATTCTGCAGTGGAGAATACAAAGTTGTCTTCTATTTTTTAATGTCACGGTCTTTACAGAATCTATCAAAATCATTAGAGCAAAATTCACCGCCATTAGCAATCCTCAAACTTTTAATTTTCTTTCCAGTCTGCAAGTGAACCATTGCTTTAAATTCTTTAAATCAACTGAAAACTTCAGATTTACTCTTTAGAAAATATATGCATGTCCTACTAAAATCATTAATAAATGAAACATAATATGTGGATTTTCCAATCGAAGGAACATCTACAGGGCCAAACACATTAGAATGAATAAGATCCAAAACACCACAAGTTTTGTGAGAACTCGAGAAAAATGAAACGTGGTTTTGTTTTTCATAAATGCAATGCTCACAGAAATCAAAGTCAAGATTACAATCATTCAAACCTTCAACAAGGTTTTTATTTTTCAAGGTCCTTAGATCCTTTTCTCCAATGTGGCCAAGCCTCTGGTGCCATAACATATTCTTCTCTGTAGGTAACTTTGCTTCAGAAGAAAGAGCACCCTTAGGTACCCAAAAGCCATTTCCATCTGCTGAAGGTGAAACCCTCAAATCTTCCACAAATTTACTTTTTACAAAAGTGCTATTACACTCAACAATGTATGCGTCTAGCTTATACAAAGGACTGAACCTGACACCTCTAGCAATTACCATAGCACCCTTAATCATCTTACATCCTACTTCAGAAAAGACAACCTGCACACTCGCATCTCTCAGTTTGCTCAGAGGTAACATATTTTGTTTTAAACCAGGGATATGCAGTAAACCATTAATCCTATTAATTCTACCATAAAAAAAATGATTCTAACTTTTCCTTGACCAACAATGTTTAAATGTGAATCATCACCCAAGTACACCTTACCTCCATTAAATTCTTCATATTAAGAAAACTAATCTCTATTGGCAGTCATTTGAAAAGATGCATTTGAGTCAATTATCCAGGCATCATTACCTGCATGAGTTACCAAATCTGCAATAAATGCATCACCATCTTCTTTCTCGTACTCAGAATCATAATCAATCTTCTTCTTTTTCTTCTTCTTTTCTTCTTTGCAGTCTTTATGGATGTGACCCAATTTACCACAATTATAGCAAATGACTTAGGACTTTCCAGGAGATTTTGATCTCCTTTTTGATTTAGACTTATCGCGTTTCTCAATCTTCTTGCCTTTCTCCTTAGGTCTTCCACAAATAGTTAGGGCTTCCTTTGAACTATGGGATACCTTCCTTCGCATCTCTTCATCAAGAAGGGAACCCACTACATCTTCAGACTTCAAAACAATAGAAGTACTACCGATAGACATAATAAGAGGATCCCACGAATCAGACAAAGAACAAAGCAAGATCTGGCATTTCTCCTCTTCGTTCATCTTAACACCGACAAATACTAACTGAGCCACCAACATATTGAATGCTTCCAGGTGGTGTATAACTCATCCACCCTCTTCCATCATCAAGGAATACAATTTCATCCTCAAGAAAATATGATTTAATAAAGATTTTGCTTGATACATTTCATCAAGCTTAGTCCATAGCTTCTTTGCAGTGTTTTCTTCGTGGACATTGATCATAACAGTCTACTAGACATAGTCTGATTAGACCCTTGGCTTTTCGGTCCATAACATCATAATGAGCCACCGCAGTAGGATCTAATGTCCTTTGGACATTCGCATCAACAACATCCCATAGATCTTGATCTATTAGCAGATCTTCCATCTTTAGCTTCCACATCTCAAAATTTGTTGCATTAAATTTCTCCACCTCTATTTTCCCTGACAAACTTGCCATCTGAAAATTCCTGCAACAAGATCAAAAAGTGTCTTCTGCAAAAGCTCCCACTCAAATCTGGATTAGTTCAAAAAACCCAACAACCCACAACTGAAACCAAAGGTGATCAAGCTTTGATACCACTTGTAAGGAAGTTAAGTAGTGGAACAACTTCCTACAATAACCTTGAGAGGAGAATAATGCAATTTTTTTTACAGATCTTCACAACAGTTACAAAAATAGATTTAATAACATTCAAACCATAACACAATGATTTACGCGGGGAAAACCCTTTCAGGAGAAAAACCCCACACTCCAAAAGCTGCCCAATATATTATTCAGAAATCAAAATAGATTACAATATACCTACAGAGAAAGCTCTTCACAGGAGTACCGCTAATCAAAGATTCAGAGGTAACTCAATAGCCATAAGACTCTTACACACAACCTCTATCTCATGCACCTCATATATAGGAGATACAATACAAGAAACCGTCAAACAATATTTCCAAACCATGGGCTAAAACCACCCAATAAGGTATAGCCGACCTTATCTCCCTTCTAGATGCCCTATGACATGTCCCTCCATTATTACAACTCATTTATATGTTTGATGTATTTTTATATTTTGTATTTCAGGAGTACAAACTTCTAGAGACCATAAATTGAGAACCGTGTGTCCTATTGATGAATCATTTGAAGCGTCGAAAAGATCGCGAAGTGCTCTATTGCCTCGTAAAACTCTACACCATTTATGTACACTTTTTATGGATTTTTAGGGGAATCTGAATCCCTCAAAATCAAATTTAAACCTTTCATTGGGCCCCTCAAAAACAGAAAATTTAATATCTTCAAAACTAGCTGTGATCTTGCAACATAACTTTACCAGAATGCTTATCTATCCAATCATAAGATTTGGGGATAATTTCATACCATTATGTGCTCAAATGAATATTTACTATAAATAGTAACCTCATGTAAATGCAAGGTTGAGACACCATTTTCCCAACATTATTCTGGTCCTACATTAACAAAGAAACATTTGAGAACCTGATATTACAGGCCAACAATGGAGAAGGATTCTTAAAAGTATGTCAAAAAATGCAAACAATGTCTGATACATGGAGATTTGATTCATGGACCTGTCCAGGACCTTCAATCGATTACATCACCACGGTCATTCTCATACCGGGGACTGGATCTTGTGGGGAAGATACACCCTACCTCCTCTAATGGATATAAGTTCATACTCACAACTACTGAATATTTTACTAAATGGGTAGAGGAAATCCCTCTAACTTACACTACAAGCAAACAAATAGCTAAATTCATTTTGAATTATATCATCTGTAGATATGGAGTCCCCATGTGCATCGTTACAGTTAATGGGCAACATTCAAAAACCAAGAAGTGAGTGAATTTTGCAACTAGTTCCACATCCAACAACGTTTTGCAACTCCTTATTATCCCCAAAGAAATGGTCAAGTAGAGACAACTAATAAAATGATCCTGAAAATATTAAAGAAAGTTGTCAGTGAAGTAGGACGAGATTGGCATATTCAGCTAAATCCTGCACCCTGGGCTTATCGAACGAGTGTATGCTCAACTACATGTGCTACACCCTACTCCTTGGTATATGGTTCTGAAGCTATTTTTTCCATTGAGGTAGAATTGCCATCACTGAGAGTCTCCCTGAAGCACATCATATCAGAGGAGGACTATAGAGTTGCACGTTTGCAAGAGTTAGAACTATTAGATAAAAAATGACAAAATGCTCTGAATCACTTGTAGAGTTACCAAAACAGATTGACACAAAGCTATAACAAAAGAGTAAGACCACGCTGATTTGAGGTAGGGGATATAGTTCTTAGAGAAAATCAAAAGAACCTAGCAGAACGGGAAAAACCAAGAAAATTCATGCCTAATTGGTTGGGTGCTTTTTGTGATAACAAGGGTCATTGAGAACAATGCCTATAATTTGACAACGATGAAGGGAGATCCACTCCCTGATCCTATGAACACCACATCTAAGGGCTAGGTTAGTTTAGAATTTACTTTTTGTATTCGCATATTATTTCCTTAAAAGCACTGCATTAGTTAAGCATATCATATTCATAACATATAGTCTCTGCATTCACATATAGTTGCATCAATAAAAAAAATGAGATTGGCCAAGTTAATCACCTGTTTTGCACTCAGAAGGTGCGAGGGTCATCTCATTTCTTAGATACTTGTACATAAAGTTTTTGAAAAACTTAGGTCATTCATCTTCAACGTCACCTTGTGATTGAGCTTTATCTATGGTTGGGTAGAAGTTTCACTATTGAGCCTTGTTACCTAAAATCTTTTAATTGTTATATCTTACACATTAATCATTTTCTATAATTAATTATAGATACCTAGTTGATCATATGGCTAGTGAAAAATCCAAAATTCTACTTCATTGCCATTGTAATTGTCACACCCATGTACATTTTATTACTTACAAGCCAAGGAAAGATTAAAGAAAAAAGAAAAGAGTTGTGCCTATTTACAAATCAAAATATCAAGGCAAAAGAGAAAAGATATATAACTAAGCATTAAAATCTTGGCTATGGGAACATGTGGGTAACTACATCAGGGCTATGAATGCCTGTTGGCAATGGAGCAATATTTGAGAGACTATAGTGAATAACCTCGTCGGGTCTATAAACGTCTGACTAGTAGCGAGGCTCTATCCAAGATGCTTTTGAAGTTAGAATAACTCACGTAGCTATTCATATAGGATGCTAAGGGTCTCTAATGATTATAAGAGTTGAAATAAATTCAATTGCACGCACAGGCAAAAGAAGATCAAAAGTTTCAAGAATAGGGGGAAGTTTTCCGCGTCTCCATCTATAAATCCTAGTTACATAGTGTGTTATGTTGGATGATCCGAAGTCTTTTGAGAATGGATTGAACTCCTATCTCTAAAATGTTTTGTACCTTTTATTCAATGAGTGCATTGTAGAATGATAAACACATACAATCATCCTTGTTCACAATAGGAAATGCATCCTCATCTTGCATCCTGCATTAACGTAGTTTCATATTGAAAATAATTTTATTGTCGCCAAGTGCATTCTATAGATCACCATGTCATAACAGGTCTGCATAATGGGGGCATAGCTAAAAAAATCACTAAAAATCATAAAATGTCTTGAGAAAATCATGAAAAATCATAAAATATCCTAAAACAAACCATAAAAATTGGAAAGCATACTAGAAAGTGTCCTAAAAATCAGAAAAAGTCTTGAAAAACTAAAAATGTTTAAATACAATCCTGACAAAATCAACCAAAAACACTCAAATACGAACCTTAAAAAAACACAAAAAACATCCAAATATGATCCTGAAAAAATCCAAAAACATCGAAAAAACTCTTGAAAAATAACTAAAAATTGAGAAAACAATAAAAAACTTGCAAGAAAATATCTTGCAAGAATCCAACACCCTGGAAGGTATCCAACAAATTCTTCACACAAAGTTAACAAAGGATACAACTATCTAAGTAAAAATCTGCAATCAAGCTGATCAAATTGTCTTATCAACTGTATCAACTATCCATATTACGTGATCATTATCTTGTCTTAAGAAGAAGAAGGATACACTCAAAATCAAACAGGTCAGTCTTAAATAGGGTCCACACTTTCTGAGATCAGACATTATCAACCATCACATCAAGCATTCAAAAATGAAGACACGGATCAATATGGCTATTGGATTTTGTCCTAGTTGGTCTTTATCTTTTATCAATTGATGATAAGTCATGTTACTATGCTACTCAAGGATGTCCACAAGTGACTAGAGGAGCCGTGATGGGCATGATCTTTTTCTTTGTTTTTTGTTTGTAGTGTGAACCAATGAAGTTCTAGGACAGGTGTTATAGGTGTCTGTGATAAGTACATTCACTTTATGAATGTCACACATACCTCAACTCCTAACATGATTCCCATAATGGAGGGTTCACTCCTTGTCTGCTACGTGTTTGTTTCTGCAATGAGATATCTTTACATCTTGGTTCCTCATACCCAGATGTACAATGCTTCATTGTTACATAATAAGGCTTAGTGATGAATATATATTGCATTATAAATAAAAGACACAAAAGTTTGTGTATCCATCATAAATCTTATTATGTTGATTCTATCAATCAAAATCATCCTTTCATCAAGCATATTTTCATGAATCAACCTATTCACTCTTTCTAATCATTCAGACATCTAACATGGTTTCTCTCATCGGTTAATCTTACTAACAATTCTTCTTGCTTAATCGAGTCAAGGGGAAAAACAATATTCTGGCATATTATCAACAAAAAGATTCATTTAATTGCCTTCATTAATTAATTTAGTTGCATTCGTTAATTCATTTAGATGCATTCATATAATTTAGGCCTATACATATTTAACTTCACGTAGTTACATTATCACTTAGTTATATTAATATATAGATTAATTTCATTATAATCACATAGACTCATTATCATATAGAATTTTAATCTCATTTAGCTTGCATTATCACATAAGGTTAATTTGTTGGATTAGGTCATTTAAAGAAATCATTATATTATACATTATGCATCACCATAATCATTTAGAAACATACACGATAAAGCATATAGAAACATGTATCATATAAAACACATAGAATCATGCATCACATAAAGAGAACACATTCATATAAACCACCACCAAAATTGCATATCATATATATATATATATATATATATATGTCAGAATATACATCAAATGCCCGAAGGCTCATATAACATAATAAATTAAAGTGTCAACCTACATTGCCTCTATCGGTCGGTGGGTCCTACTTGCTAGATCCTACTCTGGGATGTCCCAATGGTGCCCAAGGTCGACCCATGACAACCCCACTACTCATCCTTTGACTCATAGATCTGCTCGACATACCCTCATATATATAAGAAAGATAACTCTAGGCTCTCTGACCCTCAGGGACAATTCTCTCATAGAGTTGTCTATAGTACAAAGCCTCCTATGCACCCTCAAAAGGCATATCTGACTTCATCTGTATATCTGTATGAGGAGAAAAATGTTGATCATAGACATCCCAGACCAACTGTGCCCGACAACATGCATCATCTTGCTCAGCTATAACTTGATCTCTCTCAGTCAATGGCTGCGTACTCCCGACGAAAGGTATCTCAGTCATCTCTGCGTCTCTGCCTCTTTGTGGCTAAGACATCCTCTAGGCTCTAGATCCGCACTCTAAGAACCTATGGATCATTGTTCTCATCACCCTATCCTCCACCCTGTGCACCTACCTCTATAGCAAGTATGACCTCAAGCTCTAACATGTCAGAATCGCCAGAACTCTCTCCCCATCGCTGTTGGATGACCTCGATGAAGAATCATCCTCATCCTCACTATTGGAACTGGTGTCACCACCAATGTCCACATCCTCGTCTCCCTCCTCCTCATCCTCCTCCCCATCCCCACTGAACTGTATGAAGAGTATCAAACTTTGTGGCAGCCACATAAGGCTGTATACAAGCACCCCAATTTGATACCTCCCGAGCTACCTGAGCGAAGTAAGTTGTAATTGTAGGTACACCCTAGACCTCTCCAAAATATCTCAATAATCATCCTGGGAGATGTAACTCAATGACCCTATGAGTATCAATAGTCCATATGATAAGGTACCTCTATTGCCCGTAGAATGGAAGATGCTGTGCATCATCTGCCCAACCAAGGCAATCCAAATAAGGTATCCAAATGAAATATCGTAGAACGTCGATCTAGTGCCTCCAAAACATGATGTTACCCAAACCTCTATGCCTGATCCCATGTGTATATCTAAATTCGTATGGCTCCTCAGCCTAAAGGTCAACATGTACAATTGGTTTGAAGATAGCAATGTGTTGCCAAGCCCAGACCTAGAGCAAAGTAATACCACAAAAGATCGATCTATATGTCAAATATACTATACCATGCATCTGATAATAAAGCATGTCGAGAAGGCAAGGACCCCATGCAAACACACGTCAATGAATGATCATATCGTGAATCACCCTACCCCATCCAACAGGGAATCCATGATATCTCATGTCAGGAAGGAGAGGACCTGCTACAATACTGTAGGGAACTATCGTCAGATCATCATAATCTAGATGGCCCCATGCTATCTCATACCGACTGCTCATTTGTAAGTCCTGCTCATCGCACTCAAACAACTCACACAATCCTACAACACTTGCTTGATGATCATACACTACTCTCGCACCATGGATGGGAATGTGAAGAATCCACCAAATATCCTCTAAATTGATTAACGCCTCACTAGTAAGAAGATGAAAAGAGCTTGTCTTTGAATGCCATTGCTCGACTAATGTAGTAATTGTTCACATTATTTTCAGTTAAAGTCCACAGGCAGAATTTTGATAGGGGTGCCTTTTTCCTTCTTTAACTTTCTAGCTACGCTTAATGTACATGCCAACTATAGTCTCGACGTTGCCCCTGACCACTTGCATTTTACATTCGAAGTTTGGAGGAACACGGAGTTGCCGAGTGGATCAGTTTTTGATGACTCAGTTTTCTGTTGGACCCCACCCTGTATCTTGAGAAATAAGGAGACATATGGCATCTCCGCGCTGCCGGTATTATTTCTGTTTGGATGCCCTTCTATAGGGTTCCCCCGAGATGCCACACATTATTGAGGGTGAGTTGTCTACCAGGCTGCGGTTAGAGAAGGCTATTTTCTGTTCGGGCAGGTGTGGAGATCATCGCAGCTAAATGGGAGTAACGACCTCATAGGCAGTTTTGCTAGGTGTGTTCTAGCGGGTTGCCACGACAATGTTTATCTGTTTCAAAGGCGGTTGCGCATGGCTGGCGGATGTTTGATCTATTAGCAGAGCTGTGGGCTCTATTTATGCTTTGTTTTTTCCTGTTTTGGGGGTGGAGAACTTTTAAAAAGAACAATTGAGTTTTCTTAGATAGAATTTCAGCCTTTTAGCTGTTACTGTTTCCTTAAAAAAGGTTAATCAAATTGTGCCTGTGGCCTTTGTGATGCCTCTTTTCAGTATGTTTGGATGGTTTTCTGTGCTTTTTCCCTGTAATTCTAATGACTTTAGAAATACATATCTAAGACTCTGTCGATTAAACTATGTTTTGCACTTGTTATCTAGTAGATGCGTGATTGATAATTCTTTATGTTGCGAATTAATCTTAATTGTGTCTTAATTGTGGTTCTGTTCAGATATGTAGATTGTTGAATGGGCTTTAAAACCACATGTCTTTGGGTTTTATATGTTGTTAATGTTTTTGCAAAATGCTCCGGCGTATCGCCTCAGTAGTTTAGATCATGTTGTTTTAAGTTTTCTTCTTCCCCTTTTCTCAAAACTATAAGGAAGAGTCAACTTCTTAAATCCGAAGGTAATTCAGTGAGTCTCGTGCAATAGGTCCCCCATCACTGAATTTCCAATAAGGCTGTCTGATTTCAAAGTAAAATTTAGAGTCAACAGTTCTTTTTCTGACATGCTCTATGGGACCATAGTTTGAATAAGCCCTGAGCCATTTTATGAGTCACAGGCCCATTACAAGGAGTCAAACAGCCCTAAATCCCAGTTTACTCCTCCCCCCTTGGTAAACGTTCATTCGGCTGCATCTTCCTCTTCTCAGAGCTTACCCGTCTTTCCTACAGTCACCCTCACAGCAATGGCACACATTCCCCCCATAAATTTTGTGACCTGGAATAATGGGAGCCCACTCATTCATCCAAATCTACCTGTAGTCTGGGGACCAATCCCCGTGGCCATGCTGAAAGTTATACCCAAGTTTACTGGAGAATGTCATAAGACTCCCGAGGAATATTTACAAGATATAGCCAGTGTCTACACGATTCACGATATTATCGAGCAACATGTAGCCTTGAGATTTCTCGTAGCCTCTTTCAAAGGAAGAGCTCTAGATTGGTTCAAATCTTTGGGCCCTAATACTATAGCAGATTGGGATCAGCTGGGCGACCGTTTCTTTTAGATATTCTTTGACAAGGTCGACAAATCATCATTGATGCACCAGTCGATCACAATAAAGAGGGCCCCTCAGGAAGCGTTGATGAAATTCAATTTGAGATTCCAGAGGACCTGGAAAAGAATACCTCTATCCGCCCGCCCTCCTACGGATATGGTGTTCGTCTTTTATCTAAAGGATTTCAATTATGACATATCGGTGATGATCCAATCCCTAGGAGGCAGCACCCTCCCGCAAGCATTCGACATAGCAGTCCAAGCAGAAAATAATTTGATCGATGTCGGGAAGCTTTCCCCTCACCCCATCATGCCAGTCTTTCCTGAAATATATCACCAAACTCCTGAAGAGGTCATCCCTTGTACATCTACCCCACAATCTATGTATGTGTACCCTGACCCCCAGCAAACATACATCCCTCCGCAATTGTCTCTAGCTGTGGAGGTCAACGACATGAAAGACTTGCTGAGATCCTTCTCGAACGAAATCGTTAATCTGAAAAGAGCCCAAATCTCACCCGCTAGACCCCCTTTTTAGCAAAATTTCCCAGGAAAGCAACCCCCATACCAACATAATCAGCATGCAAACCACCATGCTAATAAGTCTACCCAGTTGAACGACCAAATAGTCCCAGTGCCCAATCCTTTGCAAACCGTTTACCCCAACACCGGCAAGGATTTGGCAACAGGTCGAAATAATCTAGCGGATGATACTAACTCTTGGTGTTTTACCTACAATAATGCTCACACACCAAGAAATTGTTAGAGAGGAAATCTACAACAAAAGGTTGCAGAGCAATAGAGTCTAGGTGTGACGCCCGATGCGTTTGTTTATGCATCCCTTGGTATGGTTAACACATCTCTCATCGCTCAAATGTAGGGTATGTCAATACAACGGGAAACAAAGATAGCCCCAGATCACGCATTATTTTGTTGGATGGAAGACGAAGATGCAGTGCTAACAAATGGCGCAACTACTAAAGGAGGGAGCCCCCTTCGTACAATCAAATTATAATCTCCTCTCTAAAAGGCGTTTCACCGAGGAGAATATGAATACATCAGGGAGAGCACCCACAGATAAAGCTCCTGAGCAACCTACAGTCGTCCCCACATACCCAAAGAAAGATTTCATCCCCTATAAGCCAAGAGAACCAAAAGCATCAGTGCCTGCAATACTAGACATGGTGGAGCAACTGAAGAAGACTCCGACCAATATATCTATGTGGGATCTCCTTAACATCCCAGAGAAAAAGAATCAACTGAAAGTGGCCCTGTCCGACATCGGTGGAAGTGCAAACAAAAATTCCGCCAAAGCTCTAAAGTACAATGAAAGAGAGCCCCAACCCTCTATGGACAAATTGTGCTCTCCGACTGTGTTAACCAATGAGACCATGCCTCCCAAGGTTCAGATGGAAGGTAAGCCCAAATCAAACCCATTTTATCTAACCCTTATAGTCGGGGATAAGCTCTTGCATAATTCTATGATAGATTCCATAGGTAGCACTACTGTCATGCCTAGACAAATCGCTGAGGTGTTGAATATCAAGTATGAACCTTTAAATAGGGGAGTCATGCAATTAGACGAGAATAAAGTCCAGACCATAGGTCTTATCAAAAGCGTCCCGCTGACATTGTTCGCATGCCCTAGTATTAGTGTACCCCAAGAAGTAGTGGTCATTGACATCTCGCCTGTTTTCAAGATCTTCCTTTCCCGAGATTTTACTGCCAAGATAGGAAGCTATCTATCTTTAGATTGGTCTCACCTCATCCTCCACACTCAGCATGGCGCCAAACTCAAAATCCTTTCAGAGCCCCTTCATGCCGAGCACGTAGCAGACCAGGCCATGATTAATTTTGAACCCACTCATACTTCCATCTCAAATGAAGAAAGGAAAGTCATAGAGCTCCTAGAGGATGAGGAAGTGATCGGGGAGATCCCGCCAAATCAAGAGGTTTTCCTAAATGAATTCATAGACTCCTATCCATTCTCCAACTACCATGCTACCGGCCTAGGTACCTACTACATTTTTTATGAAAACCAGGTCATCCCAAAGCTTACCAAAGAGCCATTTTCTAAAGAAGAATTGTCATCTACTCTTTGGACCTTGCACTTTTACGACGCGAGATGCAAAGTAGGTTCCGGAGCTGGGATTTGCCTCACTTCACCTTCGAGTGAACGAATATTGAAGTCCTTCCATCTACAATTTTCATGCTCAAATAATGAGGCAGAGTACAAGGGATTGATCCAAGCTCTGAGCTTGGCGGAGAAGATGGGTATTAAGTAACTAAGTGTCTTGGGCGACTCTGAACTAGTAGTACACCAAGTTTGAGGAATTTCCAGTGCTAAACATGTCTGCATGAGATCTTACTGCACCAGAACATGGGATTTAATTGAAAGCTTCTACGCTTTCAATATACAAAGTATTCCCCAAAAAAATAATGCTGCTACCGATCAGATGGCTGCCATCGGATCACAATTCGACCCTGCTGCGGATTTGCTCGCCAATTCCCAAGCAGTCTGTGTGGTTTTTCGACCGACTATCCCTGATAACGATACCCAGTGGAAAGTTTTTGAAAGTGATGAGTAGGTTGCATTGTTCATTCAAAACTTAGGAGAGTTTGCAGATCAATTGCAACCTAAAGTGAAGGAGGCTTATGGAGACCAAATCCTCCAACTAAGATCCAATGAAATGCCTAATGGTCTGATCACCCTGGAGAATTTGTTCAACCATGATGACGCCAAAAAAGAAAGGCGAAAGCTTATGGCTGATAAAAGAGATTATACCGAAATGTTGGTAGGAGATGGGAAGATACTTAAAGTAGGAAAATATGTTTCTCCGGAAGACAGGAGATGCTTGACCCGATATTTTGATGAATACATGGGTGTCCTGGCATGGTCTTATGAAGATTTGAAAGCTTATGACCCCAACATCATTCAACATACTATCAAACTCACTGATGGAGCTAGGTCATCCCGACAGAAGCTAAGGCTGGTCAACTCGAAGATTGAGTCTCTCATGGCTCAAGAGTTGAGGAAGTTGATCGAGTCCCACATTATCTACCCCATTAAACACAACACGTGAGTGTCCAATTTGGTTCTCATAAGGAAAAAGAATGGAGACATCCAGCTCTGTGTAGATTTCAGAGATCTAAATCAAGAATCGCTTAAAGATCACTACCCCTTGCCACCAATGGAGCAACTGTTGAGCACGGTGGTGGGATAAAAAATGTTCTCGATGCTCGATGGTTTCTCAGGATATAATAAAGTCCTAGTAAAGCCGGAAGACCAACACAAGACAACTTTCACCACAAAGTGGGGAATGTTTGCATACCAAAAGATGCCTTTCGAGTTGTCAAATGTTGGGGAAACTTTCCAAAGAGCTATGGATTTGGCCTTTAAAGAACTTATCAATAAAATTATTCTGATATACTTGAATGACCTGACAGTGTTTTCTAAACATTGAGAAGATCATTTCGATCATCTCAAGCTGGTTTTCCAAAAGTGCCTTGAGTTTGGGATTTCCTTAAACCCAAAGAAATGCATCATTGGGGTCCCTCAAGGTGAGATACTAGGACACATAGTGTCCAAGGAAGGTGTCTCCATCAACCCTGACTGAGTCAAAGCAATAAAAGATCTTCCCCTTTCGGTCAATAAAAAAGGAGTCCAGTCTTTCCTAGGAAAGGTCAACTTTGTCGGCCATTTCATTTTTGATTTTGTTGGAATAATAAGGCCCATCACCCTGATGCTTAAGAAGGAGACACATTTCAAATGGACTCCTGAAGCCAAAGGAGCTTTTGACAAAATCAAAGACGCCATCTGTTCAGCCCCCGTGTTATATAACCCGAATATGTGAAAGGACTTCATAATGTATATTTTTTCAGGTCAGTATAGCATTGCCATGGTCTTGACCCAAAAGGATGATGAAAAGGGGAGTGAGAATCCTATAGCCTTCCATTCAAAGACTCTCAAAGATATGAGGCTAAATATAACTTTGTTGAAAAACAAGCCTTGGCTGTAGTGAAGGGACTGAAGAAATTTAGGCACTTCATTGCCTGCAAAAAGACCACCGTGTATGTAGCTCACCCTGCAATCCGAGAATACATTATGGAAGGTGACATCACCGAAAAGATGGCTAATTGGATCACTAAGATCCTAGAGTACGACATTGATGTCAGGCCAACCAAAATAGTTCGTGGCAAAGGCTTATGAGAATATATAGTTCATGAGTGCGAAACTTGTAAAGATGAGATGGCCACAAAGGAAGTCGTGATGGTTTCCTCCGAGTCTCCAAACACATGCTGGATGGAGGCCCAAAAGCATTTCATGAAGACGGGGATTTTCCCCGAAGGTCTCCCTTCGGAAAAGAAAAGGTTTGATAGACTTCAGAATAACGGTTTCCGTTTGGTAGATGGCGTACTTTTTAAAAGGAATTTTGATGGGGTTCTACTCCGCTACGTAGATCAATGCCAAGTTGATAAAATCCTACATGAATTTCACTATGGCTCATTGGGAGGTCATTTCTCAGCACAAACAACTATCATCAAAATCACCCGTGTTGGATATTTTTGGCCTTCCATGTTCAAAGATGTGCATACTTTGGTGAGAGAATGCAAGGAGTGTCAGTATTACGTTGGTAGGGGCAGAAAAGCAACAATGCCACTCAGACCCGTGATGGTGGAAGAGCATTTTGCTCAATGGGGACTCGACTTCATAGGGATGATTAACCCCCCTAGATCAGTCGAACATAAGTGGATCCTAACCACTATAGATTACTTCACCAGATGGTCTAAAGTTGTCCCCTTAAAGAATTCATCAGAGAGCGAAGTTATGACATTCTTGGAAGATCTGGTGTGCCGATATGGTCCACCGAAGACCATTATATCAGACAACGTATGTGCATTCACTGGTTCGCGAATCACCCAATTTTCCCTCAGCAAAGGTATCTATCTCAAAACCTCTTCTAACTACTACCCTCAAGGGAATGGGCTCGCTGAGTCCACCAATAAGAACCTTATTAGGCTCATCAAGAGGATAGGCTCAGAATACAAGAGGGAATGGCACCACCACTTGAGGAGCACGTTGTGGGCGGACCGAATAATGCCCAAGCAAGTATTGAAAGATTCCCCATACAAGCTTGTCTATGGGAAGGATGCACGGTTAGCCATCTCTTTGGAGGTTTCGGCCCTTCAACTACTCAAGTACATTGAAGTGGTAGAAAATGGCCCCATGGTTATGAGGTTGGTGGAAATTATGGAGCTTGAAGAAGCTAGAGAGACGGCTTTCACATCTCTCCAAAACCGACAAAAAACTATCAAGAGGTGGTTTGATATCAAAAAGAGTTCCAATCCGGTATTTAGAACAAGAGACCTCATGCTGAAATATAATGAAAGAGTAGCCAAGCCTGGCCAACATGCTAAGTTTGATGGTTTGTGGGAGGGACCTTTCCGTATTGTGAATTGTAAGGGTTGTAATTCTTTCAACCTCGAGGATACGAATGGAGACTCTCTCTTTGGATCCCAGTCAATGGGTTCCACCTCAAACCATTCCATTAAGGTCTTCCCTCTCTAAATGTATATAGTGTAAATAGCTCTTTTGCATGCCTTATTTATTTAAATTATTCTCAGTCGTAATCCAAGCGAGGTAATTGAAATCACAAGATATGCCATGATTAAGAAAAAGAAAAAGAAACTATCATATTATGGACATTTTGTTTTTCTTTTACATTTCAAGGGCGAACCTTTGGCCCTATTTTACAAAAAGTAATAAGTCAAAGCGCTACAAGACAAGCTACCACTTTCTCATTGATCCTCCTCATCTTCATCATCCTCCACTTGGAAGTCTGGGTCCCTTCTATCATCTGGAGTGTCATCTTGCTCTGACCACTTGTGGCCATGATTGCCATCAGGCACCCCAGCCATGTAGATAACAACCAGGTTCGGTTGTATGTGCGGCATCAAAACCCAAGGGAAGATGTAGTCCCTGAAATA
Organism: Cryptomeria japonica; assembly: GCF_030272615.1. Classification (NCBI taxonomy): domain Eukaryota; kingdom Viridiplantae; phylum Streptophyta; class Pinopsida; order Cupressales; family Cupressaceae; genus Cryptomeria; species Cryptomeria japonica. Next base: position 565,502,284 of record NC_081409.1, on the reverse strand, counting down.
AGAATACCATTCAGTACCATCCGGAACAAGGACTATCATGTGAACCCACAAGAGGAATTCTGCAATGAGCTCGACGCGAAACTGATGGGAGGACAACTTCATCATCCTCAGACCGCCAACGAGTGGGTGCCAAGTTACTTCGTCACCAGAAGTAATAAAGCATTTCAGATCAAACGCTAGGGGGAGGCCCCTGAAGGGGACATGGTATGCCACTACATCTTCCAACCCACCCAAATAATCTTGAGAAAGCAATGCCTTGGTGAGCTGTGAAGCCAATAGCCCTGCCAACCCAAAATCCAGCAACAAGGCCACGAAATGAGAGTAGATATCTGTGTTTATGCGGTACTGATCCACATTGTCAATGAAGTCCTTGCTGAGCACCCATTTGATGACAACGATTATCAAGGGATTCTTCCACCATGTCATCATCTGTAGCCTCTTGTTAGAGATATTCCTAAGGAAAGTGACCTGCGCTTTGCTGCTGACAAGCCTAACAGGAGTATCCATCTTCTGAAGAAAAAATCCGACGTTGAGGCTAGCACTGTGCAAAGGGATGTTTGAAAAGACATATTTATAACGAAATTAAAACTCAAGGTGACAAGTGGTTGAGATGCCAATGCTCCCAAACTCCAACGCTCCTATCATTCTCCATTAATTCCCACAAGGGAATGAACTTTGATTCAGAGTTGGTGATGTCCTGCCTAATACCTCAAAATAGGAGATTGTGCAAGTAAACACCATGCGTATGTGTAGGTACATCGTGTTTAAACCAAAGCCTTCACAGGACTGTCTAAACTTGTGCGAGCCTTGTTGTCTGTCGATCTTCTCGGTTAAAGAGGAGATCCATCCGAACATGCTTTTCATCTCAAGTGGCTTCAAGAAACAATAGGCTAAATAAGTGCTCACTTGGAAAGTGAGGATGGTGGCGCTCGTCCTCATCAGAAGTTAATTGTAGTTGCAAAATCAGCTGGAATACGTGTAAACGAAAACTTGCCATTAAGCGTCTACTTTTGCGAAAACCTAGGCACTCAACGCATTTAAGGAATGTGGTTGCCCTTGTTTCATCTTATTACTCTTTTGTAGCCTAAGTGTTTAGTTTTCTCCCGAGTTTGAAAGGTTGGCAAAGGAAGAGGCTCAAGTTGAAAATGGAAGCCGAAGTCACATCTTCAAGCTCTTCTCAAAGAGGACTATGGGTGGATATTTTTGGAGAGATCTTGTACTCATCACACTCCATTCCTCCCAAGGTAGAATACCTGAGAACCAAAATCAAGACAAAGACAATCACTCGCAACACGTCCGCTATGTTAGGCTCTTTTGAAAATGTCTTTGAACCTAAAATCTGCAAGTGTCCCAAGAACCTTAGAGAGGCCGCATGCAACAGAATGCTCCACCATAGAGCAGAGCCACAATCAATGGCAGCTTGGTTCTAGGGTAGTGGTGTGCCTCAATTTGTGGTCCCCATGGTTCCATACTGCCTAGAGCTCGTAGCGGTCTGCGTCGACAATTTTGATCCCACCTCCTATTCAATCAGCGACTCATCTTTGAGGGTGGTGATCTCCCCAAAAGCTATTAGGAATATGATGTGTTGTCCCATATTTGAGGGGACAGAGGTTTTCTTTGAGACTACAATGGAAGAATTCTGGGGTACCAGAAGGGATGTGTTGTCTTTTTGTCAGAATACGCTTAATTGGAGTCTGTTTTTCGGGCTCTTGAGGTTCCCCTTGTCTTAGAGTGACCTGAAGCATGAGAATCTCAAGGACATTTGCTCCACCCTTTCCTGGTTATGCGGTCACGATAATGACCGATACATCACTGCCATGATGATGGGTTTTCTTTTTAAATGTAGAAAACAGAGGGAGTCCTTCCATTTTGACTTCTCGATTTGTATAGCTAGAGCCATGGTGAAGCAATTATCGGAATTTCAGCAGTTTCGACGGTTCAGGTTTTCCTTGGTCTTAGTCCATCTGCTCTTGCATTAGAACGAGGCCTTTTTTGGTCAATACATGTGGTTGGCAACCTGTGATGAGTCGGGAAACAAGATGCCGGTGTCAGCTTGGACACCCTTGTTGCTAGCTTCCTTCGATACATACCAATTTTTTGACGTTTTCCTAACTCATGTGCTTAGAGATTTTGGCTCAATCCCTATCCCATTTCTCTCAGGTCCAGATGAAATGGATGCAAAATGAGCACCCTCCCTTTGACTGGTTCATAGGCCGTGATTTTTCTTTCATCCGAGTTCATGGTTTCTCTGAGGAACCTTTTCGCTTGTCGGTCTATGTGACTGAGAGGACCCTTTCTCTGGAGATTGCGCGACAGTTGGTGAGGATTGAGAGGGCCATTGGAGCAAGAAAGCATGATATCTCTATTACTGAAGACCACGAGGCCATTGGTCCAATCACTCTGGTATGAAGAAACATCGCAGAAGAGGTCCTGACATCCAAGCTAGTGCAACTTGGGCTGGTAGTAATTGATGATTCTTTGAACCCCGACGGTTGCCTTAGTAAGAGAAAAAATGAAATAAAGCATGAGCTGCAAATCTCATGGAAGGGGCGTACAAACCCTCAGGCCGATGACCCAAATTTATATGTGGGTCTCAATGACTTTCCTGTCCTCAAGCACCCCCCATGGTTAAGCTTTTATATAGTCTTGCAAAGGTACAACCCCGCGAAGCCTATTCCTCAGGCGATGTTAGAAACCATGACTTCGGATGCCTGGCCCAGGAAAAAGGGAAGATTTTTGGATCTATCAGCAAGAAGTAATTCAACCTAAGGCTAATATTAGAAATGCCCCCTTGGATGAGCACTTCGAGCTAGAATAGCATCAGCTCAATAAATCAGATGAAGAGATAGGTGACAGTTCCCCATGTGGGGACTCATCCCCCGAGGTGGCCCCATGACAAGATGTAGAGGTTATAAATATCGAAGGGAAAGATTCAGAACCCCATATCCTCCTTCCTCTATCTGGTTCCACTTGTAGACCGCATTCCCAAGCTGGTAAGAGACAAGCTGAGAAGCAGTTGCATGTCTCCCCTCCAAGAAAAAAGCAACATCTAAATTCAACAAAGAAGAGTTCACCTTCTCAAACCCCAGGGGTCCTCTCGAATCCGCAGCGTTTGGTGAATTCTATGGATCAGGTACACCCTTCTTTACCTTTCTCTTCTGCTCAAGTTGTTTCCTCTGCTGTCCTTCCTGTCACAATGCAAACCTAGGGCCCATTGTCCTTATGTTGGCACCCACCGGAACGCTGGTTGAACCCTAAGATGCATTCCCACAGGTTTCCATTCCTTTCCTGGCCCCCACTTTTATCCTTGCGGTATTTTCCACGCAGATGTCTGAAGCAACCTCCGTTTCACGTAGGCTTGGTTTTGGAGAGTCCACTCCTCCCTCAATTATGGGGTTAGCATCCACGAGTCCTTTTTCGTCTGGACCCTCTCCTTTCATCCCATTGTTTTCTCCATCAACCCTTGCTCATCTTATTCAGACCACTTTCGGCAAGCCTATTTCCCAGTTTCCCTTTGCGGTTCCCCCTGGCACCATGTTTGCAGGCCAGGCTATTGATAACCGAGATGATTTCCAGCAACAAGTCACTTACTCCAAGACTGCCCACATTGGTAGAATAGGCAAATGAAAAGAAAAGGAGGGCACCCATCTAGCTCGTCCACACCTTCAGACACATTTCAGTGAAGAGAAAGATTGTCTTTTATTTGCAAACCTTTTCCCCAAGGTAGATAAGCCAGAATCCTAAATGAGACCTAATGATTATACCTTACATGCTATCGACGTCAACCTTCTGAATGCTACGACATCTGACAAGGTTGAAATGATGGAAGAGACTTCAAAGGTCATGTCTTCAAATTTCATCAAAAAGAGTCATTGCCTGGAGAAGATACAAGAAGAAAATGCACATCTTCGAGAATCCCTGACCTAGCAGAGGAAAGAAGACAAGGACCAGAGTGCAAAAATTAATTACCTCCAAGGTTTCTTAACACATGCCAATTCAGAGAAGGGAAAGCTACAGTCAACCCTTAATAATGTGAGCACCCAGTTGAAGGGCCAGGAGGCGACAAGGAACGTGGCCTTAAAAGAATTGCAGGAGAAAGACTTGGAGATCTAGCAGCTAAGAGAAACTTCTAGAGATGCCACCCAAGTGTAGTTTCAGCTGCACGAAGAAGTCCATATAAAGGAAGAGTACGCTCGACAACTGAGTGACACACATATTATGCTTTCAGAGGAGAAAGTGAGATTTGAAGCAGAGCTGCAGAACAAGGAGGATAGTATAGAATTGTCAGAAAGGAAATTTCTAGACATGGAAGTTTTGTTGCAGTAAGAACGGGACCGTACACTGCAGCTCCAACAAGCGGTGCAAGATGGAAGTGCCAGGATCCTCTCTCTAGAAAGCTAGATGATCATTGAGCAAAACAGGTGCAAGGAAATGCAACGTGAAGTAGCTTCCAAGAGCGAGGAGGTCTTACGGTTGCTAAGTATTCCTCCCCCTGTGTAGGTTTCTCAGGACTTTTCATCAATTTTGATAGAATTGTATGTTTCCCATTGGGATACAATTAAGCAATATAGCCCCTCACTACAGCTCATACTGAGATTCATTCGGGAAGCGCAATCTCTTTGCACTGAGGTGGGAGCCCTTGTCAACAGCTCTATGGTCATCCTTGGTCCTAAGATCCCCATGGCTCAGGACCTAATCAAAATGCTATACACAACCCAAGATGAAGAATTGAGAGAGAAAGGGATAGCAGACCGCCAAAAACTGATCAAGAAGACGAATGTCTTCATCAATCATTATAGAGTGATTATGCACGTATCAATGATGGTTGAGCTTTTGCAAATCTCCGTCCTAGATATCAAACATCGTATAGAGAGGTTTGTCTCATTAGGCCTACCTTCTCCGTTCCCTGCAGATGATTCTGTACTGGGGGTTGAACAAGTATTGAGTCAGGTCGAGCATTTGCAACAGGACATAACTTTCATCCAGCACCTGAGTAATCCCATCTCCGCAGAGGAGGTTGAACATCTCCTGCACCCCCTAGCTCAGCTCTATGCGCTCTTGAAGTTGGTCCATGATGAACTATTAGGCTTGCCCTTTGATGAAATTATCTTCTTGGATCAACATTATAAGAATCTGGAATCGCAAGTGTTGCCCTCCAAGGAAGATTGGTCCTCATTGCAGCAAGTCTTTGACGTACTCTGTGCCATCCTAGCATGAAGTCTGGTCTTCGAACGAACAATTTTGGGTTCTTGCATTCTGCAAGAAGAATTCTCCCTTTTAGTCGCCAAGAAATTTTCACATTATTTCCAGTTAAAGTCCACGGGCGGAATTTTGATTGGGGTGCCTTTTTCCTTCTTTAACTTTCTAGTTGCGCTCAACGTATAGGCCAAATGTCATCTCGATGTTCCCCTAATCGTCTGCATTTTATGTTTGAAGTTTGGAGGAACGCGGAGTTGCTGAGTGGATCAGTTTTTGATGACTCAGTTTTCTATTGGACCCCACCCTGTATCTTGAGAAAGAAGGAGACACAGGGCATCTCCGCGCTGCTGGTATTATTTCTATTTGGATGCCCATCTGTGGGGTTCCCCTGAGATGTCACACATTATTGAGGGTGAGTTGTCTACCAGGCTATGGTTAGGGCAGGCTATTTTATGTTTGGGCAGGTGTGGAGATCATCGCAACTAAATGGGAGTAACGATCTCGAAGGCCGTTTTGCTGGGTGTGTTCTTGTGGGTTGCCACGACAGTGTTTTTCTATTTCAAAGGCAGTTGTGCATGGTTGGCGGATGTTTGAGCTATTAGCAGAGTCGTGGGCTTTATTTGTGCTTTGTTTTTCCTTGTTTTGGGGGCGGAGAACTTTAAAAAAGAACATTTGAGTTTTCTTAGATAGAATTTTAGCCTTTTAGCTGTTACTGTTTCCTGAAAAAAGGTTAATCAAATTGTGCCTGTGGCCTTTGTGATGCTTCTTTTCAGTATGCTTTGATGGTTTTCTGTGCTTTTTCCTTGTAATTTTGATGACTTTAGAAATATATATCTAAGACACTATCGATTAAACTATGTTTTGCACTTGTTATCTGGTAGATGCATGATTGATATTTCTTTATGTTGCGAAGGAATCTTAATTGTGTCTTAATTGTGGTTTTGTTCGGATATATAGATTGTTAAATGGGCTTTAAAATTGCATGTCTTTGGGTTTTATATGTTGTTAATGCTTTTGCAAAATGCTTTGGCGTATCGCCTCGGTAGTTTAGATCATGTTGTTTTAATTTTTCTTCTTCCCCTTTTCTCAAAACTATAAGGAAGAGTCGATTTCTTAAATCCAGAGGTAATTCAGTGAGTCTTGCGCAATAGGTCCCCCATCACTGAATTTCCCATAAGGATGTTTGCTTTCAAAGTAAAATTTAGAGTCAACAGTAATCAAGGCCTGGTTGGCTATAACCTCAGGCAAATGTAGCACATGGTATAAACCAAGATGTCGAATAAGAGTAACATCCTCGACAAGTAACTGATATCGAAGATCAAGACCACTGGATCTAGTCTGTCTGCATCCGAGTACAACACGATTTCCTTGCAAGTAAAAATGAGGAAAATGTCAGATATTATGCTCGCATGACAAAAAAATTCATATCATACATATCAAAAAAATCAAATATTTCAACAAATGCGAGACAATAATAACTTATGCGGTGCATTTAACACTGACGTGAAACAATTATATTGAATGCGAGACGGTTATCATCAATGCAAAAAACTTTAAACTAATGCAAATTTATCAGTCTAATGTGACATTGATACAAGAGCATCCCCGATTCACAACAATCTTGCATCAACCAAAAACATTTTCCTTTCTGTTTATTTTTAATTTTCCTTTCTGTGTATCCCAGTTTTGGCTCATCGGATCCTGTGGAGTTGGATTCTACTTGAAGACTTGATCATCTTTCTTTCTTTCAGACCACATCGCATTTGGATCACTTTCCGACAAGATATCGCTACCGGTTTCCATGACAGTTTCTTGTTACCGGTTGTTGCTTTGTTACCGGTTGCCTGATACCTACTCTAGTGATCATCCAGAACCCATTCCAAAGCTTGCGGAGCCTTGGGCATTGATTTCAATTTTCCTTGGCGTGTGGCCGACCTTCTACATTTCGTCCTTTGGATTTTTCAGAGGAATTTTTGAAAATTGGACAAAAACAAATAAAAATGGGGAAAATTCTCGAAGATGTACTATGCCTCTCATGCTAGGTGCTCTCTGGTATGAACGTACTCACTCAAAAAGGTGTTGTCGTGTTCTATAACCAGCCATGATGCTCAAATAGTCACAAGAATGCTTTGAACTCACAAAGGAATCTATGAACTCAAATGAATGCAAATGAGCAAATGAAGGGGTCAAATTTCTATTTATAGCTCAAAATCAGGGTTTTCCTCTCTTCAATCGTCGTGGTCCCTCTGAATTTCAACACACTTGTAGGTCAGTCGTACGGACTCGAAATCACGTGAAACTAGAAACTATTACTTAGACTAACTATATCGTTAAATTGGTCTCAATTCCATAATTTTTCGACCAATTTTCTGAAGGGGCATATTTACACCCTAAGCATCACCGGGGCAATATTGGGACAATTATTTTTTCGTTTTCTTTGAAACAACGTCGCTCCGACATTGTCTCAAAGAGGGGCAAATGTAGACACCTAAAAATGTCTCACTAATAACAGACTAATGATTCATCTTATTAATTAAATAATTCTTTAATTATTTAATTAAACTAATTAAATTCTTGTAAATTACACCCTAGCCATTATTCTTCACATTATTAATTATTCAATTTCCATCCCTTCATCCATCATTCAACCCTTTCTCAAATATTAATTATTTATTTAATTACGATTTTAATTCTTTAATTAAATAATCTATTATTTAATTAATTCCATTTCTAATGATTGAATAATTGCATTTTGATTATTCAATTAATTAACTCATTCTCCAAATCTCCAAATTCTAATTTCAATTAATTTCATCCTTCCAAATTCACATTTCACCAAATTCACATTTCAACAAATTTCAAGTTAATGTGCATTTCAATTTCATCATTCAAAAATCAAAATTCAAATTCAAATAAAGATGGAAATGAATTTCATTTCAAAAGTCCTACAACACATGTTGAAAATCATGACTGATTAATCAAATTAGTTAACTAACTAGTTAACTCTGTTAGGCCCCGGAGACAATTGAGAGGGGGGGGGGGGGGTGTGAATCAGTTGTCCAATAAATTCAACCAAAACATAATGCTTAATACTGGTTGATGTCATGGAAATGGGGACAAGGCAACAACAAAGTTCAATGTTAATAAGTTAGTTTCAACCATAAAAACAAAACAAAGAACTAAAAACCATTCCAAACATATCAAAAGAGATTTCAAAAAGCATGAAAGAAGTTTAACAAAATAAAAGAAAGGAGAAGAGCCTCTCTAAGATGCTTCCATGATGCCTTTTGATGTTTCTCCCTTGTTTCTCCCCTCTTCAAGTCCCAAATGAGTGTAGCTCTCAGCTTTTAGCACTAGCCATGGATGCCATATGGAGATTCAAGATGGTTGAATATGATAAGCAAATGCTATGCAAGTGTAGATAGTGATGCTATGAAAAAACTCTATGCTAATACCAGTATAACAACAATACTCTAATGCTTTCTCCCTTTGCTTGAAGAGAAGGGTTCTATTTATAGAAGAAATGGGGAAATGAAGGGTTAAGATTGAGCAATCTTAACAAGGGTTAGGATTGGAAGATATTCAATCCATGTGAGACTTTCAACCCAATCCCATGTTGACAAGTGTCACCATGAGGAGGCTTGAGAGGAGAGATAAGGAGCATTAAATGCTTGAGGGGACATGATGGTTACCCTAGTCAAAGAAATAAATGTTTTGAAGAGACACATGGGTTACATGAGGGTTAAGTTAGGGGTCAAAGTCTTTAACCATGGGTGCAAGTGGAATTAACCATTAATGGTCATGTAAGAGCCATAAGTGGTTTGGAAGACTTTTGAGGTTAATTTGTTGAACACACAAAGCATTAATTGCTTTTCAAAGACTTTGGAGTCTTTGAGAAGTGACTCTAATTTGCTTAGGAATGTGACAATATTTAGGGGATGGATTAGGCTAATTAGGAAGGGGTTAGAAGAGTCTAGAAGGGATTTAGGCATGCAAGTGGATTTTGTAGAAAAATGCAAGTGGGAGGAATTTTGGTATTTTCAATTAAAATAAAATCATTTATTTCAATTAAATGGTGTAAGTTGCATTTAGATAAATATTTAAATAAATGTTAATTTATTTACATGAGAAAAAGAAGATAAAGTATTAAATGCTTGAAGACTTTAAGGGAAACCATTAAAGGTTTGAGAAGACTCTAGAAGGAAACCATTAAATTTGAAGACTTTAAGGGAAGCCATTAAGTTTGAAGACTTTAAGGGAAACCATTAAAGGCTAAAGAAGACTATAGAAATAAGCCATTAAGTTTGAAGACTTTAAGGGACACCATTAAAGGTTTCAAGTGGGTGAGGATAAATAGGATTTTAAATAAATAATTTATTTAAAATAGTTGTGCAACTTGTATTTGTAGGAAAATGCAAGTGGGTGGAGGATAAAGGTGATTTAAATAAATGATTTATTTAAAATAGTTGTGCAATGCTTCTTTGTAGGAAAATACAAGTGGGTGGAGGATAAAGGTGATTTAAATAAATGATTTATTTAAAATAGTTGTGCAACTTGCATTTGTAGGAAAATACAAGTGGGTGGAGGATAAAAGTGATTTAAATAAATGTTAATTTATTTAAATGTGAGAGGTGGGATTTTGGGAGAATTTAAATAAATATTAATTTATTTAAATGTGAGAGAAGATTTAATTAAATAAATATGATTTATTTATTTAATTAATAGTCTGAATTTGGTTAAGTGAATTAAATCAAATAAATTGAATAATTTATTTAATTAATAGGAGAAGAGGGTTAAGATGAATTTAATTAAATATATTAATTTAATTAATTATTGATTGATGGTTAAATAATCAAATAAATATTAAATATTCATTTAATTAAGTGGATGGATTTATGTGACTACATTTGCCCCTCTTTGAGATGGTGTGGTTTTATCGCGTCGTTTCAAAGAAACAAAAATAGGTGTGAAGAAATATGCCCCATAAATGTTAATTTAGTGGGCGGTATGCCCCTCGAGAGATGGGCCAAAAAATTTCAAAAAATCGGGTTATCTCTCGAAAAAGAACGAGAAGTGGAGGGGAGGTAGAATAGAAGAAATTAGCAACAACTGTGAAAGAATGGAAGAAAAATAGAGTGAATATGGAGAAATGGCAAACCAGTGAGTACCCGTAGGTTATGCAGGAGATACGATGCAAATGTGGTGTTGTGCTTTTGAATGATGCTATATAATTGATCAAAATGGTTGGACAATCTGGTGCAATTGGTTAAATTGCCCTAGTCGAGTCAAAGCGTGACAGTTGATGTCAGTTGGTCGCTTGGATAGGATAAAGTCTGAGTAAGTGAATCAAAGTGACCTGATGTGACTTGGACAATTGATGTAATTGCCCGATGAAGTCAAGGTATATGAAGCAAAATTCTCGTTGAGACGTAGACAATTGATGTAATTGTCCGTTGGATTGTGTTTGATTGGTTGATCAATTGATAGTGTGTGCGTGTGATGGATGGTTGTGGGGAATCATGGCAACCCCGTTGAGACTAGGTCATTATGATAAATGCCTGATGTAGTCTAGGATTACCATGATCGATTACCTGTTCAGACCCGAAGATACTTGATCAGAGTATCTGTTGATAGTCTAGGTGTGTGGGAGTCGATGTATCTGTGTCGATAGAGTAACTGGCTTAATTTTGTGGATTGGTGAGGATGGGAAGCGATGAAGGGATTAGGATGATGTTGATGATCAAGATAGGGAGGGTGAGGGGGGATTCGATGTTAGATAGAAGATATGGAGGACTAGGACCGAGTCCTATGGAAGAAGATGAGTAAAATAAAGTATGCATTATTATGACTATGTATGCATGATATGCAGCTATTATGAATGTTTGGATGGGTGGAATGCAACGAAATGCAATATATACAGATGAGATGAGATGATGATCCATAGTGCTCTATTTTCATCATTGAGCTTTAAAATGTTGTAAGAAAATACAAGCAACTTGACATAAAGATTCAAGATGACCAGAGTATTTCTTACATGGATTTGATATAGCAAGTTAATACAAGCAACTTGATATAATGGATCAAGTTGACTTGAGTATTGCTTGCGGAACAGACAATGATTATCTCCTTTCATGCATGACTTGGATCGTCCTCCTTGATCTTAGATTGATCATATCCTGAGACAAGTGCATACCGTAATAAGAGATAAAACCTTTATCCAGTTTGGATGAGGTAGGAGGAACCAAAGAAAGAGCATTGTACCTGCAAACAAACAGTATATACATAAAGAATAAAGAATATGGATCCTTGGTAATGGTTCATGCTCATATGGTCGAGGTATACGCTGTAGTCAGTAAGCCGCAGTGATCTATGACTGTATTTTTGCCTATGATCACGTAGCTTAGTGAACTTCCCACGTAGACACCATTAGTACATGCCCCAGAACTTCATCGGAATAATGCGCCGAAGATATACAAACAATGCTGTAGGAACCTAATATAAATAACTAGCCCATAAATCAACCAAGTATTTGATAGCGTAAACAGAATTTTCTTGTCAAAGAAAATGTCATCTTGTCTTTGTTTTGGTAAGGAAGGATGCATCCTTGTTGAAGACAGTTTTGAGTGTTGATGTTTATTGTGTGGTCGATTGATAAGTGGTCATTTTGTGGAGTATATCACAATGTTTGTTTGGTATCTACGCGGATGAGTATGTACAATGTGTTGCCATGTTTTTGATTGATTTTTTTATGTTTTCTGATGTTTTTGGATTTTGTTGATTTGATTTCCAATGTTTTTGATATTTTGGTGATTGTTTTGAATGTTTTTGGATGTTGTGAGACAATTTTGAATGAAGAACTCCACGAATCACAAGTAATTCAAAAATCCACTTGCATCAATAGGTTAAGGGCATTTCCCCCAATATAGGCAGGACCATGAAAAAGCGGGATGCAAGACACATGAAGTACTATCTCTTTATTGCAGATCAATAACCAGCCATGGTGTGGACGGATGGATGTGTGTGTAATGAATGTGATCGCAAAAAGCCTGAAGGATAATGGAGCCATAGCCTTTACGAGTGGCGCCTGTTTGCCAGGTTTTCACCATCATACTTACCCAAGGTGCCACCGGAATGGTTGTTCACCGTTTGGATGCATGGTTTTTCTTTACTTTTTTGATGTTTTTATATTTTCTTCAAGACATTTATCTGAATGTTTTTGGATTGTATTTTTGGTATGTATGAGAGCCTGATACTCTGTACAACTTTACATATAAAACCGTTTGAGGTGCATGCTGTTGATCAGATCTGCTAGCGGTTCTCCTTCTGAAGTAGCCAACTGATATGCCCCGGACCCAAATATAGAAGTGACAACATATGGACCCAGCCAATTTGATTCAAATTTTCCTTGATGTTCTCGATTTGGTTGGTTATGAGGATTTTCTTGAAGAACAAGATCACCCACCTCGAAGGTACAAGGCTTAACTCGATGATTGTAGCTTCGGCTCATGTGCTGTTGATAGGCTTTGAGGTGGTTGTATGCAGCTTGTCGCTTCTCATCAAGTAGCTCTAAGTCTTGAAGGCGTGAGACTCTATATGCTTCATCATCTATCAGATTATGCAAGGAAACCCGTAGTGATGGTATCTCAACCTCAATAGGTAGAATAGCTTCTGCTCCATAGACCAATGAGTAGGGAGTTGCGCCTGTAGGGGTTCGAATACTAGTTCAATATGCCCATAGTGCTGGATTCAATTGAACATGCCAATCACGACCGACATCATTGACTATTTTTTTGAGGATTCTTAATATGTTTTTATTCGATGCTTCGGCCTGACCATTGCCTTGTAGGTAATAAGGAGTGGAAAAGCGGTGTTGGATGTGAAATTTCTCATAGAGTTCACGGACATCCTGATTTTTGAAAGGAAGCCCGTTATCTGTGATGATGGACATGGGTACACCATACCGGCAGATGATGTAATTGAGGATGAATGAGGCGATCTTCTTGCCGGTGACTTGGGTAAGTGGAACAACTTCGATCCACTTTGTGAAGTATTCGGTGGCAGTAATAATAAATTTGTGGCCATTGGATGAAGATGGATGGATTTTACCCACAAGGTCAACTCCCCATTGACAAAAAGGCCATGTTGTTGTGATTGGTTGCAATTCTTGTGCCGGTGCATGTATTAGGTCTCCATGAATTTGACATTTCTTGCACTTCCTAACAAAGTAGTAGGAGTCTTTTTCCATAGATGGCCAATAGTATCCATTGCGCAGGAGTTTCTTGGCTAGTGACGAACCGCTTGCATGAGTTCCACAAATTCCTTCATGTACCTCTTCCAAGGCTTTTGTTATCTCATCTTGTTCCAGACATCGAAGGAGAGTACCATCAAGACTGCGTTGGTATAGGGTTTCGACAATAATGGTATATCGAGCAGTTTGGCGAATGAAGGTTTTACGTTGGTTATTCGATTGGTTGGGAGGAAGGGTGTGATCGCGAAGATAGGTTTATAATTCACCGTACCATGGGAATTCAGAACCGACAAGGCGACATATCATCTCGGATTCGGGGATATCATAAGCGGGGATCTAAAGCTATTCTACCAAGAACTCGTAGCATGTTGAATTATGTGGAAGATCTAAGAGAGATGCGATGGTAACCATGGCGTCAGCAGCTCGATTCTGATCTCTAAGTATCTGCTCAAAGGAAATTGTAGTAAATGATGACTTTAGATTGTCCACCATTTGCTTGTATGGCATGAGTTTACCATCCTTTGTCTGATATTTATCAGTTGCTAGTCGAATGACCAGTTGTGAGTCACCATATACTTGTAGTTCTTGTAATTTCCATTGTACGGCTAGCCTGAGTCCTATGATCAAGGCCTCATATTCTGCTATGTTGTTAGTGTATGGAAATGTGAGCCTGTAAGACTTCGGGATGCTGTCACCTTGAGGTGTGATAAACAGAATGCCTACCCCCGAGCCATGCTTAGTGTATGAACCATCAAAGTATAGTTTCCATGGTTGTGCTGTTGTGATCATGAATATCTCTTCATCTGGAAAATTGGAAATGAGAGGATGATCGCCTATGAGTGGTGCATCGACCAACTGATCTGCAATAACTTGACCTTTGATAGCTTTACGGTCTACATACTCAATTCAAATTCACTTAGAATCATCACCCATTTGGCCAAGCGGCTTGTCAATGCTGCTTTGCTGAGTAAATACTTGAGTGGATCAATCTTTGCAATGAGTTGTACCTTGTGTGTTAATGGATAATGCCTCAGTTTAGTGGCTGCCAGGATTACTGCTAGGCAAGCTCGCTCAATAGGTGTATAATTGAGTTCATAGCCCACCAGTGTACGAGAAATGTAGTAAACAGCACACTCTTTCCCTTCTGCATTATGTTGTGCCAATAGTACACCCAATGCTGTACTTGTTGCCGATATATAGAGTAATAATGGTCTACTTGGATTTGGTGGGATCAGCAATGGCGTATTCATGAGATAATCTTTAAGCATCTGAAATGCTTGCTAGCATCTAGCATCCCACTGAAAGCGGATGTTCTTATGTAGCAAGTGTGTGAATGGGTGACATTTATGAACCAGTTGTACGATGAATTTGCGGATAGATTGGAGTCATCCTTGTAGTGTCCTTAGCTGACTGATATTCTTTGGAGGTGGCATGTCCATGATTGCCTTAACCTTTGCTGGATCGACCTCAATGCCTTTGCTTGAGATAATGTATCCTAGAAGTTTCCCGGAGGTTACTCCAAAGACACATTTCTTTGGGTTGAGTAGAACATGATATTGTTCCAATCTATCAAAGATTCTCTCTAATATGTCCAAATGACCTTCTCTTGTGAGTGATTTTGCCAGTAAGGCATCAACATAATCTTCCATTATGGTATGCATCATATCATGAAAGATAGTAGTTATTGCTTGTTGATAGGTCGCTCTTGCATTCTTTAGACCAAAAGGCATTACATTCCAGCAGTATGTGCCCCATGGACATGTGAAGGCTGTCTTATGTTGATCCTTTGGTGTGATCTTTATCTGATTGTATCCTGAAAAGCCATCCATGAGTGAAAGCATGGCATGTCCTGCTGTCAGGTCTACTATGATGTCGATATTTGGTAGGGGGAAGTCATCCTTAGGAAATGCCTTGTTTAGATCTCTGAAGTCAGTACAAATTTGGATGCCCCCTTTTGGTTTGCCGACAGGCACAATGTTGGAGATCCAGTCTGCATAATCAATTGGTCTAATGAAACCAACATCTAGGCATTTCTTGAGTTCTGTTTTGACTAGTACTGCAATCTGAGGATGCATCTTACGAAGCTTCTACTTGATAGGTTGGGCTCCTTCTGCTACAGTGAGGTGATGCATGAATAAATCAGGATCAAGCCCAAACATGTCTGCATATGACCATGCAAAGTTGATCTGACGCTCTTGAAAGAACTCTATAAATTTAGGCTATTCTTCTGGAGTGAGAAGAGATGCCAGATGTATGAGATGAGGATTTTCAGGAGTCCCCACATTGTATTCTTTGGTTTCCTCGATGAGAATCGTTTATCGTTCCTGTTGTGTACTAGCAGGGAGAATGTCAAACCCTTCATCCTCAGGCGCCTCGGAGAGGTTTTCACCATTGGATACACTCTTTCTTTTTACTTTTGTTGAATCAAACAGTTCCACGGTGTGGTTTTCACTGGAAGATCCATGTGTTATTATTATATTTTTGCAGCTGAAAGGTTTTGCATCCACCTCGAAGTATGCTGCGCTATTTAGTTCTATGGCGAATCCAGCTTTGTGATCCCCGCTTGGTAGGTTATCGCTTAATTCCAAAAAGTCAATAATGGCCTCATCGTTTTGGAAGAAGTCAAGACATGGGGGATTTGGTTGGTTCCATTCGATGAGTTCAAGATGGATAATGGGCATTACTTCATCGATTAGGTTAAGTTCGTTAGATGTATCAGTGAGGTTTAAGACAGTGTGGTGAAGGTCATTGAAGGTACTCTCCCTGTCAGTATCAGGCATAGGATGCGACGTAGGGTCTGTGGAAGAAGTTTCCAGCTCAGGAACCCAAGAGGTCTTTATCTGTGCTTCTCCGTAAACAGGGATGTCTTTGCGGGGTGGAGGTAGTGATGTGTTTTCCTCATCTGAAGTATTAAGCTGGACAGAATCAAATGCCCACTCATGTGAGTCAGTCTCTGAGTCACTTTTCAGTATCTGATTACTATACCATACTGGAATATCCTTTGAGTTAAACACTGTAGGTGTGATTGGTTGATGTACCTTTGAGATGATCAGGGTTGTAGGAAGGATTATGGGGAGCAATGAATTCGATATAGGGAGTATTGGTAGTGTTGAGTCTGCCACTTCTACTGGAATTGCCAGTGTTGTCGATACTGCTGAGATTTCTGATATAGTTGCTGCTACTAATGGTGCTATTGATGTTATTGTTGTTATTGATGAGATCACTGGTTTGATTGGTGGGATGATTGGCATTGTAGATGGTTTTGCTGGGATCTGTAGCTTCAATGAGGCAGTTGTGATGTTCTGGGGTGCTGCTTTTATAATCAAAGGTGACCTCTTTGTAGTGGGTTGATATAGCGGTTTGCTGGGTTTCCCTTTGAATCTGAGCTTAGGAAAGATCTCCTTTTGAAAGCCTAAGCCTGTATTGTCTTTGGGTTGTAATTTCGGAAGCAGCGGCTCATGTCGCCCTTGTTTACAATACCCCAAAGCACTTTGACCATCATATCCCATTCTTTGCATAATGAGAAGACCTTTGCCATATTGATTTGTAGGAAGCGTAACTTGCGGTATATCAGTGGTGATGGGATCTTTATAGATCCATTCCGCTAAGTCCTCATCTTGGGTTTCTTCTTCTTGACTCTTTCCAAGGATGAAAGGTGTCAAAGCACATGTTGGCGTGATCAGTGGTTGTTGGAGTAACTGTTGTGGTTTACCATGTGTTCTAGGAGAAGTGGACATTTGTCCCACACAAAAGAGTTGACTCAAGTTGTATTCCCCAGGACCTTCCTCTGCTATTTTCATCTTAAGCTTTTCTTGCTTGGGTATAGTGGTGTTCGAACTGGCAAGAGAGGCGAGACTTATATATGATGTGGAGGAAATGGCTTCTCTATTATTAGGAACGATAATCTCTGGTTGATGGCTGATATTATGACAATATGCAAAGGGATTTGCATCGCCCAGGATTGTGATCTCTACACCGTTATGTGGGAACTTGATACATTGATGGTAGGTAGATGGAATGACTTGCATGACATGTATCCAAGGTCTTCCTAACAATATATTGTATGGCAGAGGAAGGTCCAAAACCTGACAGATGATGTGCTTTACCACAGGGCCCACTCAGATTGGTAGTACCACAGCTCCTTTGGATGAACGCTCTGCATCATCATAGGCTTTGATTGTGATCTTCTTGCGAGGATCCACAGATTCAATGGCATATCCCAATGTTGTGACCAACTATAATGTACAAATATTTAAGCCTGCTCCATTATCGATCAAGACTCGCTTGATCCTGTGTTGGTTGATAAACCCTTCAATGTGTAGCGAAGCGTTATGAGGTTGCTGGAAGGAAGAGTTGTCACTTTCGAAAAAAGTGAGACAAGGTGATGACTTTAGACTTCCAACCATGGCTTGAAATTGGTCTGTATTCAATTTTGCAGGGACTGACGCCATTTGGAGAGCTTGATCCAAGATTGTTTTATGAGATGGCGATGGGCGCAATAGCTCTAAAATGGATATAAGCGCGGGCGTTTTATCTAATTGTTCCACAAGATTGTACTGCTTTGGTATGGAGGTGGTGACTTGTGGAGCTGCCTTTATGGTAACCTTGTCACGACGTGTAACAACATTGCAATTGGAGTTGGGATTTTTTATGGTTATAGTTGCAACTTGTTCACTAGCGTCATACAGGTGATTTACAGTATAATTATACGCAACCTGCATATAATCCGTGGTATCAGTGCCTCTCTTGGAAGTGGAAGGACCCCTTTGATCTTGTGATGGAAGTGGATTTTTGAACATCAGATGATCATTGTTTGTTGTTTTTGGGTCATGTCCTTCTATTTCAATTTCTCCTCGATCAATAAGATCCTGAATAAGATCTTTCAATCGGTGACAATTACTTGTCTTGTGTCCCCTCCCTTGGTGGAAATCACAGTGTTCAGTATCTCTCCACCATGCAGGTTTGACCTGAGGTTCATAGTTTGATGTTTTAGGTAGAGTGACCAAATTTTGAGAAATGAGTTGTCGCAATACTGTTTCGATGGGTTCCCCTAAGGGAGTGTATGTTCATTTTTGTTTTTGCTGACGAGGTCTAGGTTCATCGTGAGATGTGATGCGACCTTGATTTGAAGGAACATTTGTGTTATTCTGAGGTGGAGGATTCTGTCCTACAAACCGAACCACAGGTTGTGCACTTTTGATAGTCCTGGCATCCACAACCCCATCGTTGATGATATTCTTTTTTTTGTTCCAAAAGCTTGGTTTATCACTATTGAAGCGTGGGCGAGGACCATCCTTTGGTTCATTATAGATTTTGATAAGTCCTTTCTTGATGAGGGCCCGCTCACATTTCAAACCCTTGGTGATCATATCATTAAAAGAGTCTGTGTCTTTGACATCCAGGTGAAATTCCATTTCTTTGTTTAAGTTGGAAATGAATATTTCCACTAGTTCTCGTTCAGGTAACTGAAGAGAACGTCTGCTAGACATTTGACGCCATCGTTGCAGGAATACTGAGAATAGTTCACCTGGTTTTTGTTTAGTGTTGCACAGATCAGCCATGTTGATGTCGTGTTCAATATTATGAGAGTAATGAGCTAGGAACTTCTGGATGAGTTCCTCAAATGTTCTAATGCCACCTGGTAGGAGGGAAAACCATGATGTGGTTGTTCCTCCCAAGCTTTGGGGAAAAAGGCACATTAGGTATGTGTCTTCATATGCCACTTCGAGACAAGCGGAATGAAATTCTCTGACATGATCACGAGGATCTCCCTTTCCTCTATATTTTTCGAATTTGGGTGTTTCGAATCCTCGTGGAAAGGGTGGCATATAAAGATTCCTATCAAAAGGATAGGGACAGATGTCATTGAGTGAGAATTGGTTAGTCTTGACACCACTATGAAGTTGTTGGGCGAGATTCTCGACTTGTTGCCGCAACATCTCCATTTCATTTGGAGGAGGAGGTGGTGGGTTACCTCGAGGAATGTTATATATGATGGGATCTCTACCTCTTTCCTCTTCATGGCGACTTTGTCGTTCCGATGTTTGTCTTAATTGGGCAAGATCAAAGTCAGAGGGGAGTTTTGCTCCTTCTTGAGCGAGCTTTAAAAAGTGAGCATCCGCATTGCTCCTAAGTATTTCGTCAAAAAGTCTGTTAAACAGAGGGTTATGTTGGGCCCTTTCTATTGTTGCAGGAGTAGGAGTACTTGGGTTTTCATCATTTGCATTTCCTCCAAGTGCTTCTTGGAATTCATTGAGATTTTCCTCCTCTTCTTCTTCAATTTCTATTTCTCGTTGTCTTGACTGTGATCGGGTTTGAGCCATTTTGTTTATAATGTTTTGTTGAAGTTGGGTAAAAATGATGATGAGTTGTTGATGAAATGAAAGATTGATGGTTGGTGAAGTGTTTGCATATGGATCTCTAACACTTTTAAGGTAGATGTAACCGAAATTCCTTCTTTGAATTGCTTGTTTGTTTTTTATAAGGTTTGATGTGATAAGGTGTAGATAAATCTGAGATGTGTTATAGATTTAACTACCTAGTAATGAGAGGATTCACTCATGAACTAGTTTTAACCTGCGTAGATGTGTCTCTTAGGATGAGCTTATCCTAGATGTAGAAACAATCTAAAAAAGTGATGTGATGTGTTTGATTCAAGCAATATCTAAAAAGAAAACTTGGGATAAGAACCTCTTAATGTTTTGAGAGTTGGAATGGATTGATGATGAAGTGATGATGTATGAGTGAGATAATGGATGAAATGTTTTAAAATCAATAAAAGCTTTGTGTCACAAATGGAACAAACTCTGCCTCTTCCCTTTCGAGCGTTGGTGGTATTTCTCGAGCTATGTTGTATGTGATGCAAACGTTTGAGAAGAAATTGGGATTAATCTTGCCTCCTTGGTTTTTGTGATAAATCAAAGCTCTATATTGCATAAAAGCTCTGCGGTTCAATGACTCTGAATCAAATTCGTTTGTTTTGCCTTGAAGGTAGAGACACATGTGACGTAGAAAAACTATATGGGAGACAAAGATTTGTCTATTTAGATAGAAGAATTTCCTCCTTTTGATCAAAGCCTTTGAGCTCAATGGTCTTCTTTTCAAGTTGATATTCTGACGACGATTCTTCTTTCTCAAGATGTGAAGAATGGTCATAAAGTTTGAATTTTTTCTTTTTTTGTTTTTGATCTTTTGGTTGTTTTTGAAAGATGCTTGGTTGGATGAACACTTGTGTTGATTTTTGGATTTTTATGATGTTTCTTTGACAAGAAAACAAAGCAAGCACACAAACACAAGAATGTTGCCTTAGAGGCACAAATGAGTATGGGTCTAGATCAACCCAATCCTTCGACTTTTTATGACCCTTTCCTTTAAGTGTATTTTAGGTGTTTTCTTTCCAAAAGCCTGAAGTCGGCTCAATTTGTACTTGGTCTTGACTAACACGAAAACACTTCAAACATTTTGTATCCCTAAGGTCCAATGGCCAGTTGTGATAAATTCAGCCCACATCTTGATATTTCTTCGACTTTGGTACTACATACCTTATGAATCCCGTCGTGGCAGGTAAGGATGTGATATACTAAGTCTTGTGTGAGTATAACAAATAGATGATCCCTATGATGGGGGAGTCACCATTTTTATCAAGCCACGAGTAACCTTTCAAAAAGCTATGTTTCTACTCAAGGAAATATGTATGGTGAGTATCTTGGGAGCAAAACCATCTATGCTTTTGCACTGAATTATATCTCAAATATTCTCAATCAATAGAACGGGTGGACTACTACTTAAAGGTGTTTAGTAATGTTCGATGTTTTTGGACATAAGTTCATTTTGCAGTGACTCACTTAAGAGCCTTGTAACTTGTGGTGGGGCCCATTTATCCTTTCGGCAAGTTACACTGTAGGAACAGCTATACCCAAGGCTACAGCTTTCGCTCTCACCTGATTTCTATAGCGGCTCAAAGGATTTACCGCGTGAGGTCGTTCCCAAGAGTGATGTGTCTCTTGGTAGGCCTCTCTTAAAAATATAAACTTTGAGTGTTACTAACACTTTTCTCTTGCACCTAGGACCACGAAAGCCAAGGGAGAGGATAGTGTGTGTTAGAAGTAGGACCACTTGACAAACTTTGCACAAGCGTGCCAAACACAAAAGATACTTGTTCTTTTTAACTCATCATTTGCAATGTGATCTAACTATTTAGAGATGTTGCTCCAACAGTGATGGTGTTCTTTTTATCCTTCAATGGCAAAATGTGTTGTAATCTAGAAATTGAAAATCTTGGTCAACTGAATTAAGAGCACGTTTTGCTTGAAGTAAATTGATTTGAGAACAACTTTGACAAATTGGGGATTGTTTTTAACTTGCACAAAATGAAGTGTTGATTGTGAATTTTAGTTTGATGCAAGAAATAAAATTTGCCTTGTTGATTTTAAGCACCAAAAGAATTTGTTCCTAACTTTGCAAAAAAATAATTTTGTGTGTTTGTTTTTGTGATTCTTTTTAACTTTGAACAAGTGTGATTCTTTTTTAGAGCTCCAAACGAAAGATGTGCTTCTTTTTAAAACTCCAAATGAAAGTGTAGTTGATTTTAACCCAAAAGGAAAATGAATTTATTTTATCCTAACTTGAAAGATAAAGTAAGCAATATGAACAAATTTATTTCCTAAGCTAAAATTGCTAAAAAAATAAAAAAATCCTATTGTAAGAGTTAGTTAAAACCTGCACAAAAGATAATTAGTTAGAAAAATCCGCATGTTTTGGTGGGCTTCTACAAGCCTAAAAATATTGGTTTTCGGTTACAAGGAATTTTCTTACAACTCTCTGTTACAATAGCTCTACTCTGTGTGAAAACAAAAGCGCTATTTAACATGAAAGAGCAACAGTATAGACAATAGTGCTAAAGTATCAATTTGCGAAAGTGCTAAACTGAGAACAAAAGCGCAAGAGAATGACCTGTGTGTCAATTAAAACATTCAAAAGTTAGTAGTATTCAAAATGATTGCTCTTTGATTCACGTCGGGTTCACCAAATGATGTCATGGAAATGGGGACAAGGCAACAACAAAGTTCAATGTTAATAAGTTAGTTTCAACCATAAAAACAAAACAAAGAACTAAAAACCATTCCAAACATATCAAAAGAGATTTCAAAAAGCATGAAAGAAGTTTAACAAAATAAAAGAAAGGAGAAGAACCTCTCTAAGATGCTTCCATGATGTCTTTTGATGCTTCTCCCTTGTTTCTCCCCTCTCCAAGTCCCAAATGAGTGTAGCTCTCAGCTTTTAGCACTAGCCATGGATGCCATATGGAGATTCAAGATGGTTGAATATGATAAGCATTTGCTATGCAAGTGTAGATAGTGATGCTATGAAAAAGCTCTATGCTAATACCAATATAACAACAATACTCTAATGTTTTCTCCCTTTGCTTGAGGAGAAGGGTTCTATTTATAGAAGAAATGGGGAAATGAAGGGTTAAGATTGAGCAATCTTAACAAGGGTTAGGATTGAAAGATATTCAATCCATGTGAGACTTTCAACCCAATCCCATGTTGACAAGTGTCACCATGAGGAGGCCTAAGAGGAGAGATAAGGAGCATTAAATGCTTGAGGGGACATGATGGTTACCCTAGTCAAAAAAATAAATGCTTTGAAGAGACACATGGGTTACATAAGGGTTAAGTTAGGGGTCAAAGTCCTTAACCATGGGTGCAAGTGGAATTAACCATTAATGGTCATGTAAGAGCCATAAGTGGTTTGGAAGACTTTAAAGGTTAATTTGTTGAACACACAAAACATTAATTGCTTTTCAAAGACTTTGGAGTCTTTGAGAAGTGACTCCAATTTTCTTAAGAATGTGACAATATTTAGGGGATGGATTAGGCTAATTAGGAAGGGGTTAGAAGAATCTAGAAGGGATTTAGGCATGCAAGTGGATTTTGTAGGAAAATGCAAGTGGGAGGAATTTTGGTATTTTTAATTAAAATAAAATCATTTATTTCAATTAAATGGTGTAAGTTGCATTTAGATAAATATTTAAATAAATGTTAATTTATTTACATGAGAAAAAGAAGATAAAGCATTAAATGCTTGAAGACATTAAGGGAAACCATTAAAAGTTTGAGAAGACTCTAGAAGGAAACCATTAAATTTGAAGACTTTAAGGGAAGCCATTAAGTTTGAAGACTTTAAGGGAAACCATTAAAGGCTTAAGAAGACTATAGAAATAAGCCATTAAGTTTGAAAACTTTAAGGGAAACCATTAAAGGTTTCAAGTGGGTGAGGATAAATAGGATTTTAAATAAATAATTTATTTAAAATAGTTGTGCAACTTGCATTTGTAGGAAAATGCAAGTGGGTGGAGGATAAAGGTGATTTAAATAAATGATTTATTTAAAATAGTTGTGCAACTTGCATTTGTAGGAAAATACAAGTGGGTGGAGGATAAAGGTGATTTAAATAAATGATTTATTTAAAATAGTTGTGCAACTTGCATTTGTAGGAAAATACAAGTGGGTGGAGGATAAAAGTGATTTAAATAAATGTTAATTTATTTAAATGTGAGAGGTGGAATTTTGGGGGAATTTAAATAAATATTAATTTATTTAAATGTGAGAGAAGATTTAATTAAATAAATATGATTTATTTATTTAATTAATAGTCTGAATTTGGTTAAGTGAATTAAATCAAATAAATTGAATAATTTATTTAATTAATAGGAGAAGAGGGTTAAGATGAATTTAATTAAATATATTAATTTAATTAATTATTGATTGATGGTTAAATAATCAAATAAATATTAAATATTCATTTAATTAAGTGGACAGATTTATGTGACTACACCGGTAAACCAAACTTTATGCCGGTAGAAAGTCTTAACAGTTAATTGCAGTACTGGTAAAGATTAATGCATGAAACAGAAAGACAATCACATCCACAACACATAACACAAATATTTGTACGTGGAAACCCTGTAAGGGGAAAAACCACAGTGGGAAGACTTGCCCACAATCAAATGATACTACTACAGATAGTATGTGTGTACAATATGGATTCTGCATATGTAGAAAGGCCAGCTACCTAGAGCTCACTGCTCAATCACAAAATGAGAGTCACACTGACTAAAATTGGATGGTTAAATCCAATGATAATGTACTGCATAAAATAGCATCTTTATATGCTGGATTCAGTACCGATTTAGTTATGATTGCCTTCACAAAATCCTTCCTTCAACCTTCAAATGATGTCTACGTGTATAGCTCTGCTTATTTTCGCATATACCTTATTGCAATCCTTTTTGCATTCACCCTTCAATCTCACAAATGAGATCTTACATTTATACCATAACCTAAGACCAATTGAATAGGTCGGCTCACTAAAAGATATTACAATAAAATCAATTACAAGTAAATCAATATCTGATGCATGATGTCGGCTCAATGCATTTACAATAATAATAAATCATTTCTATAACATGTCGTGCTGATCTGGAATAGATATGTCTGCCAGTGCTTATCCTGGACCTATTTGCCGGTAACAACAAATATGCAAACCCGAATAAACAATTAACCAAATTGTCAAAACAAAGTGATTGAATAATGTCTTCGACATAACCAAGTAGTCTCCAAGTCATTCCAAGTAGCGGTGAACAATATAATCTGTCAGTGAACCAAATACTGGTGATTGTGCATAAGTCTCTGATTTGTCAGTGAACATAACCAAAGATCTCCAAGTGCTGATAAGTGTTGACAAGCGATGACAAGTGTTGACATCAATGACAAAACCATATCAACATATCCAAAATGCCAACAAACTCTCCAATCTCCACTTTTAACTCGAAATCACCTTTTTCTAACAAGTCAATCAATTTAGTCATCTCTCTAGTCAATTCAGTTAACTAGCTAATCTATCTAGTTATTTATCCAATTTAATTAGTCAGCTCTCCAATCTATTCACTTAACAAGTCAATCAAGGAGTTAACCGATCAATCAGCACTTGAGTTCCATTTCTCATCCCTTTCTCTCCAAAAATATATAAAAGCAACATCATTTTCCATTTTCAAACAATCGCGGTCTTTGAAAATATTTGTGTCTAACATATGCAATTATCCTAATGCAATATCTGAGAGCCACAACACAATATTGGAGAAGGACAATGGAAGCAACATGGATAATAGGGAGTTTTTAGTTAGATTCATTTGGTTAAAAATCTCTTATTAGGCCAAAATACTTTCATTGAATTATGTCTAGGATTGCTTAATTAGTTAAGGAATTCGTGATTTTCCTTTTATTCTAATTAGCTTGTTTTCCATGATGATTTTAGACATGAAAACAATTTCCTTCTAAAACTTAAATGTGTAATAAATCCTTAAATATGAATGTTGAAAATATCTTATTTTCAATTTTGGAAATCTTTGTGTTCTCTATCTCTATATAAGTTCTTGCAATCATTGAATAATTTATTCTATGGGTTTGGAAGTAATATGTCAATTTTAATCATTATTATCCTATGCATAATTAACATTTTATATGGATGCTTCCCTTTCATTAAGCAATCAAACTATAATTTAAGAGATGATTATTAATGTTAGTATGCAAGTTAATCATTGCTTAAACCTCTCTAATGGTCATGTGCTTATTTAATTAAATGAAGGAATGTTGCAAGTTATATCTAGGTATCTATTCTAGTTGCATTTAGGATTTTGCATGTAGACATGTATTAAACATGGAAATTGAATGGTGATTGTTCACATTCTTCCCTTTATAATATCATGTCTTGGAATTCATGAATCATGTTGTCTATGCTTGCATGGTGGTTTTTTAATATCTCTTTCTTGAAAATGTGCTCTCTTGCTTTATGATTTGCAATGGCATTGAGAAAAAAGTCATGATCTATGGATGGGGATAAATTAGAGAATGTCGACACTATTTATTTTCACCATGGAAGGATAATATCTCATAAATGTTTTTAATGTAAAAAGTAGTCACTCCTCATCATTCTAGAATGCTTATGTATTGATAGTTGTGAATGTTGTGATCTCTCTATTTGAGTGGTTGCTTGTATGTATAAGGTAACTTTAAATATGTTTTTTTGTCTAGAAGCACTCATTTGTGTAGTAAATGAACTTGATTATATATGCTAGATGAAGGTAATGAAAAAAACTATTCTTTCTTGTCCTTCTTAAATATTATCTTTTTTTTTCTTCTAATATTTGAAATGAAAAAAGATTAATTAGAATGTGTGATAAAATGTAATAACGTTATCTTATACTAATAGAAGTGTCTTTAAAAAAGTACAGTTTCATTTAATAAACTATGTATCTCTTTTATACCCTTGTGTGAAAAAAAGGGTAAATTAGCCATGTGTGCGTCATATGATGATGCAATAAATTGATCAATGTATTTTGTAGTGAATATATAATTAAGGTATCCTATGAATTATGATAACAAAAGGATGGTTTATATTCTCCTTGCTGATTCTACTTTATCTATTCATCTTTATTTAAAGATTAAAAGGAATGGATTGTATTGTGCTTCTTTGCTCTCATGTTGAGGCATTCATGGATGTATGTGCTACTGCCATGTTATAACATGTGTCTTTAAAGTAGTTTGAGAGAATGGCATCTCAATATTAGTATCACTTACATATTTGTAATTAGTGTTTATGTAGTTTAATTTAGAATTTTTATGCCAAGTAAATTTGTGTGTGTGCACACATTGAAACGTGGTGTCATATTTGTTAATGCAAAAATGTTGTTAGTTACGTTTTTACCCATTAATACCCTTTGGTAAAAATTGAGTGTCACACCGTGTATTTAATTGGTAGGAAAATTGTTGCAAAAAAATCCCATACCTTCATAATTTAGCCTTCTAATACTTTTAGGTGGGAGTGCAATTAGAGCTTGTTTGATTCCATTCACACAAACAATCAACAATTCAACACAAAAGAATCTTAATGATCTCGCCTTTGTGCAATACAACCATGTTCTTCCTTTGAAAGAGGTGGAGAGCTTGCATAATAGTCATAAGCAATTGACTTGGATGACATTGTTTCATATAGCATTTGGATTGCTTATAATGAGGAACCAATGTTCTGATTAAGAAAAAAAAAGGTTTTTGAAAGGAACCTGAACCTTTTACATAACATGAAATAGATAAAGTATTAAAGCAGAATAGAACCATGCCTGATCACCCTAACAAAAAACAATTCCCAACTCAACCAAAAAGGGAACTCAAAACACATAGAGCCACAAAAAGACAGCAAAAGGATAGCAAAAGAACAGCAACAGTACAACACATAGACAAAGACAGAGACCGACCAAGACGAGGAACCAATGTTTATGGAAGACAAAATTTTGATTTTAAAAGTTCAACAAAGGAGGCATAAGATATTGGACCAAATGACATCATGGTTGAGGATGATGTTGATCTTGAGGAGCCATTACTTTCTAGATCAAGGAGTAAGATAATATCCATCACTACGATGCATACGCAGAAGAAAAAAAAATGAATTATTTTAATTTGCATTGAATTGTAAATTTTTTAAATGATGAATAATCATTAGATATATATCATATTATTAGTTGTTGTATTCACATGTTGATGTATATAGTACTCTTTTCTTTTATAAATCTATAAAAAATACTTTTTTAAATTTCTTTACTCATTTGATATGCTTCATAATTTTATTTTTCATTAAAATTATTTTTTTTAAAGAATTTGTATATTTTTTAATTGACCATATTTTGTGGAATTCTCATCAAGTCACCAAGTCTAAATCAAACTTGGGTCTACCAAGAGACTAGATCTTAGACTTGACATGTCTTATTGTCTATATTTTAGAGATTGGGAGGCCTAAGATGCAAGTGTCTATATTTTAGAGATTGGGAGGCCTAAGATGCAAGTACTGAAAAACTTCCAATAAAAAAAAAGCAAAATAAATGTTGTATGGGTTATAAATTTTCTATTGGACTAAATAATTTATATATTAATTATTCATTTAATTGCATTAATTCACTAAATAATTGATGCCTTATTTGGTAATTAATTAGTGGCATTTATTAGTTGGTTAATTAATTAATTATGAATAATTAATTAATATTTATCTCCATGCATAATGCAAACTAGGAAAAACAAACTATGTTTAGATTTCGAGAGTTTCATGCATTAATTAGTCTATTGTGTTTTTTGTGCATACATGACTGATTCATGCATTCTATTTTAACTCTCAGTCTATCTTGTAGACTCCACCATTTAGGGTTTCTATCTTTAGAGTTAGATTTCTTTATAAGGATGTCATATCCTTTTTTGTAATTAAGCAATTTCAAAGCAATACATTCAATTATTGTTAATTGTCTTCAATTCTCTGTGCTGTTCAATTCACTCTTATTGTGTGACAGGTATTCTATCGGAAGATAATTGGACTTGTGGGATTCGCATTTCACGAATTCTAACATTTTCTACACACTCGATTTAAACAATAAGAATCAAGTAAGCCATTATTCCAATCACATTCCATGAAGCAATACAGTTGGTAGTTTTCAACTAGGGCTTTACCGTCGCTAACACATTATCATTCTTTGAGTTATAAGACAACACAAAACAACAATTGTTTTGTCAAATCCATGAGTATGAGGAAAAGACTGGTTTATAAGACACAGATTTGAGCTAGAGGAAAGGACTGATTTATAAGACAGTACACCAAGAAATGGTTTGTTAACCTAAAGGTGAAAGGTTAATGTTATAAACATAAACAGTACATATTCTGGAAGCAGGTCAGTCTTTTGTTAACTCAGATGTCCAGTAACTGTAAAAAACCTATGATAAATTTTAATAAGAACTTGAAGCATTAGAAAAGCAGAGAAAGCCTAAGAAGCCAAAAACATGTTTCTTGGTCTTGTTTATAGAAACACTGATGAATTGAATATCTGCAGGAAGATGGAAACTGCATGATTGATCAACAGACTATAAATTTACATAACAGATAAAATCTTATCATCACAGTATTGCCTTGAAATCAACCTAATTACTTAGGAAAAAAGCATGCTCCAAATCAAACATGACATTTTTGAAGGGAAAAGTTGTATGTTCAGTGTCATAGCCCTGTTAAGAAGCAAACAGAACTTCTATCACACATTGATAATCTCATAAGAGTCCAATTTCATATCTGAAAAGAACCCTCCTAGCTCACCATTGTTCCTAGCAAAAGAGAAGCCAAAAGAGAAACTAAAGAATAGATCAATGGCTGGCATCCTCTTCTTCACAGAAATGGGTGTATTTCTCTGCATTCATTAATGCGTCCATCTCTGACATGTCCTGAATACGCACTTTTATGATCCATCCATCCTCATATGGGCTTTGATTAATCTGAAATAAGCCATATGCTTACCATGTCATTCTAAGCATTGACAATTAAGAGGAGCTCAAAGAGGCATGAAAAGTAAAATGAAAAAGCACTACTATGTTTTACATTGAATCTTACAATCTCTTAAGGGCTATACATGAAATTTAGCTTGAAATGTTCTGCAACATTATCATGGGTCAGTACATTCGAGGAAACAAAATTTTATTTTTGAATGATTCATAAGTCTTCCTGGTCTTAGTTCACTACAAGATACACTTTCACGACAGTACCCTCATGAAAGTTAATCACTTGTCTCTAGGCAAAGGGAATGATTTAATCAAAACGAGCTCAATAATCAGTTCTTGAGCATCAGCAGCTGATCTCTAAGCAAAAGACTCTGGTTTTATGGCCAAACAGAGAGGATTGAACCCAAATGATTCCAAGACTATTCATTGATCCTTAAACATAACACAACAAAGTGCAATAGACAAATCCAAAGTGCTCTCATCCCTATCTTAATATTAATAGAAATACAGTGGAGTCTGGATTATGGACCAGGGCAGAGACAAGGAATAAATGAGTATTCTAAGCTAAACAACTGAGAGTGGAAACAGTCAGGCAACTTCAAACTGGATTTGAGGGCACAAATTTTGAACACTGCTATTTGGAACACCAGATAACTAGTTTGGTAAAACAATTGGTGGTCTTCAACAACCAAATCAGAGTCTTTTGGCTAACTATATTTTCTTGTGGAAGATTTGAGAACTCATGAAGGAGTGCACTAAACAATTCCCCAATAGAATAGGACAGAACGGTAAAAGTGCACAAATTCAATTCATGGCTATATCTCTCTTAAAGCATATCAACTACTTTTTCATGCCAGCTTCTCCACCAGCTATACAATTAGCATTGTTCATGTAAAGCTTTTATAGTTCAAAATAACCCTAATTGTATAGCTTCTAAGGGTTATTCAGATAATTAGCACTGTTCAAAATATCAACTACTTTTTCATGTCCTAAGATAATCAAAATAACCCTTAAAACATTTTGCCATTGACATCTGTGCAATGAATTTGTCCAAACAGCATTTTCCCACCAAGCATTTTGGTCTTTTATGCTTTGGAAAAAAAAGGATTACCTTCTCCCTAAAGATCTTCTGCAACAATATATTTGAAGACCAAAAAGAACAAAGCTTGGAGGAACGGATTTCAGATGTCAATTGAAGTAGATAATAAGAAAGGCATAGACTAGAAAACATTTTAGTTGATCTGTACTCTTTACACCGGACGACAATTTTAAATTGCACAGATCTTTAAACATTTGATACATAGTGATAGAACACATTCAATAATTACTAATGATAAATAATATCAACACCCTGATGTATTAGTTATTGAAATTTGAAGGCAGTCCTGATAAAACTAGTTACTGAATTTACAATCATTGGCAAGCAACAAAAGGTGACTACCCTATCAATCATGACTGATGCAATTTCAAAATGAACAAACTTACCAATCCAGGAGTCTCACTCAGCTTTGAGTTGACTTCAACTACTTCCCCAGAAACAGGAGCATTAATATCGCTTGTTGCTTTTACACTTTCTACTGCACCAAAACTACCACCCTTTGAAACTACTGCTCCAACTTCCGGCAATTCTACAAACACCACCTCACCCAAGTGGTCCTACAAAGAACTCAAAGAGGAAAACAACAAATTTCCTTAACCAATATAAAAAGTTTGTCTGAATACCTCAAACACAGCAGTATCATAACACATCTTAACCAATGTAATAAGTTTATCTGAACACCTCACAAACACCGGTGATCATTACACATTGATATCCTAATGTCCTAGCCCTGCACTGTAGCCTTCCAAACAATGATACAAAGTATATCCAAAGAAGAAAGATGAACTTTGCAGTCTTTGTATTCTGTTTCACCTCCATTGCACTACTTGGCCAGACAAAAACTGGATCTACTTTGGCTAAAAACAGTGAAAAGTTACTGAGAACATTTACAATTATGGAATAGAAAAAAATCATTCCATTTTGATAAATAAGAAGTAATGGAAGCTAATCTTTGAAAAAGGAATTTATGGTTACCATTTGTAAAATTTGGCAAGATCCAATCTATATAAGAACTTGACCAGTATTTTTGAGAAACAAATTGTAACGTTATAGGCTGACTTAAGAGTCCTGTGGGATATAATTGGACCACATTCTTAAAATTTTATAACATGAGTTTCACTTAAATGTCTCCCACGCCTTGAGGGCAATGAGGAATTTGAACATGGATCAGCCTCTTACTAGTATGCCCCAATTATCATCACAGAACAACGCTCTGGACAAAAGGATTGTGAATTGGACAAACTTGATTTGAAAAATTTATTAAGAAAATAGCCTGTATGGTTTCCTAGCTAAACCTTGCACAGACAGATCTCAAATCTAAGAAACAAAACCTTAAGAGAAACATTTGAATTTAAATTTTTAAAATTCTAAAACTTAAAGAAAACAAACTATCTATCCCACATTAATCTCAAAAGGAGGATACTTGTGTTAACAACTTACTAACCTGAGCATGGTGAGTTATGCCTACAGTACCAACTTGACCTTCTGGTTTCACCCATTCATGGGACTGTGCATACTTCAGCCCCTCAATAACTGTAACCACAAATTTTATCAAAAACAATACACTCAAATCTCAAACAATGCCCCCTTTCTTGAAAACTATAAGATCAACCATTTTGTCAAAAATCAGGATAAAGTTGCAGGAACCAAAAACATACATAACAGGGGTAGTCTATTGTTAAGTATGTACCGATCAAAAACAATACACTCAAATCTCAAACAATGCCCCCTTTCTTGAAAACTATAAGATCAACCATTTTGTCAAAAATCAGGATAAAGTTGCAGGAACCAAAAACATACATAACAGGTGTAGCCTATTGTTAAGTATGTACCCAGATACAGTTATCATGTGTTCCTTGATGGCAAAAACACAAGAGAACAAAAGAGTCCACCACAGTGGTAAAGAAAGGCAGATGGGGCATGTCTACACATACCCACATGAAATTTTCCTCTACTCAACAAAAACGCCCCAAAAACAGAACAAGGAGGAAAGGCATATGCATTGAATATATGTCAATGAAGAGATATATACACATTGAATATATCACAATCGAGGAAAGATTTGTATACATTGAATATATAGCAATGCAGAAAAGTATATATAAATAATGGGGGAGATGTATACGTGTACCTTGAGAAAATCCCCGAGAGAAAGGAATGGTGGGAAACCCAAGAGGCCTTCTACACCCAATTCTGAGAGTCGATGCAGCCTGGGATGCCCACATTCTCAGTGCCATGAATTGTTAATATGAATACCTCTCTCTACATTCACTGTAAATGGGAGCTATTTTTTTTAATATAGTCTTAATATTTTTTCTTAGATTATTTTGTAAAATGTGAATAAGATGGTCGCCACGCTTCTCTCATCCACATCCCAATACGGCGATAAACGCACACCCACTTAGTTGGAACGTTATCCTTACATTTAACAAAATCTTCGAACGAACTTGTGTTTTTATTTGTAAACCTCGTGTGGTTTGAGTTTGACATGTAGTAATGTGAATGGTTAGACTGTCTTTGCGAGGTAAGGCAAAAATCCCGCTCACCAATAAATGGGCGTTTGTGATTTTCTTCCCAATCAAGTTCGTTTGTGTTTCTTATGTTTCAATATTTTGATATATAAGTGAATCAATTGATAACATTTGTTGTAGGTAAATTTTCATTGAACTTAGAGTTAAGTACTATTATTTTGTTTTTGATTAGGAAAGCAAGGATTAATTGGGTCCTAACCTGTTACAAGAAGAACAAAACAGAGGTGCTCACCCCAAGCTACATAGAAGGCCACAACAAGGCACTCCCATCACACAGGTCCAAAGGACCGTAAGCAACACCAACCAAAAGGTTGTGGAAGGAACAAGGGGCCACAAGGAACAGACAGCCCAAAGGCCAACAGACAAAACTCGGAACAGAATCAAGAGACTCTTAGAGACAAGAACAATAGAAGACAACCCACAAAGTGGGGAAGCCTTGCGAGGGGGAAAGGGAGGCTCCCCAAATCAAGCAGAAGATCACAACGATCACACCCCAACAAGAAGTCAATCCTCCAACAACAAAACTACATTTCACCTCAATAGAAAGGGAGCCCACCTCCATAGGTGTAGAGAAGGACAAGACCAACAGACTAGAGAACCAACTGTGAATCCAATTAATAACCAAGCAGCCGTAGAGGAGAGAAGGCCACCAAGAATAACCATCAACCTCTTTCACGTGGCAAGTCACCACCTCAATAGGGAACACAACCACCTCCATAGGAATTGCGAAAGAAGAAGACGAGAACCAACGAGGCCAAGCTCTCACCGCAGTGAACGGAACAACTCCCCACCTCAAAAGGGGCGAAATACAACTCCAAAGAGGCCTCAGAGGTGAGCACAACCCTGAAGCTAGTAGCAACCCATAACCAAAAACCAACATAGGCAAGGGGCCCTAGAAAACTAACATCAAACCCTTGGCTATCAAAGATAACAAGACTATTGTCAGTACAAACCAAAATAGACAGTCTCAACGAAAAGACGAAAAGCAACCCAATGGTGCTGGAAGTAACCACCACAATCCAGCTCCAAAAGGTAGGACACCTACCACCTGAATCCGAAACAAGCACCATCATCAAAATCACAACAAAAAACCAAGAGCCACCCACAAGGCTCTACAAGATCCATGAAGGAAGAATCCCCCATGCAGTCCATTTTAACACAGAAGGCATTCACAGCCAGATGGTCCCTAGAAGGACACTGAAGGAAATGCCCTAAAAACTCCAAATTACCCAATCCTGCAGGGGTCCAAAGAAACCATTGCAACTTAAACAAGCACCACACGAAAACATCCAAGACGAAGGGATCCAGTGGCATGCACCAAACCACCACCCCACATGCTAGCATGTGAAACCAACAAAACTCAATCACCATTCCAAGACTCGGGACTCCAGGTTGTAGGTAACCACCCTGACCTTCAACCCAGAAGCCAGGTATGTCCATGCACAAATCAGTTACAAAGACCTTGAGAGATACACTCAAATAAGAGGCCCAATCCACCAACAAGAACAAAGCAGGGAACCTCCACGCGACCCCAAAGGTCAAAAGAGCCAAAAAAGGAGCCATGAAAGCAACAACAACTTCCATGCACAGGGTCAACAACAATAGACCATTGAGGCAACCACCGCCAAGAAGAAAGGCCAGAAGTCCCAAAATATTGCATCTGAGAGACACAACAACACCCATAACAAACCACCAAAATTGCAACAGAGTGTACATAGAACAATAAGTTGTCCATGCCCCCAAGTAAGCACCGCACAAGTTTAGTGTCACACCAACACCCATAGAAGACAACACCACGGAAGGAAAGTGGGGTGTGCAAACAATGGAAGAAGGAGAGTCTACAGAGCCACCAATGGAGCCCCGTAAAGACAATGTGCTCAGGTACCACAGCAATCCTAGAGCAACAGATCTGCAACCTTTACCAGCAAAGGAGACCATCGTCTCAAACTGCATACAGGGGAAAAGGAGAGCCAACATCCTCCACAGACGGAAGACCTAGCCCCCATCAACAGTGACACGGGTAATAAAGTCAGCATCCACACCTCCCCTATAGCCAAAACTGCCAAAAAAGGTGGGGGGAACCCTCCAACCACACAAAAACTTGGAGGGGCATAGGGCCTGCACAAGAGGCCAACAGAGCAGAGGGTCTCCCTCAACAACTTCGGCATGGTGCATCCCCAAGGAAACAACAGGCCACAATGACTTGTAATCGTGCAACCAGGCAGCCTCCAAAAGATTGCAACAATGGGGCCAGGAGAGGCGAGGAGCATGTACAGGGCAACGAAAACCCAACACCAGCACTGGTTGAGCTCCATCAACCACTGCACCAGGTTCACCACCATCCACCAGAGCTGGTCGATCACCATCTTCCTCTAGTCTAGCTTCTCCGCCATCACATTCAGTTTGGAATTCTCTGTTTCCCACTCATCTGCTACGCTCTGTCATTACTACTATTATTTTATTTATTTTAATATATAAATGTATTTCTTGATGACTTAATCAATTTTTTTATTTGTGTTTTGACATATTGATATAGGTAGGGAAAAAATCTACTCCATCTCTCCTTAAATGAGATAAGCCTCTATAAGCCTTCCCAACGTTTTTTAGCACGAAGGCTTGGCATGTTTGGGTAACCATGAAATTGATGCTTTGTTATTTCAATCAAGGGGTTGTAAGGAAAACAAATAAATGCAACTCAAAGTTGTATTATAATTTTTTGTTGATCAATATAACTAAAACTAACAATTAATTCCAACCAATCTATGATTGACTCCACTCCATTGCAGTCATTCTTCATATTCATATACAAGCTATAATGGTAATGTATTGTAACCAAACAAATTCAACTTTTTAAAAACATGGCACAAGTTTAGATCTTAATCTAAATGCTAATCTAATACTAAATATAAACCTAATGTTACAAAATTTCAAAGAAAATACCAAAGATTAAGGGCAAAGAGAAAGTAAAAATAAGTTGGTTTTATGCTAATATCAATTCCAATTCTATGAAGCAAACAAATCTAATGAGAACTAAACTTGCTTGACTATTATTCACATGTCAAGAGCATAACAAGGAACAATCTTCAAAGTGGTAGATTGAATATAAAGAATTATAGGTATAGCCACCATACTTAATGCAAATTAAATTCATAATCTGTCATCCTTCAATTCTAAAGATATTTCATGAAGCACATTAAATTCAATTGCATCATTTTTTAGTGAAATAAAAAGAACAGATCAATACATAACTCATATTTGGAAAACTAAAGAAAATGAGAGAAAAAGGGAAAAAAAACTAAGATTATTTATCTATAAATGAAAATAATCTCTACAAAATGTTGTTCCCAACCCTTCATAATGTCTATTCATTGAATTTAAATTGATCCTAACTAGAAAAACTTAGTAATTTTTCTCCATAAGTCAATTAAAAAATTACATTCAAGCTTGAAATAGTAATCCCCAAATTCATAATTCCATCTTAAAAAGCACCCAAATTCAAAGAGATAAGGCCTAATTAAATTTCAAGTGGCATTAGGTGCATTGAGATCTTTAGGGTGGGCCCAAACTAGTAAATTTTCTGCAACGACTTCCTTTAAGAGAGGTATCATTTTAAATATTTATAATCCAAGTATCAAATAAACCTAATTGTAAAAATTATTAATGCTTCTTCAATTTGAATGGATTCACTATCAATCTTCATGTGTGTAATTCTCATTTAAATAGACCTCATTTTTTCTTTCTCCTTCAAATACTTTGTCTACAAAAGGTGACAATAAGCTCATTAAGATAAGCTTTCAAGTTAAGTTTTGAGTGAGGTGACATCAATATCATCAATTACCCTAATAATGGTCTTCATTAATTTTTCTTTATATTATCATGCTTATCCTCATCAAGATAGCAATGAATCCATATCGTTCCAAGTACTTATTCTTCATATATAGATCCTTTAGATAACTCATTCAATTAAAATATTGTAAAAACAAATAGAGTATCAACTCTCTTTAGGGAAACTCAAAATATTAATCTTTAATCTAACGTGAATCCCATACTAGGAATCAAGTTTAGTTCACATATACATAGAACCTAAACAAATAAATTTCCTCACTGCATACTTGTGAAAGATTTATATTTTTATACAATTCAACTCTATATACAAGTTATCCCCATCAAGAAAGTTGTCATTTTATCTAATATCCCTCATTAAAGACCATATTCATAATTAATCATAGAAGATTTTCACAATCCATGAAATATTGTTGTTGCAACTTCTGGATTAGATTGTATGTGTATTTTTTGATCATCAACATTTTGGATCACACTTCGTGATCCATCATTAGGATGATAGAGTGCATAAGGAGATAAGCTGCAACAACATATTCATATTTTTAAAACAAGCTATCATATACTTTTCTCATTCAAGCTTCACATTCTTAAGCCAAAGTTGCTTATTCATAGTTGACTATTTGGTTTTGTAAGTGATAGTGCATTCACTAATGATAAGGTCTTCTTCTTGTTTTACTTTAGCTCATACATCATGGTTTCACATTTATTTCATATTGTTGTCAACACTCTTATTTTGAATCTCGTAGATCCATTCACAATTTATAGGTTATAATACGAAATGATGGATGGTTGCTCATAATTTAAAATTTTTCAAAGCTCTTTACACAATTAAAAACCCTTCAAAAATTTAATAGATTGAACCTGCACTCATATTTCTGAATTATGTATGATCATAGTTTTTATTACTTAAAATGTCTTTGTTTTCTATTTTATGGTCCTTCAAAGGTTAAGGATCTAGAAAAACTTACAAGATAAAGTAGACAAGGCTTCCACACTCAAGATAAAGTGTATGATGTTTAACATGGGGATTTCATATTGGTGTTGACACATGTCCTAATTATGATGTCACCCTCAAATAACACCTAAATAATCCATAAATAATAAAATATACCTAGCCATTTCTTTTCAAGTATATTTGTAAACCATTTACAAGCTTATTATTATGTGATTTAATTTCACGTTCACTCTTTATGGCCTTGAATCAATGAGATCATAACATGGTATTGTAGCATCATAAATTATATACCCTTAGTTATGGTTGAACAATTCCATGCTTAGGATAGCACCCACCTTAGTGTGTTGCATTTTAAATAATTCATTTAGGCATTTAATTAAATCTATAGTCCTCACTTATCATTCCACATATTATAAAATTGGGCCCTTAACCCTGAGTGTGCCCCTTTTTATTTTATCTCCTTTAATCAATCAATTAATTAAATCTTGATAAGGTCCTATTTTGACATTCAAGGCTCAAATTCGCATATCCAAACACCTTGGATTGTCGCACCAAGCTAGGATTAACTTTGTAATCATGATACCTTGCATCCCTAAAAAAATAGAAAAAAAGTTGGCCGGACCATGGTGCAGCACCATGGTTCCGACTTTTTCTCCCCGAATTTCAGGATCATGTTTTGGCAGTATTATAATGTTTAAATCTTGCTTTGTGCAAAATTATATCAATTCTAAGTCGGCCTAATGGTGATTTTAATTATGAAATCCCTATATAAGGCATCTCTCTCAATTCATTTTTCATATAGATAACAATTACATCATATGCAAACACTGTCATCAATTCAAGAGCATATTTGATTCAAGGAGCAACAAACTACATCAAGGCATCTTCAACTTATGTTTCAATTATGATTTCATGATGGATTTTGTGTGATTTATCATGTTATTGCATCAAAACATGAAGGACTTATCCTAAGAGCATTACATGATCACCTATTGAAGGTATACTCATCTACATAATCATTTCAATACCTTGCCCTCAAAAGGCAAGATTTTCCATTTCAATTCAAGTTCAATTCCTCTTTCAATTAAGGTTAATTTCAAACTTGGGGTTTGACCTAAGCCAAAACCCTACCCACAACACAATTTCCCTTCTTTTGGTGTGTAGGTGATAGATTTAGGATCCGTGCAGGTGGAAAAGGACAAAGAAGACCGAGACAAAGTGAACTGCCTTTTGCAGAAATCCTGGAGACACCTCAAGACTAGGGCGCTACAGAGTGACCAAGGTGCTATCGGAGGACTACGGCTAGGGTCTTGATAAATTTTCTCAAACTTTCAAGTACAGGCTCTGATCCTCTTCTCTTACTCAGATCTAGCTTACATCTCTGTTTGACTTTTGCAACACTCTGTTTTCATCATTTCATTTCAATTTCTCATTGTTGGTTATAGATTTACTACTTACAACTCAAAACCTTATTCAAACACAACTTCAACTCAAACCAAAGGGGGAATAGGATCTCAATTAGAATTCAACCCTCTTCTTAATAAAATTGAGGTTGGATCTATTGAGTTCATCTTCCCTTTAAAGTAATGTTTGTGAAAGTTAGGCCATTTTCTAGTTTACAAAGCATAACTTGCGAAACCCTATTTTTTTGTCCATTACAGGTATATTATTGATTAATTAAGACTAATGTGGGCACATTATAGCATATTCAACACAAAGGTAAGGTTAACCATTGTTATGAATCTCTCGCTTCACAAATGACATTAAAATTGGATAGTCCATGCTTCAATGCTCAAATAAACTATGTACCACTTACTAAACATACCTCTCCCTATAAACAACACATGGATAATGAAATATATAGTCCATTTTTTATGTTATAGTATTTTAACTCAACTTGAAAATTTTGTTATTATTTCATGACTATAGAATATTTATATGGTTTGTATTGCAACCACTTAAATCAATTAAGCACCAATACATTGGGCAAGGGGGGAAAGGATTGTGGTGGATTGTTTACTTTTTGGGTTGAGCTAAAAATAAAAATGAAACATATCCAACCTTGTATAACACTGATAAATATGATCATCAAGACATTGATGGATCATGAAAAATTGGTTGAAGTAGTGGTCATAATTATAGTAGCACATTGTTGATTGACCTTTACCTTCCAAGGAGATCATGGTGCATGATGACCCACACATACCAATCAACTTGAAAATATAATGAAAATTACATAAATTAAAGTTAGTTAGGCAACAAGATAATCCATGGTAGGGAAAAAACTTAGTTAAAATCAAGGGCTCAAGATAAGATGCATGAGAATTGTGGACCATTTATCAAGGTCATTTCACCCTGGTGGTGACATGTGTCTTTCTCACCAAATTTTGACTATGAGTAGAGGATTTTAAACTATTCTTTTATGGTAAGACCACAACAAAAAATGGGGATTTAAGCTAGATTTGTTGACATTAAAATAAAATACAAAGGGCATCTTGGTTTAAACATATAATTATAACTTAAATAAAAGACATTTTTAAAGGATTTCCACAATACTAGTGGGAATCTATATCATGAATAGGGAAAACCATACAAAAGGAAAATCATGACCATGAAGTTTGAGACCTAGCCAAAACATGTACAAATCAAGAAATTTTAGTAGGTAATGCAACTATACATAAAACATCGATTCTTAATCAAGCTAGGATATTCATGAATAAATAATTTCTATCAATTCAATAAAATATAAAAGAACCCACAAGTACACATGAACAAAGAGACATAAAAAAAACATACCTAAATTTTATGGGCACAACCAAAACTTCTCCAATATATCATAATAATAAAATAATGAACATTATGATTTTCAATTAAAATGTGAATGGAAAACTGACAAAATCGAAGCAAAAATCATGGGATTTCAAAGAATTAGGATTGTTGGCTAGATGTAGTTGGTGCATGTTGTGTAGGAAACAAGTCACAACTCTTTATCCTAGGTTATATTATGCATTCATTATGATTTAGTTAATTTTTGTAGGATATGTGTATAAGAACATCTATTTTTTATAGACAAAGTGATGATTTTGACATTCTTACACTGTTAGGCTTTTGTCCTTAGGTTTTACACTACTACATGAGGATTTTAGATTTAGTATTTTGTTTATCGATTTTTATTTTATATCTAAGTAGGATTTGAATCTATAATTGTCTTCGATTTATTATTACTATCTTGATTAGGAATTGGCCTTTCATTGTGTGATATCTATTTTATTTATAACCACCCAACCTTGTCTTTAGGTTTTGGTTTTTTGTTTGAGTTTTATGTTTGATCATTTCATTTTGTTAATTTTATATCAATTTTGAACTTTCTTGTAGATCCTTCTATGTCTTTTCAAGATTATTATTATTCTTTCCTTTATGATGATACCATAGGAAATTATTTTATTTCTATGTTGACCCCTTACATGATATTTGTTTAGGGTTACTTGTTTAGTGTATAATATATATAATGCATATATGTTAAATTACAACCCTAACTAGGTTGATATTTATAACTTTTATAAATTCATGTTCTTTGATGTGTATCTTTCATTCATATATGTTATAACATTAGCTATATATGTGATATCTTATTCTTTACCATGCAATGATATGTTATTCCATGTTTATTTTTATTTGCATCATTATGTAGGTTCTAATATGATCTCCATTTATGCTTCATTGCATCAGTCTTCTAGTAGTTTTCCCTTAGGGTTCCTAGGGAACAATCTAGGCCTTGTCATGATGCTATCTATTTCGATTATTCTTCCTCCTTTAATGTTCATAATATCTATAGTCTAGATCTCTCTCACATGTATTTCATACTATGAAACCTAAATTAGGGGTGTTATTCTTTCCAATCATTCATATTCTTCCCTATTATAGTGCATTCATTATCTTTTCATGACACATCTTGTGATTTCACTTCATGTGATATTGTTATGCATAGTGATCATATTCATTCTATACCTCATTATTATTCTCCTCTTGCATCTATAGATGATCTCCCTTGTGTATATATACCCACATCTTTCTTTGAGGAGCCTAGTATTGTACTTGTTAATTTGGAACCACTTTTCTATGATGACTATCCTAGTATTATACTTTATGATTCTTGTATTCCTTTTATTACTAGTTTGATATCATTTCAATATTTCGTATGTATCTTTCATCTCATGGTCTAATAATAACTTATTTAGTGTATAGATTACTAATAGTTCTTTATCTTCTCATAATGTGGTTGACGACTATTTTCTTTATAGTAAAATTGTTGATGATAAGAGTATAATTTATCTTTCTAATGAACACACTATTTGTGATTGATGTTTTCTACATCTAGTAAAAAACCCTAACTTTTTTCTATACATTTAAGTTTTTTAATTCATGTGATTATTTTCTTACAACTTATAATGATGGTGTCTAATCTACGACTTAGTTTATCTGATTAGGATATCCATGATGATTATGTTATTAATGATGAACTTTTAGTTTATTTATTAAACTTATAAATTATGATCCCTTTTTGAACTAATGATATTAATGACAACCATGTTGAAAATTTTATTTATTCCTTGTTCAAATCTAGCCTACTTGTGTTTTTAACTTTATCTCTATGTTATTTTGTTTCCCTTTTCCATGTGTTTTTGACCCTTATATAAGCCTTGTTTATCCTTTCAATTTTCAATGTGATGTTTCTTAGGGGCACCTTAGCAAAGGTAAATGGGAGACTAAAAATTGGATAATGATCATGATAACAATGGTTATAAGGTTAGTATCTCAAAATGATGGGGAGCTCCACTGGATGGCCCTGGGCGGGAAGATTAAAAAAAAAACAATGCTCAGAAATGGCAGCAATAGCAGAGTAAGGACGTTAGCTGACAGCGGTTCAGAGGTCGTAGTGGGTAGCAGAGTAGCAAACTAGAAAGGCAGAGGTTTGGGGTAAATTTTGGCAAAGGGGATTTGATCTCATTTCCTAATAACATCCTTTTGCAAGAATGTCAGGGGTTTGGAGGTGGATATAACAAAAAAATGCCACATTTCTTTCGCCAACAACATTACTTTACGTGATACGGACTTTCGAGAAGGAAATGGGAGAAGTATTTTAGACAATCCCCAACTTACTTTCCCGAATAATATTCCTTTATGGTCTTCGGTGTCTATGTCTAATACTAGTTTCACCCCAGTGAACTGTAGATGGTTTCGCCATATGCTGTATAATGGTGAAAAACCCTTCAAGCCAAACCATAATACGTGGGGACCAAAATCTCATTGGAGGAATGTGAAGACACTGGGACCTGTCTTCAAAGCAACAGAGGAAGGAATCATTAAAAGTATGGTCAAGAAAAAAGTATTCACCGTTGATACATCATGAAAATATTCTGATTCCTTCTAATAGAGGTAGAGGGGATCCAGATGGTGCCTTTAATTTATCATTACCAGATGACCTTCTTCATGTGCAAGTTGGGGATCTTTGAGAGAGGGCTCTCATAGGTAAGTTTTGGAACCATGCCTTTGATTCTCCAACCATTAAAATGTGGGCTCAGTCTCATTCGAAAGGGGTTAATGAAATTTTTTCTCATTGATAATGGGTGTGGATATTTCATTGTTACATTTTCCTCTAAATCTTTTCAAGATAAAACAAATAAATATAAGGGTTAGTTTTGTGAGGGATTTGGCCTTTTTACTATCTCATGGATTCCAAATTTTGATCCTATTAAATTTGTCATACAATATGCTTCTTTCTGGGTATCGTTCCCTGCTATTCTCTTGGAGTATAAGGATTTAGACTTGGTTTATTTGTTTGCGAATCAAATTGGCAATTTCTTCTAAATTTGGAACTTGGACTCAAAAAATTGTTCTGCAAGATCCTAACACAGTCAAGTGCTTCAGTAATACTTTGGGTCACTTCTCTTTGGCTTGTCAATCACAAAAAGGATATGAGGTTAGAGTTTGTGATTATTATGCAACAAATCCACATCTTTGCAGTTTCTTTGGGCATTCTAGTAGATCGAATGTTTTTGTTTCTCCTGAACCGGAGCTGGTTTCGACCCAACTGTCACATCCATTGTCCTTTAATGTTGACTCTTCCTTTTACAGTTGGATTAAGGCTTCTATAAAATGCCTTCAATTTCCATTTTTTTTTTTAATCTTGGATGGAGGATAATTTAACCAGAAATTGGGTGCTAAAAGTGTTCTTGGATGGGTTCTCAGTACCTCTTTCTAAGCCTTTGTTGCTAGATTCTACATCTTCTTTCTCTGCAGTGCTTCAAGAGAATAAATCTTTCCTTGATCATTTTAAAATCCCTTTCGTAGCTGATGCTCATGATAAGCTAGTTGAGAATATGCTTCTAAAGGTTTGTGGGGATTTTATTCAACACGAAGCAGAACATGAGTTTTCTTCTATAAGTTGTGTAGATCCTCAAAATTGTTCTATCTATATACTTGATCTTTAAAGAAAGTCTAACCTCGTTATGGCTCCTCCTTTCACTCCGGAAAAAACCTTGTCTCTTCCTTTGTAGCTTGGCCCTATCTCTCCAGACGCTCAAGAGTTTTTTGATATTGGTCTAGAA
Organism: Cryptomeria japonica; assembly: GCF_030272615.1. Lineage (NCBI taxonomy): Eukaryota > Viridiplantae > Streptophyta > Pinopsida > Cupressales > Cupressaceae > Cryptomeria > Cryptomeria japonica. The sequence continues at coordinate 565,457,437 of NC_081409.1, read as the reverse complement.
GATTCTTCTTGTATGTTAGAGACACATTATGATGAGGCAGATTCACTCACTCAGGAGAGTGTTCTCTGCTCCCCACCATCCCAGTCTCCTCTTAGCATTGAAGTATCTTCCTCTCTCGAGTTTTTTGTTGAGACTCCATAGAAAGCTTCCATCTATTAGACTAGGTCTAAGAAGGGAGTTATCTCTGCCATGCCTAAACGAAAAGTTGGCAGACCTCCAAAGAGGAAAAGGATCTTTAGGAAAACATTAAATGAAGTTAAAGCAAGTTTACAATCTACATTGGATGACAAATTTTGCTTGAGAAGAGTGGAATGCTCTTCGGGCCAGGCATGAAAATTATTACTTGGAATTTAATGCCCCTAACAAAAGACACCTCATCAAGTCTTAGATTGAGAACTATGGGGCGAACATCATTCTGATTCAGGAAATGAAATTCTCAGAGTTGGCTAATTCCCAACCTTTTTCAAAGTGGATAAACTAGAAATATATAGCATCTTAATCTATTGGTGCCTTTAGTGGGCTTGCAATATTATGGAAGGAGTCTAGTGTTGTTGTTAGGGAAAATTTTATTCAGGCTCATGTTCAAACCTTGAATTTTGCCTTGCAGTTGATTTTAGTGTATGGTCCTACTTCAATGTTGGGCAAGAAACTTCTATGGGAATCTATTTCTCTGTCTTTGGCTACCCTTCCAGATGTTCCCTTCATTATGGAGGAGATTTTAATGCAATCCTTTCTATTAGGGATAAGGTGGGAGGTATCATTCCTCCTTTAAAGACAATGCAAGATTTCAATGAATTTGTAGGAAACAATGGATTGAAAGACTGTGTGCCACTGAATGTTAATATTACTTAGACTAATAGGAGGAGTGGTTTTCTTCATATTGTTGAGCATTTGGATAGATTGTTTGTTAATCCAACATGGTGCAACATGTTTGGCCTCTCCCAAACAAAAATCTTTCATTTGATGGGGTTTGATCACTTTCCACTTCTAGTAGAGATCCCTCTTTCCCAACTAAGACTCAAATCAGCAGGCTCATTCAAGTTTGAGCATATGTGGTTTAGGGATGTCTCCTTTTTGCCACAACTTCAAGACTGATGGAGGAATGCCCCCTTTTTTCAAGGTTCTAAGATGTATCAGTTCTACAAGAAATTACACTGGTTGAAAGCTCAAATCAAAGTTTGGAATCTTACAGTATTTTAAAATATTTTTAAGGAAAATGGTGATTTGGAAGAAAAAATTGCAAATCTTAATGTGAATATTATTTAGTCTGGTATCAACGAGCACTCATATAGTGATTAGATCCATCTTAACATACAATTACAAGAATTTCTTCAAAGAGAAGAGATTTACTAGAAGCAAAAGTCCAGGGAAAGTTGGTTGCAAGAGGGAGATAGGAATACAAAATTCTTTCATTCGTTAGCTAAGATGAAAAGAGCTTTAATCTTTTTTAATCACACCAAGACTAAGTCTGGTAATGTGTTAATAGCCACATTTAAGACATTTAGGAGGAAGCAGTTTCCTTTTTATCCTCATTGTTTGCATGCTTAGATAAGATGTTGGATGAAATCAAGCAAAAATCTGAGGAATTGATTCAAAACATCTCAACGTTAGTTTCAAATCAAGATAACCTAGACCCAACAAAGCCTTTTTCTTTGGAAGAAATAAAGTTAGTTATGTTTGGCATGTAGCCTGATAAGGCCCTAGGTCTTGATGGGTTTACAACATTGTTCTTCCAGAAATGTCGGGTTTCTTTAGGGACTGATGTTTGGAGAGTGGTTGAGGAATCAAGAAAGAGTGCCTGCATGTTGAAGCAATTCAACACTACACATATTTCTATTATCCCTAAGATGGATTCTCCTTCTTCATTTGCAAATTTTAGGCCATTTTCTCTTTGTAATATTTGATTGGGTAAAACTGAGGACTAAAATTGGAAATAGGAATTGCCCTTGTGCTTAGTTCTAGTATTGAGAATCTTAGTATTAATTTTCCCAGTTTATACCTAAATGATTGTCGATCCAAAAAACGTAAACTTATGAAAGGTATAGTGGTTATTTTCCTAAGGGATGAAGATAGTGAATTAAGTGGGATGAAATGAAACTAATTACACACCCTTAAAATTAAAGTGCTAATGTAAGTTCTTTGATCACCGCCTTCCTATCACAATTTTGACAAGAATAGTCACAATCATCAAAACAACAGTTTAATTTACATACTATATATATTCACTCTCTGCACACAGTAGATAACAAATCGTTAATTCTACATAGACTTGAATCCTTATAAATCAGAACACATATCACACCCTTACAAGAAATAAACAAACTTAGCAGATTCAATCGAAGTAGATCCTATCAAAACCATACCATTAATTCTTCTTTCTAAAACATATACTATACTGAGTTAAAATGGATTAGACACGTATCACATACGGAAATTAAACAATCACCAAGTAAACATACCACACAAAAATTAAACAATCACCACGTAACTTTGGAGTGGGCCTTGCCTCCTCAGTTTCCTAGTAATGATGTACTTCTAGTTTATTTCAACTCACACGCATAACAAGAAATTCTGCAAAGTAGTTCTTTAGATTTTTTAAGAAAAATGGACGATCTCCTTATATTATGACCAGCCTTATGTATACACACATATTTATACTATATTGTATGCCAAGATTATCACATGTCGGTGAATCATATCAATTATCCCCATGCAAACAAAAAAAGCTAAATATAATCGACTAGGGCCGCATGCCACTATATCAATGCTATTTAATAGAGTATGTAACAGATTAAAACAAACTAGATAGACTAGGATAAAATTAAGGCCACCGGACATTGTAACATCCTCTAATATGGGAATAAAACAAAATGATCAATTGTCTGATGCTTAACAGCTCTATTTTGCCTCCTTCATGCCACATATACTCGACTACATTTCCTCTTTAACTATCCCTTGCCATTTTGTTAGCATGTTTATGGATTTTGATAGCATTATCAATCCTAATTTTCTTTTTACTTTTTATTAAAAATTAGAGTTCCTTCAACAATTGGTGACAGGAAGGTAGAAAAAACAAGGGTAAAAATGGAAAAAGAATAGGTTAAAATAATGGATTTTCTATGCTCACCATTTCCCCCTAGCTGGCCAATTTGCATGTCCTCATACACAGAAGTGTAGGCTACAAACTAGAAATCTTCTGTAGAGTGTTGGAGATCTTATTGACCCAAAGTTGTCGCATTTCCTGCACCTGATGTTGATGCTCCTGAATAGACATATGAGATTCTTTGCACACAATTGCTTTATCAAGTCCTTCCCTGAGTCTACAGATTTCCTTTGTCTGTGAGTTTGTGACAGAATGGGCTTCTTCTAACAGGGTGTTCAAGACTTGGTTCTCTGTTTTTAACTTAGTTACCATTTCCCACAAGTCTAAGATTTCTTCTTTTGTCAACTGAGGGCTCTCTTCTTCAAGTTCCTCTTCAAACTCTTCTTCCACCTCAACCTTATCCTCTGACTTGAATTCCTCATGTCCTCCAGTGTCAATGTTCGGTGATTGAATACCACCTTGTTTTGTTTCTGTATGCAACTCCATAGAAGGTTTCAAGACATCTTCCCTATAGATTTCTTTAGTACTAACTTGCCCAATTTCATTTTGAATTTCACCGGAATTACCCACCTAATCATTTTGAGACCCCACATTTTCTTCTATGTTAATGGTTGTTTCTATATACTTATTCAGATCCTGTTACGGGGATGGACTTTTAGGGGACTTGTTCCCTAGTTCTTCCTGCACATTCAAATTTTGTTCTGGTGACTGATCATTGTAATCTCTATTTGGGCATATATACTGATTGTCTTGAGGTGAATTTGTTAAAGAATTAGAGGTGTTTTTGTTATGACTAGATTGTGCTTGTTCTTTTGCTTGCCTTCTTTTAGCCCAACTATATTCCCTGTTAAAGTTTCCTCTCTTTTTAGTAACCTTAGATATGACTATTAGGTCCTGGTCAGAATCTTTAGATTTGGCAAAATCATTGGCAACATTAGCCAAATTTCAAATTTTCTAACTTAGTTAGGGTTGCTTGTTTCCGTTTTCCTTTCCTGTCACAGGTCGAGTCAGAAGGGGTTTGCTCAAACAACTGTTTCTTTCCACTACTCTTGCTAGTTCTTGGGGTATTCACTATTTTCTTACTAGGACTAGCAGTGGGCTTGATGGCAAGGGTTTTACTTGCACTCCTGGTAACTCTATTGTTTGAACTTAGGGTTTGATTCAGTCTTTTACAGGGCTGAACAGGGTTTTCTTCATTGTCACCGGACGTCTCATCCCCACTAAGGTCCTTATGAGTTTCAGAGGAAGACTCAGAATGAGTATCTTCTTTAGAATCCTTCTTGTAATCTTCTGCAGAAGAATCCTCTGCAAAATAATCCTCTTTTGCAGAGGACTCAGTACTATCTTCTTGTGAATGAATAAATGAGTCCCAATCACCAGGAGGGGAGAGTGATTTTAATGCCCTTACAACCAGTAATTTTATTAAACCATGATGAGACAAAGGATTAATGTGTCCTTTTTGCACTGACTTAGACATTCATTACAGAGACTGAAAAAGAAAATAAGGAACATTAACCAACATTCCCCTACGAATATGCAACAACAACCTGAAATGCTAGGCGAAAACATATATACACCTGCCTTTGCATGCAGTATACTGAATGATAAACTTAGCAACATGCTTCCAATGACCAGGTAAAGATTCTAATTTTGTACCCTGCCCAACAACCATTTCAACTAATTCTCCCCTTTGCAATAATTTCTTTCGGGTTGGCTCCAAGCCCACAACCCTTTTAGCCTTGCTCGGAAAATAGTTCTCCCCTATTAATGGCAACCCGAAGACTTTGGCAATTGCTTCCATAATAGCCGCGACTTCTAGTCCCCAGATATTGGCTTTGTTAGTGTGGAAATTCTGGGCAAACTCCATAGAAACCTTCTCATCATACCCTCATAGACATTTAAAATAAACATCCCAATGAGCTTATTTAAAAGCATCATATGCCAGTTGGTTTTCTTTTAATTATTGCATGGAAGAAGGTTCAAAGCGAGGGCAACAAGGTCTCACCATGAGTGAAACAAGAACAACAAACCAGGGTAAAACCGTTTTACAGGTTTTACAGACCTCAAACAGGGGTTTTCAAACATTAAAAATGGTTTAATGATTTTTGTTAGGATCGATTTTAACAACTATGACGAAAGAATAATCGACATTTAAGGGAAATAATGACAAAGCACGGCTAGATAGAGGGTATTATGAAATAGAGTGACTCAAAAATGAACTCTCCTCAATCCAGCTAATTTGGCGACGTGTCAACATGGTGACACACAATTGAAGGAAGGAGACTATAATAGTTAATAAAAAAAAGAAACGTAGGAAAGAAAAAACATTACTGATTACCAAAAACACGGGGTCGAAGAAAGCTGAGGTGGCAGCGAGTAGAAGGATAAAGTTCAAGGAAAAAATTAGCATGTCGTAGCAATGATAACTCCAAGAAGTAGACGTAGAATAGCACGAGTGAAGAATCATAGGATGAAGCAGGTGCAATCATAACCAAATCAGGAGGAAGAGGATGATGTGACCGGACTGCAATTCCATGATGACAAAAAAGAAAGGCCTCATTAATGTGAGGAATGAAGACTGGAAGGAGATTGTGAGAGTGAGGCCACGGTGGTAAATGCGGTTAGGAAATGTTACAATGGCATATATAGAAAACAAGAAGAGCGACATAATAATGATGAAGGGCGATCAAGAAAAAACAAGGGCAAACACGTGCCACCCACACTAGCCAAGGACACCACTTGATAGAGTGGAACCCTTGATGATGTGTCAAACTACAAGAGGAGACGACACATGGATGTGGCAAAAAGAGTCCACGTGAGAAAGAACCGTCCAAGGTCACCACAGGAGCAGGGCAGATGTGAGTGGACGAGGATGAAGGAATGAAAGAAGCACGGGCCAATGGCACATGACAGGAGCATAGGAGGAAGGCAGAGATGGACTTCTGGCAGGAGAATGATAGGAAGGCAGATATGGGTTCCTGGCAAGAAGATGACAAGAACCACGCCCGAGTTGAGTTTTTTAATTTGTAACGACAATAGGCCTCTAATTACTTGGATTTTAACCTAATACCCCCTGGAGGCATTGGGAACCCAGTTTTCACATCCAGGTTTATTTGATAGTGACCATCCGTTGGAAACCCAGTTTTCAAATGGTAACTGGCCAACAACGTCCGAAGGTTTTGATTGTTGGATCTTTTATTGCATTTTTTTTTTAATTTTCAATTTTTGAGGAGACCAAAAGGAACAATTGTAAGCTCCTTTGCTGTGTCAGAAAATAAAGTTTCTTTTGAAAGAGGTTGTTTGTAGAGTTTTAGGTGATGACCATTGACGAGGAGAGCCATATAGTCTGAATCCATAGTGTGAAGCTTAACAACACAATTATCATAGACGACCTCAATCTCATAGGGTCCAAGCCATCGAGTATGAAACTTCCCTTTGAAATATTAGAAGTGGGAATCATACAAGAGTGCCCAATCACTTGGCTGAAATGACCTCTATCGAATGAAGTGGTCATGCCAAAGAGCACACTATTTTTGAGTTGTCTCTACATGAAATAGAGCCTCCTGACATAATTCATCCAAAAAATGCAATTGAGAAATATGCTCTCTTTGTGCATTAGAAAGACTCATACCTAATTGAAGTACAGTGCGAAGAGTCTTCACCTTAAATTTGATAAGGAGGACAATCTTCTTGCCATAGACAAGTTCATAAGGGGTCAGACCTGTGGTGGTCTTCCATGTTGTACGATAGGCCCACACAGCTTTAGGGAGTGACGTGGCCCAATCATGCTTATGAAGAGCAGTTGTCCTGGTAAGGATGTTTTCAATTTCTCTATTGGTGACCTCAACCTGCCTGTTGGCCTGAGGGTGATAAGGTGAAGATTTGCGATGTCAAATCCCGTACTCTTGAACCAAAGTAGAAATGAGTTCTGATGTGAATTGAGGTCCTTGTTCTGTGACTATTTTTCGTGGAACACCAAATCTTGTAAAAAACTTTGAATAAATAAAGTCAACTACCTTGGTATCCCTTGTGTATTTCAAAGAAGCAACTTCAACCCACTTATTGACATTATCTGTACAAACAAGAATATATTCCTTGTTCTTTGAGGGTGGATTGATCGGGTCGACAAAGTCAAGCCCCCATTTCTCAAAGGGCTCAATAGACAACTGCGGGTGCAAAGTCATCTTATCAGAATGCGTGGGATGATACATACACTAACATTTATCTCAGTGATGGACATAGCGCTTACAATCCCTATGGATTGTAGGCCAATAGTATCCAACAATAAGAGTTTTGGTAGTAGTTCTCTGGGCAACAAAGTGTCCTCCGCAAGGCTCAGTATGACATGAACGAAGTATGTCAAATACATCATCTTTAGGCACACATCAGTGCATGATATTATCAATCCCTATGTCGAAGATCATTCCATCGATCATGTTTACTAACCACTGACTCCAACCAACTTCCGACGTTCTCGTGGAGAGAAATGTTGTGGAAATCAGCATGTAACAAGGTGTAGATGTATAAATTTGACCACTTTCCTAAATGAATATTTAATATTTATTTTAACCACATTCCTCCTATTAATTAAATTCTATTTAACTAATTTCTTCATATTCATCTATTTGAATAAATGAATTACTCAGTTTATTTAATTAAATTCACCTAAGCCTTTTCTAGCCTCTAAATAAATCACTTTATTTAATTAATTCCCCTTTCTCCCTTTTCAATAAAATCTAAATTTAATTAAATTGATCCTTACAAATAATTAAACCTATTTTATTTATTTAAATCCCCCACTTGTATTTATGCAAGTTGCATCTATTTTGTTGAAATAAAGTAATTTTATTTTAATTAAAATCCTCCTCCACCCACTTGCATTTTCCTACATCTCCCACTTGCCTCCTAAACCCCCTTCTAGATTCTTCTAATCCCTTCCAATTTACCCTAATTCATCTCCTAATTATTGTCACATTTGTAAGCAAAGAGAAGTCACTTCTCAAAGCCTCCAAAGACTTTTAAAACCATTAAAGGCTTAATGTCCTCAACAAGCTAACCCTCAAAGTCTTCCAAACCATTTAAGCCTCTTACATAACCATTAATGGTTAACTCAACCTTCTTGCATGATTAGAGACTTTCTCTCTAACTCAACCCTCATCTAACCCAAGGGTCTCATCAAGCATTCATGACTTTAACCCTTGCACAAGATTTTATCCCTTGGGTAAAAGCTTTATCCAATGGATAACCCTAACCTAACCTTAACCCTTACCTCCTAAGGTAACCTTCATGTCTTCTCAAGCATTTAATGCTTCTTTCATCTCCTCTCAAGCAACCTCTCATTGACAATTGTCACCATTTCATTGGTGAGAATTGTAAACATGGATTGATTAACTTTCAATCCTGGCCCTTGTTAAGATTATCCAATCTTGACCATCCATTGCCCTATTTTCCCTATAAATAGAGCTCTCATTCTCTCATTTTGATATAGAAGTTTTTATGTATCAAACTTATAGTCACTTTACTAAGCATTTTAGCCTCTCTTTGATAAACCATCTTAATAAGCATTTATAAATATTTTTAACATCATAGAATATCCATGTTAGACTAGTTTATCATTGCTAGGATAATTAGCTATTCTCATCATCATCTTTATACTAGATTAATCATCATAGTTTCAATATCATACATATCTAGGAATGCATTCATGCATAATAATCAAACATAACTCGTTCTTGGATTTGTCATTCCTAAGTCACTTTGCTCAGTGATCTGAGAGCAAAGACATTAACTTTAGGGATCATGTGAGATAGAGAACAATGGGACACCCCTTGGGAAGTTGAGCTATTTGAAATAGTTCCTATAACTTGCACCAAGAGTCTCATTGGTGTGTGGGCCTTTTGAATAAGACTTTTACGTTTTTGTCGCCCTCATTTCCCGCACACATTTTTGGCGCCCACCATGGGGCTCATCCCCATAAATCACATTGTTTTTGATGCAGGATAAAGATTACAAGAACGTTGGAATACTGTTTTGGTGCGTCAGGAACTTTTTTTAGTGCATCCAGAGTAAACAGTAGCATGTTTGGTACATTGTTTAACGCATCAAAACCTTTCTTTAATGCTTTTGAACTTAGTGTTAGTACACAATACTTCAGATTTCTAACTTGCATGTCGGGATAACAGTGTAGCGCATTCGGTAATCAGTGTAGCGCTTAGGGAGCATTCTGTAGCGCATCTGTAACATTCAGTAGCACTTCTGTGTAGAAGCTCAGTGCGTGACTCTGTTAGAAACAAGAAAAACATAATTTGTAACAGAAGCAAAAGTTAGGCTTGTATAAGCTCACCTAAGAGTTAAAAGTTTTCACTAACTGTTTGTTGTAGGTTACTAATCTTTATTTGCAGTTTGAAGGAGTTTATTTAGGAATTTAATTATTTTTGTTTCTAATTTTTTTAAGTTAGTTTAAAAATAGTTCATTTTCCCACTGGTTAAAATGAACTACAAACTCACTTCCTTTTGCTGGTTAAAAAGAACTACAAACTCACTTCATTTTGTAAAAGTTAAAAAGAACTACAAACTCACTTTCAGTTTTGCAAAAGGATAAAAATAATCCCATTTTTCTTTGGTGCTAGTTAAAAAGAACTCTGTTATTTCTTTGGTGCTTAAAACAAAACATCACTTCATTTTTTCAAAGGATAAAAAGAATCTCACTTTTATTATTTTGTGCAAGGCAAAAGGAGTTTTCATTAAGGATTGATTTCACGATTTTCCTTTTGTTGACCAACATCATGATTTACTTTGTTGACCAGGTTTGTTTTTCAACAGTTTTGGAAATACACATTTTGCTATGAAAGGTTAAAAAGAACACCATGCTTGTTGGGGCACCATCTCCAAATAGAAGTTAGAAAATCATTGTCTTGAAGGCTAAAAAGAACCATTATTTGCTTTGTCTCGAAAGTGGAAGGTATATGCTCTCCCCTTAATTGGGTGATAAAAAAACCAAACCACTCTTATGCTTTCTTTACTTCAAGCATTTAAAACCTTTAGAACGCTTTCCCTCCCGAGTTGCCCTAATTAGGGTGCCATTAATGGTTAGTGAGAGGGGAACAACCTAAGTGGGAAATGACTTTATTGCCAAGTGTTTCAACCCACTATAATCAAAAGTGGAGGCTGACAAAAGTCCCCTTCAACGATTTTGCTCAGCGATTAGCCTTCCCCTAGTATCTTTAAGATACGCAAAGCCTTTGTTCTAAAGGTTGGGAAGCCTCCTGAGGGAGTTTATCATTGAAGACCGAATGAAAGCCTGATTAAGAACTTTAGCATTAGAAGCTTTGAGTTGAGTCAGTTACTAGACATTTTCAATATCATAGTGCAAGTGTGGGGAAGAATCCACCCCCAAGATCACTCACCATATATCTCCCAAGATAACTACTCAATTGTGAAGCAATTCACTTTGAGTTAATTTCTGGCAAAAGGCAAAAAACGGGTGCCCCCTAGGGGGTGACAAGGCTGTTTGAGCTAACGGAGTATCGAGACTACTTGGCTATGATATTGTTGATGACCCTTGAATAAAAAGTTTGTTTGATTTTTCTTATTTGTTATTCGAACCAGTGAAAACATTGAGGATTTGAACACATCCTCACAGAACATACACTACTTGTTTAGCATAGGCAAAATTGTTATCTCTTCTATGTGTCGTGTTTTCAAGTTCTTTTTCAGAAAATCATCCATTAAAATCACAAGTCTTAAATTTGAAAACTGCGGAAACAAAGAAATCAGGACAGTAGCGCATAGGAGCAACATCCTAGTGCGTAGAAAACATTGAGTAGCGCATTTGAACCAAAACTTAGCGCTCTCATCAATCAACTTAGTGCATAAATCAGTATCATACTGGTGAAATTCCCAGTAGCGCTTTCCAGCATCAGTCTAGCACATTCAAACATCAGTGTAGCGCTTTAGAAGCATCTCATAACGCTTTCAACTCAAAACATAGCGCATAATCAGGACATATTAGCGCATAACCTATCCAGAACGGTCATCATGAAACAATCTAGGCTAGCGCGTAATAAAGGCAGCTTAGTGCATGGGAAACATTTTGAACAGTCTTTAGCGCATTTAGTCTCTATCTTAAAGCATGATCAATTTTAGGGAAAAACAAAGAGCAAATCCAACAGTTTGGGAAAATTTTATTGATAGTTTCAAATACCCTTTCAGGTCCTTTAGAAAACTCAACAACAAAACTTCAAATCCGATCGTTAGTGAGAAAAGTTCCAAATCAACAAAGCGCTCTTAGAACAAGTTTTCAAATCATGAAAACTAGCTTGAGATCAGACTTCATCCAACAAAATCAGGAAGTATCAGAAAAAGTGATCAAAGTTTCACCATCCAACGGATTCTATCAAAAACAAATACCTAGTTTAATCCTTAAGTTGTCAAATCATGTTTCCATATCGGGAGACTATCCATATCATTTGACACACTTTGTCGTGGAGGCAAATCTAACTAAACCTCTACTTGATAAAGTAAACTTGAGTATTCAAACGAAGTATCCAAATCCAACATCAACGTCAACCTTTGATCATTCGGGTATGACCACTCCTCATATTTTGAGAAGAACAAGTCTTCATCACAAAACTAAGTTGAAGAATAGACAACCTAGTTCTAAGGCACTTATGAAAAAGGAATAAATTTCTCTATATCAATCGTCAACTCTTTGCATCACATCGCACATTCTTGCGTCGCATGCGATTGTATATCCAAGGAAAAACAAACAAGTTTGACAAGGAACCTTTGAGAAGTAGGGCTTACATTCAGAAAAAGACATTCAACCAACGCCTAAATTGTGGAGGAAGGATTAAACCCACTTTGTTCCCACATTTCTGTATCACATATAATGAAGCTCGACCTGAACCACCAACACCACCAAGAATTTCCATAGAAGACAAAGAATTCATCACAGTAGAAATATATTAAATGCCCGTTGTCACTCGATCTCAAAGAAACAAACAAAAGGAATCACAACCAGAATCAAGTATGGGTTGTAGATTATCCAATCCTTTTGATGAGTATGCCAATATGGGTGAAACAAAGATCACAAAGGAACTTCTCCAAGAATGTCAAGAAAACGCAGCATTCCAAAAACTCATGGAAAGACTTATTGAAGTAGACAAGGAAAAATATCTACTCATGCTAACTAGAAAAGGAGTCTAGATTCTAGAAGATTTCGATACTGAAAACTTAAGGAATATAGATGAGAGAATTTCAAGAACAAGGTCTAGAAATTATGCCTATCAAGAACAACAAAGAGAAGAAGAGATACATGGTCCGAAAAACACACGCAAACAAGACAACACCCGTGAGCAAGACCATACCTGCAATCGAGACAATCTTAATGAAAGAGGGGAAACTTTCCCTTGGAGGACAAATGTGCCCATGGTTGTTCTTACACAAAAATCCAAACACTGCAAAGGCAAATGCAAGACATGCAACAAGGAACCACGATGTGATACTCCTTGGACGAGATCTGTCCTTATCCTTTTGATAGGAGATTGAACATGGTACCTTTTCCCCCAAATTCAGATATACCAAAGTATGACAAATACGATGGTAAAAGTGATCCCCATGATCACGTTCGAGAATTTTGTACCATGAGCCTAGAGTTTGCTCACGATGACACTTAATGAGATTATTCCCAAGAAGTTTGGGAGGGCAGACAATGGAGTGGTTGTCTAAACTTACACCTCCTAATAGATCATTTGATGAGCTGGTAAACAAATTTATAACGCAATACTCCTATAACCTTCAACACGCAATCACCATGCTGGATGTGTGTAACACAAAACAAAAGAGCAATGAAACATTCATGATGTTTCTTTAGCGATGGAGACACATGGTTTTGAGATATCCTCGAGATGTGCTTGAGAAAGAAAAGATGGAAATCTTCATCGATAATATAAATAGCGAGATGAGTTATCAACTCAAACTCCAATGCATACCATCTTTTGCCAAGTTGATAGAAAATAGAATCCAAGTGGAGGAAGCCTACATCAAGAAAGGAACATTGAAGTTCTTTAAGGAAGTTGTTAATTCATCAAACACTAACCCCTTTAACAATCAAAACAACAACAACACTTTAGACAAATCCATATTTTGGACAAGGAACAAAAATGTTGTTAATGATGGGGTAGTTGATGCTAATAATGTGAAGTCTAAACAACTAGGGTTGGCTTTATCAAGTAACCCACCATCCAACAAAAATAAAAAAAGTGTAAATCAAGGCACAAATACTTATCCACAAAATACCAATCAAGAAACTTCAACATCAAACACCAATAAAAATTACCAAGGCAACACCAATAACCAAGGGAATAATGCAAAACAAAGAGGTAACACCAACACCTTCCCATATAGATGCATCTACACACCATTAGGACAAACCTTAGAATCAATGTTTCAAGAAATCTTGGCGAATAAGATTATCACATTGCCAGCCATGAACAACTTTGAACCCCAGGTCAAACCACCTTGGTGGAATGACTGTATTTTTGTGATTTTCATTGAAACAAGGGACATCACACAAATGATTGCATGAGATTGAAGAACATCATTCATGACATGATCGATATAGGCGATTTAACAATTGATGGTCTCAAAATAAATGGTGACCATGAAGCCTTTAAAAATCCTCTTCCAAATTACAACAAGAGAGGAGCTTCAACATCAAACGATACTAGAGGAGCTCGTATAAATCACCTATACGATAACACCATCAAACACATATTGACATATGATAATCAATTAAATGTCATTAAAAACAAGGACAAACAAGAGCATGCGTCAATCAATGTGACAACCAAAGCACAAAAATACGTCTTGAAAGGGAACACATCAATATCCACAACCCTCCCCAAGACTCAATACAACTTGGTTGATCAACTGCGGAGAACTCCTGCTCAAATACCCATACTCGAGTTTCTCAAACTCTTGCCATAACAAAGATATCTTAGAGAAAGCACTTGTCGAAACAAATGTTCCTAAAGATCTGGACATTGATTGATTCCAAGCCATGGTGGCTCATATGATAGGACCACATAACCTTACCTTTTCTGAACATGATGATTTATCCTCGAATCATCTGCATAACACTCCGCTCCATATTGAATTCTTAGTCTATAAACATCGAGTAAAGAGAGTGTTAATAGATGGAGGAGATGGTCTCAATATCTGTACTTTAAAGCTTATCTGTGCATTGGGCTTCTCTGAATAGTCTATTGATCCGAACAAGAAGATCACCATCAAGGCCTATGATGATGAAGAATGGTCATCCAAATGAACAGTAATATTACCTATTTAGGTAGGACCAATACAAAAGGACACCATGTGCCAAGTCTTGGACATAGACTTGACATACAATATTCTATTGGGTCGTCCATGGATACATGAAATGTAAGTAGTGCCTTCGACATACCATCAGTGTATCAAATTCCTGTACAATGGACAAGAAATTTCCATATCTATCGATAATAACCCTTTTCAACATTGCAATGTGATGGGGGCAACTCAAGACAGCCTGGTTCCACACAACAGGGAGGCCCAAGCTTCCTTAGCATCCAATCATCATCAAGAAGAACTCAAGTCTTTATCCATAGACTTCAAACTAAAGATGAAAATCAACGATCAAGGCATGGGGGAGTACTCTTTTGAACCCTTGTGTCTATCAAAATTGCCAACATCGCCAAAATCGTATGGAAAACCTTCAGCATCAACACATCAAGAAACACATCCCATCACCAGGTTTGATGGAAAATTTATCCAATTGGGCACACTGACCAATGAATTAGAGGAGAAATACATCCTTAGTTGGCTATACAAGGATGAAGAAGAAGTAAGAGTTGCTACCATAGAGGTGGCTATACCAACACAACAATATGAAAAAGGATTCCGGATCATGCAATAGATGGGATACAACGACAAAGGACCTATCGACAAGCATCAAAGGCATTGCAAAACCTTTGCAACTTCCTTCACAATTTGTGAGAGATAAAACAAGACTGGGATATGGACAACATGTACCACCTAGGCAAAAGCAAAATAAATTTTAGAAACCTCAGTGGAGAGCAAAGAAGAAATATAATGAAAACTCATGGCAAGAGGCACTACACCAAGCAACATAAATGACAAGGAAAGAGAAGGAACATCAGGAAAATGAGAAATGACAAGAAGAATTGGCCATTCAAAGGGAAGAAGCCTCTTACAAGAAAGTGCATCATGTACAAGAACTTGATCAAACCAGAGGAGAGCCACCGGAAGAAATTACTACTCACCGAAGGGAAACAGTGTATGAACAAATGCAAAGATTACAAGCAAACTCTGATTCTGAATCAGAAAAAACTGCAAGACTGGTATCAATTGTCAGAGATCTTTTCTCACCGTACAACATACTTGTTAGAAGCAACGAGATAATCTGGGACAGTAATTCTGAAACCAATTCTAGTGAATATGAATGGGGTAGCTATTCAGATATTACTGAAGATATTGAGGTAGATACCATCCACTCATACACATCCCTTTCTCCAGTGGGACAAGGCTCAGAATCTCAACCACTTGAATTTGGACCACGACATATCTACGAGGCTAGTGAGAATGAGCAGCGACAATACGAACAAGGCTACATTGAAGAAAAATACCATCAAAGACCTTGACAATATCATAAACCTAACCAGTATCCCAAACAACTATAATGATGCCTATATCATGACACTTACCGCGACCGATATCAACCCAACAAATGACTCCTTACCGCTCGTATATCCTGATCTCATAGACTGGGAAGAACCTGGACACCCTGATATACCAATATTCCTGGATGATGAATCCATTGTCCAGTATCTATGTTCAGTCAACCCAGAAACATGCTCTAATAACAAACAAAATAATGATATCTGCAATCAAGGGAGTGTCAAGTCTCTTAGTTGCAAAAATGAAATAAACAAAGCATCTGATGTTGAAAACCAGTCAATGGCAACATTAGATCACAAAAAGTAAAAATAAAGGATGCATCTGTAGGTGAAAACCTTTTTGAGGCACCTAAAGATGGGAGACTTGAAACTCTTCCTAAACATTATCATGAAAGGTCACCCATATTGATTGAGCCAACTCAATCAATAAAAATCAGTACTGAAGCAACATTCAAAACCATACACCTAGCAGAATCACTGACAGAGGAGGAACAACAAGATTTTATCAAATTCTTCAAAGAAAAGCAAATCAATTTTTCTTGGTCTTATGCTGATATGCCCGGAATAGATCCGAACTTGATCATGCATCATTTGTCCATCGCTCTGGAAGCTAAGCCAGTCAAACATAAATTAAGAAAGATGAATCCTCATATGGCATTATTGGTCAAAGCTAAACTAAAGAAGTTATTAGAATCGAATTAATTTGACCTATAGACTATGCTGAATGGATTTCAAACATTGTACCAGTTTCAAAACCTGACGAAAGCATCAAAATATGCATAGATTTTAGAGATGTCAACAAAGGATGTCCAAAGGATGACTTTCCTTTGCCAAGCATTGACATAATTGTGGATCTAATAGTAGGCCACATGATGTTATCATTAATGAACGGTTTCTTTGGCTAAAATAAAATCAAGATAGCTCCAGAGGATCAAGATAAAACTGCGTTCACCTGTCCATGGGGAACGTATTGTTGGAACTTCATGCCTTTCGACTTGAAGAATGTTGGGGCAAATTCTCAAAGAGCCATGACGACAATCTTCCACGATATGATGCATACCTTCATGGAGGATTATGTGAATGATTTGCTGGCTAAATCATTCACCCAAGCAGAACATCTCACCATATTAGATAAAATCTTTCAAAGGTTGGAGCAATTCAAGGTCAGACTAAACCCTAAGAAGTGTGTCTTTGGGTTCACATCAGGCAAACTGTTAGGCTACATTGTGTCAAAAAAGGGCATTGAAGTAGATCCAACGAAGGTACATGCCATCATGGAGATGCCACCTCCCAGGAACATTAGCCAACTTAGATCTCTGCAGGGACGACTGGAGTCTATCAGGCAATTCATAGCTCAACTAGCAGATAAATTTCTACCATTCAATCATCTGCTTCATAAGAATATACCTTTCAGATGGGAAGAAAAGTGCGCAGAATCATTTCACCAGCTCAAACAATATCTAATGAATCCGCTAGTTCTGTTACCACCAATAGTAGGAAAGCTGCTCATTCTCTACATATCAATAACCGAAGTATCATTGGGGGCATTGCTAGCACAAGAAGATTTGAAAGGCAAGGAACGAGCTATATATTAAATCAACAGAACTTTAAATGGATATGAGCTAAATTATACATTCATTGAGAAGGCTTGCGTAGCCGTGGTATTCGCCTCTCAAAAGTTCTACCACTACATGCTAGCTCATACAGTCAAGCTAGTATAAACATTTGATCCTCTGAAGTATTTACTCAGCAAAGCAGCTCTTACAGGATGATTGGATAAATTGGTCATGATTCTCAGTGAGTTTGATATCTAGTACACAAAATGTTGGGCTATCAAAGGACAGGTAATTCCAAATCAACTGGCTGAAGCACCACTGCCATATCAACAACCAATACAGGTGGAATTTCTAGACATGGAAGTACTCACTGTTACACCCAAACAATGGACCATGTACTTTGATGGATCCTATACACAACATGGATCGGGTGTTGGCATCTTGTTCGTCACTCTAGAAGGGAACACAATTCCATGATCTTATAGATTGATGTTTCCGTGCACCAACAACATTGCTAAATATGAAGCCCTAGTAATAGGAATCAAAATGGTTGTGGAATGGAGAATCATGGAATTGAGAGTCAATGGGGATTCTCAATTAGTTATTAATTGGATCAATGATGAATATTAGACAAAGGATGATAAGCTAATGCCCTACAAGAGAATGGTGGATGATTTCAAACAGTACTTTGTACATATCACCTCTGATAAAATACCAAGATTGGACAATAGAGCTGTCGATGCAATGTCCACTATCGCTTCATTGCTGCAAATTCCAGAGAAACATAATCGTTATGAGTTCTTGGTAGAGAAATTGTTTTCCCCAGCCTATGACAATTTCACATCCCAATTCATCTATGCCCTAACTGGTTTAGACTCACCTCTATATGGGACAATCTATAATTGTCTCAAGAACAATACTCTTCCACTAGACCTATCTCGCAACCAATAACGTAGCTTCACCCGGAAAGCTTCCCGCTATACCTTAACCACTGACGCACTTTACTGTCGAGGTCTAGATGGTACTCTTATTTGGTGCCTCGATCGTAATGAATCCGACTCTGCCTTACACAAGCTTCACGAGGGTATCTGTGATATGCATTCAAGTGGTCATACTCTCACCAAGAAACTTCTAAGAATGAGATATTACTGGCCAACAATGGAGAAAGAGTCCTATCAATTTGCAAAGAAATGTTCTAAGTGCCAAATTCATGGCAATCTTATCCATGCACCAACATAGGAGCTACAACCATTCACCACATCTTGGCCTTTCTATCAATGGGGACTTGATTTAGTAGGGAAAATTCATCCTTCTTCTTCAAATGGAAATAAGTTCATTATCACTGCAATAGAGTATTTCACAAAGTGGATTGAAGCAGTCCTGATGACCAGTGCATCTGGAAAACAAATCTCCTCATTTATTCTCAATTATCTCATTTACATATATGGCATTCCCAGTTCCATCATCACAAACAACATGCTTCCTTTCAAGAATCAAGATGTGCAAGAACTATGTGAACGATTCAAAATCTAACATCGCTTGTCCACACCATACTACCCATAGGAGAATGGTCAAGCAGAAGCATCAAATAAAACAATCTTGAAAATCCTCAAGAAAACACTAAATGATGTGGGTAAGGATTGGCATGTAAAACTCAATCCGAAACTTTGGGCATATAGGACTAGTATCCGGACACCTACAGGGGCTATACCATATTCATTGGTGTATGGTTCAGAAGCAATTTTACCTCTTGAGGTAGAAATCCCATCTCTTCAGGTATCTTTGAAGGGCCTCATACTAGATGAGGAATATCGAGTAAACAGGTTGCATGAACTAGAGCTTCTTGATGAAAAAATGACAACATGCCTATGACCATCTCAAGGCATATCAGCAGTGAATGTGCATAAGCTATAATCACAAAGTCATATCAAGGAATTTCAAAGTCGGTGATCTCGTGCTAAAGGAAAATCCGAGAAATCAACAAGATCGAGAAAAGAAGGGGAAGTTTGAACCTAACTGGTTGGGTCCTTTTCTCATCATATAAGCCTACATATCAGGCGCATATTAGTTAACAACTTCAAAAGGGGACGTGCTCGATGAACCAACCAACAATATCCATCTGAAGAAATTCTACACTTGAGTCATCCAATGCACGGAAAAATCAGAAAAATACAAAAAAATAGAAAAACATCCAAAAAATAAAAAAAGTGCAATAAAACAAGTGGTGAAAACCTGGCAACAGGTGCTATGTGTGAGAGAACAACTCCTCTATCTATCAGTACTCATATCTTTGATCCATCTAGTCTCAGCTAATGGTCATCACCCAACACTTATTCACGTAACATTATCTCAGATATACTTAGCGCAGTCACTATCCTTGATTATCCAAAAATAGTTCTCCATATCATATCCCACCCTAGATTGGTGATCAACGTGTATATCCACATCAATAAATACCTATGACTAGGGGCAATATTCCTCTCACTTTAAGCATTCCGAAAACAAATGACGAGTATCACAACAGACTAAAAGAGCTAATGTCAACAATTGCTCATCAGGATAGAAAACCAGACAATTATCCAACTGCAACTCTAACACACACATGATGGATGATTTTTTGAATTATGATTTGTTTACATATGGCATGAAGTTTTGAATACTTGTATCTTAGTTTTGAATCATTAGATCTTTGAGCTACTCAAAGATGCAATGAGCTAGAGAGGCAACGAAGGAATTTAATATTTTTCTTTAGTTTTCTGTCCGTGAGGCAATCATTCATACGGTGCAAATTTGTCTCGAGACATGATTGGAAACATATCATTGAAGACATTTTCCACTTTGCACAGGCAAATGGTTAACTCTTGTCTGTTTTATGTAAGAAACACTCAGATCATCTTGGTTCAATTATACCTCGACGCTTGTGTCATCTTGCAATATCAAACATCCATGTTAGTTTTACTTAGGTCATTATGGCTCAATTATACCATTATGCTTGTATTAAATTTCAACATATCATAAGCTCAATGATGACAAACAAAACAAAACACAAACAAGTGACTAAACAGGAATGGCAATGACAGAATTAAAGTGATCATTTAGTTGCATATCATTCTTAAAGCTCACATTTAGTTGCATATCATTCTTAAAGCTTTCATTTAGTTGCATATCATTTTGCATTAGTCTCATATGATAATAATACATCTCATTTTCAAGATACATCTCACATCATTATCATAATCATACATCTCATTTTCAAGCTACATCTCATAAATCAAAGTAATCAAAGCAATGCATCATCACATTCTCACTCATCATGAATTATATATTCACATCATCATCAAAATCAAGAGAATTATTATCTAAGCATCAATCTCATATCAAAACATAATGCATATCATCAATCATCATCAATAACACATACATGTGGATCAGAGAAAATCAGTGCCATATATCTAAAAAATGGTCAAAATGTACAAGGGATATCATGTCTGTCAAAATACAACAAAATGATCAAAATACAATAGAGACAGGTCTCTCAGGTATGACTATCTCCTGAGGCTGATGGTCTCGTAGTAGATATCCCAGCTCCAAGATCTCCACTAGGTGGATCACGTCGAGCAGGCCCCATAACACCTCTGCTCTCTGTCCTCATATGACTGTGGCCGGATCGACTAGATGCCACTGGAGCATAGATAGGAGCTTTGTGACCTCTAGGGACCACCTCCTTGTATAGACTCCTGTAATGTTCAACCTCCTTGGCCGAGTACTATATCTCTCTTAGCGTGTCCTGAACTGGGGCACCAACCATCGCTCTCTCCAACCTGTCAGCAAGATCCTCTACCCGACCCTAGCTCTCTCTCTTTGTATCTCGCTCTGCAATAACCTGCGTAATCTGGCGCTGCTGCACTAACACCTGCGCCTGTTGCTCCTGCACCATGACCTGTAGCGCTCTAATCTGTGAATCCTATCGATGGGTGGGTACCCTAATTTGAACGGGTACCTATGTCATGGTCCCACCCACCCTTGTCCCTGTCCACGATGCCAGTGGAGGTAGAACATCAGATCCCCTCCTCTGGGTAGGTCGCCTGACATCCTCTATACCACCCATCGCCGCTAGCACAACACCTACCCTGCCAACCCCACCAGCACTAAGAACCAACCCTCATCCTCTATCTAGTCCACCACCTCCTATATCTCCCTCTCTCCCTCTATCTAATCCACCTCTCCCACCTCCTCCGCCTCCTCCTCCATCATCTCCACCTCCCTCTCCTACCTCCTCTCCCTCCTCATCTCCCTGTTTGGCTCCCCCTCGCCTCTATGGCTGCTCATCCTCATCATCATAAAAAATAGGTAGCATCTCTGCCAGATCAGATATACATGCCACTGCATGTGCTATGAAGTATGCTGAAAACTCCTCTGTCATCCCAGCATCCACAACCCCAACCCCATAATCCTAGATCTGCCCTGCTAGGGTCATATACTCCTCAACCACTGCTAGACTATCCAAAGTGGGTCCCCACTCTGACACATCTTGTCGCTGATGAGCATATAAAAAAGCTCCTTGTGGCATCCCCTGTTGTCTACCATACTGACACTGAACATGGCTGTGTAAGAATCGCTCAATAATAAAGGGCGTCCGCCTGATCAAGTACCTTAACATATATACATAGGGCATCTCTAGCCCGTCCTTTTCCCACACCTCACAATCCATATACAATCTCCAAATGACTGTATCAATATCATCTAGTGCCCTTCGCCAATGCTCTAGTTTGCCCAACTTACGCTGCACAAACTAAACCTGTATACCCATAAACATAAGCTCGCCCAACTGGCCTATCCTTGTTAGCAAGTGGTCTCGACATAGGAATATGCTCCCAGGCTCACACTTGTAACAATGTCACCCCAACTGATAAACTAGTATATCCCAGATATACCACTTGGTGAAGCTCTTTGTAAAAATGGGCCAACATACATGACCCCCATGCAAACTTGTATCCCTATGTCACCATGTCCTCTAACACCAGTCCCCATCCCACAACTAGTCCCTTCGACCTATGGTCGGGACACAAAAATCCACCAATGAACCCCACTAGTACAGATGGCAGCAAAGCGTAACCAAAATCCAAGAACTCCTACCATGGGATCTCATAACCACTGATTTGATCATCCTGGAAGATGTGACAGAGAGCCTCTATCCCACCCTCCTCAGTCTGCTCATATAGTAATAAGGTCCCAACTATAGAAATCCGCAGAATCCGATAACAGTCCTATGGTGTGACTGCCATCTCGCCCATAGCCAAGTGGAAGGTGTTCGTATCACTATGCCACCTCTCTACCAAAGCTGTCAACAAACCCCAGTTAATGACATACCAAGGCATGTCTAATAATGAGGACAACTGCATCTCTCAATAACATCTCTATCAGCCTGTGACAAATGTGGAATCAATGACCATGGTCTCAGAAATCGCTCTTGAGACTAGAGCATGCCAAACTTTGCCTGCAAAACAACAAATATCCATCATCAGTTCTCAAATCCATTTGATATATCAAATCAAAGCAAAATTAACTTGAAATAATGAACCATCTCAAGCAACATCAAATCCATATTGCAAGCATCAAATTGGACCCATATCATGAATCAAAGACCCATATTGAAAGCACCATCAAATCCATATCGCAAGCATCAAATTGGACCCATATTGAGAATCACTGACCCATATCGAGAAAACAATCAAGACCCATATCGAGAATCAAAGACCCACATTGAGAATCAAAGACCCATATCGAGAATTAAGGACCCATATTGAGAAATCAATCAAAGATCCATATCAAGAAATCAATCACATATCCATATCGCAAGCAATCAAGTAAAGACCCATATTGAAAGCAACATCAAATCCATATTGCAAGAAACAAATCAAGACCTATATCGAAAATCAAAAATCCATATCAAAAGCAACATATCGGAAATAAAATCAGTACTCATAACGCAAGCATCACATCAGGACTTATATCGCAAGCATCATATCAGGATTCATATAAAAAATCACATCAGGACTCATATCGGATATCAAACCAAACTCATATCGGAAAGAAAAATCAAGATCCATATCAAACTCAAAATCAGGATCCACATCAAAAATTAATCAACTTGGAACTCCATATCAAAAGAAATTCATATCGACAGCAACAGACTCAGATAATTCTACACTAGCATATCAGAATCAAACATCATCACAAAGCAGGACTCACATTAGATCAGGAACCATAACTGAACAATCAATAGACACATATCGACATCTACGACATTTATCTAATCTATTCGACTCACGACGCATTCTTCACAATCCCTTTTTTATTAACTTTGGACCCTACACACTAAACCAGGGCTCCTAAGCGCTAAGCTGCCACTCATGTGCTATCCTTTTTCATCAATGCACTAGAAATCATACCCTACTCGCTAAATACCTACCACGCGCTAACTAGTACATCCATTGCGCTACCCTAATAACCCTATGTGTTAACCAACCCTATGCGCTACTCAGCCTAACCTAGGCGCTTTTGTGCAGACCCTATGCACTAGAACATTCCACGCGCTAGCCTATTCCACACTCGCGCTACCATATGCTACTCAAACGCTACACTACCTAGGTTAACCCTATACGCTAACAAGTCTATCGTATGTGCTACAAAAATTAACCTACATGCTAACTCGACAAAATTTGATGCAAAAATTTAAAAAGCATGATCAAAATGTGCAAAATTAGTCAAAAACGTAGAGACATTTCGACCACTTACTAGTGGGCCATAGGTGGTGGGTCTCCGATGTCGCTTGATGCACTCAAATCAGTGCGAGGAGTATAGAATCGACATCGTCATTAGAGCTCCAAATGTCACAATCACAGAGAGACAAGTGTGTAAATGATTTTTCAAAATCACTTTTTACCTTTTTATAGGGTAAAATCAACAAGGTTAATAAGCGAGGCATGTATTTTTCCTCACTTTTTCTTTTTTAACCTTATCAACATCATTTTTGGGAGATGAATCAATAATATGCATTCAATGCAGTCAATATTCTAAAAATACAATTAATCCAAAAACGCTCATCAACTTGACATTTTTTCACTAAATCCTTGATCCATCTCTTGAGTTGGCATCATCAATATCGTTCATCAAATCTGGGGCATCGTATTGACATTTCAACACACAAACATCATATCGATCAAATCTTGACAACCTATCCAACAAATTTTCTTTGAATCAACATGTGCACACACCTCACTTCAAAGAGAGGCAAAATGTAGACGTATAAATCTGACCACTTTCCTAAATGAATATTTAATATTTATTTTAACCCCATTCCCACTATTAATTAAATTCTATTTAATTAATTTCTTCATATTCATCTATTTGATTAAATGAATTACTCAATTTATTTAATTAAATTCACCTAAGCCTTTTCTAGCCTCTAATTAAATAAATCACTTTATTTAATTTTTTCCCTTTCTCCCTTTTTAATTAAATTTACATTTAATTAGATCGATCCTTACAAATAAATAAATCTAATTTATTTATTTAAATCCCCCACTTGTATTTATGCAAGTTGCATCTATTTTGTTGAAATAAAATAATTTTATTTTAATTAAAATCCTCCTCCATCCACTTGCATTTTCCTACATCTCGCACTTGCCTCCTAAACCCCCTTCTAGATTCTTCTAATCCCTTCCAATTTAGCCTAATTCATCTGCTAATTATTGTCACATTCCTAAGCAAAGAGAAGTCACTTCTCAAAGCCTCCAAAGTCTTTGAAAAGAGACACTGCACAGGTCATTTGATGTTGTCATTGATGGCAACCCAAGTCATTAATCCCATCCGCATTCTGTGATTTGATACTACCAGAAGTCAGATTGGAGATTGGTTCATGTCCAACAAGCTTGAATAGTGCATCTGATAGAGTTCAGTATCTTGATTGGTATTTCTTTTTGGGTTGATATCTTGTGTTGTGGATTTTAGGGAAGGTTTTTAGATGTATAGATTACCCTATTCCATAGTTTTAGCCTTTGATGATAATTATTGTGTGTGTTAGAAGCCTATGTGTATCGGTTTTCAGTTTGGCAATGCAAAATGGTAGTCTTGCATGGACAATCCTTATGCAGATTATGCAGAATGATTTTGGTGATTGATTTTGTGGTCCAAATGTTTTGTCTGCCAGTTTTGGTAACGTGTGATCAATTGTTTTGGTCTGCATTGGTATTTGAGTTCACACTGAGCCGACAATGTGTGGACGTTTCATTATATGTTAAGTTTTCTTGAGACGACATACAGTTGAATTAATTTATTGTTGTGGATATATAAGATCAATTGTTATGATCATTTTGGATATCGATGGGTATGTGAAAGGTGTTGGTGATCGATTATGCATAGTTTCATGTGCGCAGGTTAGAGATTTATGCTTTGGATTATTGCAGAATAGTGGATTAGAGAAGTGTAAGGTAGAGTATGGAATGTTTGTAAAATGTGCTTAACTGGAACTATAATCAGACATTTGTAGATGCTATTATTTAGTTCATGTACTTCAGTGATATGTTGTAATTCATTTTTAGGCAGTGAGCCTCTCTTTCTTGAGTAGTGAACTCTAGGTAATGTTCCTGAATGCATGTGTATTCTCATTGTAAAATTTATATTTGAGTATACTCATCTTGTAGGTCTCATCCCCACCATGGTTTTTCCCTTAACAGGTTTTCCACATATAAAATCTTGGTGTTATGGTGTTGTGGTTGCTTGTATTGTGTTCTTGCATCTTTATTTTAATTAAATGCATAAAGTGGTTGAATGAAAAGATTAATAAAGTTAAAGTTTGCAGAACACTGATTTACCCCCGCTCTCAGTGTTCCTTGATTCCAACAATTGGTATGAGAGCCTAGTTCCTTGGAAGAAATCTAACAGATTGAGGAGGATCTGGGAAGGTGATTCAATGGATTCTAGTGGTCTTCAACAACAACTTCTAGTTGCACTTGATGATCTTGATCAATCCACAACCGAAGTCCAAAAATTGAAAGCAAATCTTAAGGATGCTGAGAATTTCATTTAGTCATTGAAAGAGAAACTAAATAAGTCTAGGGAAAAGAGAAAGGAACTCTATGATCAGCTAAAGCAGAAACAAAGCCAAAGCATAGATGATGATCACTTGAGTGAAGCCTTGAAGGAGAAGACAAAAGAATGTGAGAAGCTTGCAAAAGACAATGCTATCCTAAAGCATGAGATGTAATCTATAATGATGGGGTAGACTAAGAAGATTGAAGGAAGAAAGAAGAATGAAGAGAATCTTAACCAGTCCCTGAAAGATAGACCTGATGAATGCTGCAAACTTAATTGTGAAATTGACCAGCTGAAGCTTGAACTGCATCAATCCAAAAACAATCAAGAAGAGATTGAAAGGAAGATTGTCATTATTAGGGATGAAATTGCTACTGCAAATGAGTACAAGGAAAATTTTAAGATTATCTCAGCTAAGCTTGATGTACTATTGCAGAGTCAGAAGAGTGAAGATGATAAGTGAGGTCTTGGATTTGAGAAAGGCGAAAGCTCCCGATATGGTCAAAGCAATCCTAAGTCAGAACATTAGAAGAACAAAGCTAAAAGGTCTCTGATAAGGCAACCTAATGCTCAAAATTTCAATGATAATTGTTTTATTTGCAATAAACTTGGTCATAAAGATAGTCAATGCAGAAGTAGAATGAATCAAAATGGTCCACCATTCTTTGGTCAGTGTTTCAATTGCAATAAGTATGGTCATAAATCAAGTGAATGCAGAAGTATGTCAAATAACTTTTCAAATAGAAGGAATGCTAGATTTTATGCATTCAATATGGTCACATTGCTATTCAATGTAAATCAAGAGGAAATCAAGGGAATTATAGGTCTGGACAGAGAAATGTTGTGTGCTATAATTGCAACAAATCCGGTCACATTGCAAGATTTTGTAGAAGCAAGAATGTGAACAGGAAGGGTTCGACAGACAAGAACAAAAGTGTGCAAACAAATAATAAAGGTAAAGGGAAAGTGGATGAGATTAGGGATCAAATGAAGAAGACATGGGTAAAGAAGAGTGATTCAGATGCAGGAAATAGATCCACACCTGACTCCGGTGCTAGAAATTCCTCTGGGAATTAGTTTAAGGCTACTGGCCTAGGGAGAGTTTTCAAGAAAATCTTTTCCTGCCCTACTAGAAGTTGGTGTTGGAATGTGGTAGATTGTCAGAAGTTGTATTTTGGTATTGTAGATGTATTGGAAGGATCTCTAGAAGAGATTGAGTGATGCTGAAGATCCATAGAAGAATTTTTGTGGAGCAGCCCGTGAAAACAGAGTATCCAAAAGGTTTAGGGAAAGTGCATTTAATATACCAAAAAGTTTGATATGCGAATGATAAAAGGCAACTTTTATTTCTCATTTGTTACTTTGCATTTTGAGAGAAAGAGAAGGAGTGAGCTCTGCAAGAAGATTTCCATGTGATCGAAGTGTGAAGGTGATTCCATGTGAAACCCTGATTTGACAAAGTAAGGTATTTTTCTGATAAGCTTGTAAATTTGAAATCTTTGCAAATGGATACTCCTTTGGTAGTTGATTTAACTAAGAGATCCTGCTCAAAATTCAAAAAGAACCCTTTCAAATCGGTAGAAGATGATCCACTAAGTGCATTTTCATCCATTATGTACAATGTTCTTCATGTCAAACACATTAGGGCATACATTCATTCAAATCTTGAGGAGTTAGGATGATCCTAGTTGTTGAATCTATACACCAATCACATATTAGGAGAGGATCTCAAGATCAAGCTCAAATTCAATGCTTTGAAGGAGAAGAACTTTACACAGGTCGTTAGGTTTCTAGTGTTTGACGAAAATGAGTGGGTCTGGTATGTTCTGAGATGAATTCATGATGAATTCATGTGGTTGAACCAACCATTCAAAATCATGAAGGATGTGATTAGAATTGTAATAGGTTTAAGCTCATCTGGTGGTTTGCCCGGACTATAGTCTATGAAGAATCAAATGGTTACCAATGCAACTAGTTCCAAGTTTGACAAAAGGGCTATGCCAATCAATGGTATTCTTGAGTCAGACGTGAAATTTTCTTCAATGGTTATCGAATACAAGGTCTATCACTCTAGCCGAGAGAATTTAGTGTTTGACACTGCTATATATGCTGCATATCAAAGGGTGAAGGAGAACAAGGAGTATGATCTATGTGAACTACTCTAAAGCCAGTTGATGGAGAATCTCACTTCAATCAAGAAGGACAAGAAAAATACATTCAAATATGGCACCTTGATCTTATGTTTATTCTTCTATTTCATGAATGAGATTTTGGGTATTGATAATATTCAGTGGGCTAGTGATAGATTGGTGGCAGACCAAATTAGAGATCTTTTGTATAGCATTGGAGATAGAAAAACCCAGAGAACTACACTTTAGGGATACTTTAAGAATTTCTAGAGCATGATGCAGTCTCGGGAAAGGATACCTAAATCTATTGTGGAGAAATACAAGAATACAATATGCTTCATGGTATAAATTAATCAATGCCTAATGGAAGCAGTGGAGCCAAGGACTGTATGGATCATGCCCATGGGGTATGAGGTTGATGAGAAAATATTGGAGGTGCATGCTCAACATTTTTTGAGTAATCCCATTGATTCTTTAGAAGAAAGATTTGGAACATTTGTTGAGAAGGATTTGCAATTTCATAAGAAGTTCAAGAAGCCTGAGATGCTAAGGAAAGTGAGAAATGAGGTGGAGAAATATGCACAGAGCATTGGCATTACTGCTAAAGTAGTCAGAGAGGAAATGAAGAAGAATGTGTCAGCTGCAGAGTAGCCAATCAAGGTTAAGAAAGATAATCTAGAAGCTTCGTCCACAAAATCAAGACAATCCAGAAGCACTGAACTCTCATACGATTCTCAAAAGCCACCTAGCTCTATCAAATTTGAAGCAAAATCATTCGACAAAGGAGAAAAGAGGAAGAAATATAAGGGCACAAGGGTATATGTTATCGTTAAGGATGATGAAGAGACTAAATCCAATGAAGATGTGAAGAAGATAAATTCCAAGGGTACCAAAGCATCAAAAGTCTCTAAGGACAAGCCCTCCGGTGGAGAGAAAGCAAGCAAGAAGATGAAGATTGATTATGGAAAATTTGGTATGTCAGTTGGAAATGTGGAGAAATCTCTTAGTGTGCAAGGTAATTTGAAACCACTCTCTGAGTTCTATAATAAGTTTGATAATACCGGTCAGAGCATTCTTGAGGAAGCCACTATCAAATATTTGAACATGTTTAATAGAGCTCTTGTTGAGATTATGTCAGAAATTCTAAAAAGTTTATATGATGTTTTGGAAATGAGAAGAGTTAGTTCTCAAGCTGAGGATGATAGACTGAGAGAGTTTATCTTAGTCAATCTATGTTTGGTAGTATCTATGGAAGAAATGAATAACATATTCAAAGAAGCCAAGAAGGAATTTAGAAGCAAAACAAGGATTAACAAGCTTATGATTTGGAAGACTAAGGAAGTGATCAAATAAACAGAGAAGATCTTGAAGTCAGTCCTCCTTAGGAACCAATTTGATATTGTCTCAGAAGAAGCTCATGGTGTTGCTGGTGAGTCATCTATTTTGGAAGTTCAAGGAATGCAATCAAAGATTAAACAGGTTGAGGTGATTGTTCCTTCTATTCCGAAAGAAGGAGAGGTGAATAAAGGTGGTGATGAGTCAGTGAAAGAAGATATAGTTGAGGATACTCAAAATCCTCTGGTAGATCAAGTTGAGACATTTGTGAAGAATGAAGTCCCATCAAAGGAAGAAGCATAGAAGGTGACTGAAGAGAAGGAGGTTGAAGCCAAAAAACCTATTTCAGAAGCAAGAGACACTACAAGGGCAGTGAAAAAATATTTGGAGAAGGATAACAAGAATTGTTTGATCCAGACTTAGTTCAAGGTCCTATCAATCTGGCCTCCCTATCCCCCATTCAGAAGCTACAATTAGCATCATTTTCTCAGGCTAAGGTGAGGGAAGAGATTCTAAAATCCCATATTGAGGATAATGAGCTGCTGAGTCTTGCTTCTGGTATCTTGGAGAAGCTTATGCCTACATATGTCAAGGATTCGTCTGATACTTCCTCTAGCTAGCTAAAGAACCTAATCAATGTTGTAAGTACTCATTTTGAATCTCTTGAGAATTTAGTAGAGGTCAAAGTCTGAAATGAGTTTGATGCAAAAAGATTCAATAAGTTAAAGGGAATGATTGCAAATGATAGAGTTTTGTTAGACACTTGGGTTATGATTATTCAAGATGCCTTATTCAAAGGAGGTAGTGTCTATAAGTCATGTTTGTCATTGTCCAAATTTACTGAGGGTATTGAGAAGTAGATTAAGGAGCATGAGAAACAATTGGAAGGTATATCCAAATCCTTTGATCCTTTGATTGTCTTAGTGGCTAGTCAGGAAGGTCAAGTGATTTCTTTGCTTGACAAGATTAGGAGTTTATTGCATGACAAGGACAAGGTTGTTGGTAGAGTTAGTGAGCTCAAAAGACTTATTGGTCCTAATATGGAAGCAATTCTCAGTGCCTTAAAGGAATCCCAAGATGCCATAGCAACAAATGATCCCTCAGATCTTCAGTCGACAAAGATGTAGACATATCTTTTCAGTGGTCACATCTCAATTTCGGAGAGTCTCAAGAAAGGTTGGGACAGTCATTTGAATTCATTGAATAATAATTTTACATATATATTCAAGGTTATGTAAGTTAGTAAGGTATATGTGTACATATGCTGCTAAATATAATTTTTTTTTATGAATTTTGGCAATGTGAATTCGTACCTTTGCCATTGATGTCAAAGGGGGAGTGTAGGGTAGTGAAAAATATCATAATCATCTTAGGCGGAGCTTTGAGAGTTTTGGAGTTTTGAGTTTTTGAGTTTTGCAGTGTGTTCATATGTTGGTATTGATTCTGACACTTAGTCATTTTTCACTAAGTGTTGCCATCAATGCCAAAGGGGGAGATTGTTGGCAAGAGACACTGCACAGGTCATTTGGTGTTGTCATTTATGGAAACTTAAGTCACTAATCCCATCCGCATTGTGTGATTTGATCCTACCAAAAGTCAAATTGGAGATTGGTTCAATTCTGACAAGCTTGAACAAAGCATTCGACAAAGTTCAGTATGTTGATTGGTATTTCTATTTGGGTTGATATATTGTGTTGTGGATTCCAGGGAAGGTTTTTGGATGTCTGAATTACCCTATTCCAAAGTTTTAGCCTCCGATGATAATTGTTGTGTGTGTTAGAAGCCTCTGTGTATCATTTTTTAGTTTGGCAATGCAAAATGGTAGTCTTGCATGGATAATCCTTATGCGGATTATGCAAAATGATTTTGATTTTATGGTCCAAGTGTTTTGTCCAACAATTTTGGTAATGTGTGATCAATTGTTTTGGTCTGCATTGACCTATTTGAGTTCGGATTGAGCTGACAGTGTGTACACGTTTCATTATACGTTAAGTTTTCTTGATCCGACATGTAGTTGAATTAATTTCTTGTTGCAGATACATATAAGATCAATTGTTATGATCATTTTGGATGTCGGTGGGTATGCGAAAGGTGTTGGTGATCGATTGTGTGCAGTTTCATGTGCATAGGTTAGATATTTATGCTCTGGATTATTGTAGAACAGTGGATTAGAGTAATGTAAGGTAGAGTATGGAATGTTTGTAAAATGTGCTTAACCAAAACTATCATCAAGAATTTGTAGATGCTATTATTTAGTTCATGTACTTCAGTGATCTATTGTAATTAATTTGTAGGGAGTGAGCCTCTCTTTCTTGAGCAATGAACTTTAGGTAGAGTGCCTGAATGCACGTGCATTCTCATTGTAAAACTTTATATTTGAGTATACTCATCTTGTGGGTCTCACCCCCACCATGGTTTTTCCCTTAACCAAGTTTTCCATGTATAAAATCTTGGTGTTATAGTGTTGTGGTTTCTTGTATTGTGTTCTTGCATCTTTGTTTTGAATAAATGCATTAAGTGGTTGAATGAACAAATTAATAAAGTTAAAGTTTGCAGAACACTGATTCACCCCCTTCTCAATGTTCCTTGATTCCAACATCAATAGAAAGAATTACATCTTCTATCATACCTTCTAGTTTGACCAAGGATCGGTTGACCATTTGGAGAACTGTTAGAGTAGGTCTAAGCCCCCTAAGTGATAAGTTCACTTTTGTTTCATTTTTCATAACATTAATTGCAACTCCCAAATCAACAAGTGTATTAGGAATAACAATATTACCAATGCATACCTTTATCATAGGACTTCCAAGATCAACATACTTAGGAATCGTTAGGTTCCCAAGCATGAGGTTCACATGTTGTCCAATAACTTGAATAGTCTTTGGGTCTGTCTTCTTCTTTTGCTTATGAGTACACAAGTCTTGAACTGTCTTTGTGTATACTAGAATACCCATGATAGCTTGCAACAAAGGAATTTTAATGTTAACATTACGTAACTCATTTACAAAATTAAATGCAAGTTTTGGAACTTCCTTTTGTATTTGTTTAGTTTGTAGGTGGTCAGGGTATGTAGGTTCCTTCACTTGTTTTACTTTTGGTTCTTCTAATGAATCATTGATTTCAGTGATGGTAGGCCCGTGAGTGGCTTTACCTGACTGTAATTGAACTCCATCAATTTCAACAGAGTTGACAAAATAATGCACATATCCAGCTACCTCATTATTATATATGGGGTGTGTGGGTTTATTGTTAGGATTTGGGGTTGGTTGAGCTGGCATAGGTGTGGATTTTGGTGGTTGTGTTGACCGAGGCAACTGATTACTTGTTTGTGGAGGTGGAAGGGGTTTTTTTTGTGGTGATTGATATGGGTTTACGATTGGAGGTGGTGGATAAGGTGGAAATTGCAGTGGGTATTCTGTAACTAGAAAATGTGGCTGAGATCTCTAATGAGCCTATAAATTGACCATATTATTTAATGTTTTAACTCATGTTTATAATTTCCTTCCAATTCATTTCCAAACATTATCCTAGTTTTGTGAAGCATTAACTAGGATTAATGCTGTTTGATATGCATATAAGTGTCTAGCTAGCTGATGCTAATTGATGATAAAGTATTATAGTAAATGGTTATTATTGAATATAAAATACTTAATAAGGATTAAAATTTTGTTTGTGAGTGCTTTGAGTTGATCATACAGCTAGAAGGAAGGAGGAACAAGTTGGCAATTGATAGATGTAACAGTTGACTGAAAGTGCAGAAAAAGTCAAAAGACTAGTTTCAGTAAAATAAGAATATCTCAGTTGTTTCTTAATGAAATTAATATTTTCAAAATTATTTGGAAAGATTAAGAGGAGATATAAAATGGGTTTAAACCATTTGAGCCGATTCACAATAGTTAATGATAATATTTCACCATAAGTTGACTGAGACAAACTAGCATATTTTCAGGTAGTAGTTAAGGATTGATTTCTAGTTCAACTTGGACTCTTCTACCTCTTCATGAGTTCATGTATTTGGATTTATTAAAGTGAATAAAAATTGGAGAATATTGTGGAAACAATTTTTGACAATTCATAAATAATTATAACATGTTTTGTACACATG
The DNA here is from genome assembly GCF_030272615.1 of Cryptomeria japonica. Taxonomy (NCBI): domain Eukaryota; kingdom Viridiplantae; phylum Streptophyta; class Pinopsida; order Cupressales; family Cupressaceae; genus Cryptomeria; species Cryptomeria japonica. The sequence goes on along the minus strand of NC_081409.1, from coordinate 565,423,379 downwards.
TTCAGCCATGACTGTACTTTATAGTTGTAGAGTTCGAAGAGGATTAGAACTCTCTCAACTCTTGTTAGTTTAATCTTTATTATCAGTCATGTATAGAATAAGTCATATCCTTGTTGTCAAAGGAGAAATGAAATTTGTAATAAGTTATTGAGTTTTTAATTACTTCAACTCTCAAGCCTCAAGCATAAATCTGAGATCTTATTGAGTTGTAAGAAAGTAGTGTTGAAAGTATTGTTGATAGTAGTGTTAAGAATAGTGTAGAGAGTATCCAGTTAGTGTTGAGTCTTGTTAATGATGTCCAAGTTCAATTAGAAAGTCTGATATATGTCCATGTAATATTTGATTTGCAATAAAAAGATTATTTGAGCATTGAAGTTTGTCTATTGAAGATGGAATGCTAATGATAGATTGAAGCAACTCAAGCAAGGGCCACTTGAGGAACTACGATTTCATCATAGTTTAGATTTTTATTCATTATGATTTACTTTAATTAGTGAGTTGGTTATGATAGGTTTTGTTATCAGCATATTTGATTTCACTAGTTTTAGAACAGTCGTCCTACAACCACTGTTTTTGCAAATAACCAATCATCTTGCAACCACTGCTGTTGCAAATAACCAGTCTTCCTGCAGCCACTGTTGTGTAGTTAGTTTTATTTTCAGCATTGTCATGTTTTCAATTCAGTTTATTATTTTGAGTTTTTTGCTATACACAACTAAAATAATAACTTATAAGGCTTCCACAGTGCATATACAGTGCTCGACAAGTTCACGCCCCTGGGTTGATAATTAAATGTAGCTTCTAGTTCATGAAGGGTTGTTGAATTAGTATTCCAACCTCGATTGCAATTAAAAAGCTCAACAACCTCCAAGGTTGTTGAGAAGGTTGTGAAGAATATGGATTAGGTCAGAGTTGATAATAAGGATTAGGTTGTTGCTAGCCATCATACCATTTGGATTGGTTGGTGAAGGAGGGGGGTTGACTAGGCCTAGTTGTTGAATAAGGATTAGTCATTCTAGGTTGCATAGGCCTAGGTGGCCAAGGACATCTAGGAGCCATAAAATAAACTGGTTCTTCTGTATACTCAACTTCTGCCATGTCCACTGGAAGGGGCATTAGGATTGTATGTCTACTAGCTTCTTCTAGGGATGCAACTTTAGTCCTTTTATAAGGGCATTCTTCATTACCATGCTTCTTCCTGCAAGTTGGAGAAAAGTTTGCTAAAGCTTTTTCAACCTCTTCTTGCGTTTTATGAGTATATAGTGTATCTATTTGTTTACCCATATGATTCAACAAACAAGTCTTTAAATCCTCAAGAAACGTACCTAGTTCTATTTTGGTGATACCCGATGTACTTCCTCCTACCACATTGCTTCTCCCTATATAACCTCACATTGTTCGGGTAGACCATGAATAGTTCCTACATGCTTCACAAATATCATCAAAACGAACTTTAGAAATATCACCCCCACCCATAAGATTTAATATCTCCATACAATCATCCCGAACTCCCCTAAGGAATAAAATTTTAATAGTATCATTATTTAAACCATTTTGTCGGGCTCACTGGAGACTAAACAAAAACTGTTCCAGATAATCCTCTAGTGTTTCTTCTTCGTGTTGTGTCATGCAGAATATTTCATCAGGTACCTCCTTGGTATTGCAATATTCCTGATATTTAGCAAGGAACTTTTCTTTCATATTGTCCCAAGTGTGGACTAACTGTGACCCCAAACTCATGAACCATCTGAGGGATGCATCCTTCAAGGTAGCTGGAAACAATTTGAGCTTCTGTGCATCATTTTGATAGTCATAGCTATTACACAAACCTCAAATTCAAATAAGAACATATCAAGATCTTCAATGGTCAATCCCCTAAATACTGGTAATGTAGAATGCAAAATATTTTTCATTGGAGCATCCTCATTAGGATTGACAATAGGGAACTCAAATGTGATGGGGTTATTTTTTACATGTGTATGCATGTAAAATTCATCTTAAAACAATTGAAATTAGAAACAAAGGGAAATCACGAATCCCTATATAATCAAAGAATCTTAACAAACTCACAATGAAATATCACAATCAAGCAAATAGGAATTAAAATAATTCAAATCAAACTCCCTATTCCAAGATTGCATATAGCTTCCATTTATCTTCTCTTCTCTATGGTATGATGGCTCTCAGATATTGCATTGGTAACCTGCAAGTGACAAAAAGATTTGAAGTTCGTGATTGTTGAAAATGGAGATTGGATTTTCAATTTATAGATTTTTGGAGAAGATTGATTGAAAGGTGGAATAGATTGATCAAGAGGTGGAACTCAGGTGAGCTCAAATGAAAATTGATAGTTGAACTGCTGATTGTAGGAGTGAAACTCAATAGATTGAATAGATCAATGGAGTCAACTGATTGAGAAAAAGCTGACCGAAGGAAGAAAAAGAACGATTGGAGGAAATAAAGAGGATGACAAAGAAAGCTTAATTTAGAAAAAGCTAACTGAAAGATGGAAATAAAGACTGGAGAGGTAAATGATTTAATTAATTAATTTAGCATGTGCTTGCATTTAGATTTAGATTTTCAATTTAATCTTTGCATGAGATTTATTCAAATAATTGAATTTATTTAATTCAATTTAGTATTTGAATATATTTAGAACTTGACTTTGATTTTCAATTTGGTTTTTGAAATCATGCACATGTAACTAGAAGAATTAATTAGTTAATTAAATAATTTAAAGAAACTATTTAATTATTTAGAAATAGAATTTAATTAAATAATAAAGATTATTTAATTTAAAGGATAAAATCACAATTAATTAAATAATAAATATTTAATTAATATTTAGAAAAGGGTTAAATGATTAGATGATTAGAGATAGAAATTGAATAATTAGTAATTTATTTAAACAATAAAGATTATTTAAATTGGGGAATTAATTAGAATTAATTAAATAATAAATATTTAATTAATATCTAGAAAATGGTTAAAATGATTAAATGATGATAGAATAAGAAATAGAATAATTAGTAAGATTATGAGGAAATATGAATTAGAAGAATAAGATTAATTAACTTAATTAAATAATTAAATAATTATTTAATCAATTAGAGGAATAATTAGTACATGATCAATGAGACATTTTTAGGTGTCTACATTTGCCCCTCTTTGAGACAAAGTTGAAATGACGTTGTTTCAAAGAAAACAAAAAATTTCCTGCCCCAGTATGCCCCTGTGATACTTAGGGTGTAATGCCCCCTCGAGAGATTTTTTTGCATTAAAGATATGAATGATCTCTCGGAAAAAGAAGAATGTGAGATGAAAGATAGAAGAATGGTTAGTTGATTAGAGATAGAGATAGGTGATGTGAAGATGATATTGAGATAGACTATGAGAGAATGAACCTTAGAATAACATAGAATAATGTAAGATGATAGAAAATGATTTAGAAAGAGACGATGAGAAAATAATCAACAAACTAGCAATAAACAGATGAAATGAGAATGAGAATGATTGAATCACGAAGTTGTGTCATTATTTATTGTGCAATATATATTCATCACTGAGCCTTATTATTGAATAATGAAACTTAGCACATCAGGGTATAAGGAACCAAGATGTAAAGATATCTCATCGAAGAAACAAATACGTAGCAGACAAGCAACAAACAAAGAAAAAGATAATGCCCATCATGGCTCCTCTAGTCACTTGTGGACATCCCTGAGTAGCATAGGAACATAATCTATCGCCAAATGATAAAAGATAAAGATTGACCTAGACAAAATTCAGCAGCTATACTAACCTTGTGCCTTCGTTCTCGGTTGCTTGACGTGATGGTTGATAATGTCTTATCTCAGAAAGTTGCGGACCCCATTTAAGACTGACCTGTCTGATTTCGAGTGTCTCCTCTTTTGTTTAAGACAAGATAATGATCACTTTGATATGGATATGATACGATTGATAAGATAGTTTGATCAGTTGATTGCAAATGTTTGACTAGATAGTCGTATCCTTTGTTAACTTCGTGCGAAGTGTTTGCTGGATATCTGCTAGGGTATTTGTTTCTCACAAGTCATTTTATTGCAAGTTTTTATGATTGATTGATTTTTTGATTTTTAGTTCTTTTCCAATAGCTTTTTCGATGTTTTTGGATTATGTAGATCGATATTTGAATGTTTTTGGATGATTTTTTTAGGATATTTTGTAGATGTTTTTGGATTTTGAATTTTCCAATGTTTTTGGATTTTGATTTTTTCAGGACTTTATATGGATGTTTTTGGTATTTTTTTTAGGACATTATATGAATGTTAGGATTTTCTTTTCAGTTATGCCCCCAGTGTGCAGACCTGTATGACATGATGATCTGCAGAATGCATGTGGAGACAATGAATTTTTGACATGACCTATGTTAATGCAATATGCATGATGAAGATGCATTTCTTATTTGAATAAGGTTGACTGTGTTTTTTTTAGCATTTGTAATACACCAATTAAAATGGAGGTGCAAAACATTTCATAGATAAACAGTTAATTGATCCCTCAGGTCCCTGGGATCATTCAAATCAACACACTTAGTGACTAGGATTTACAAATGGAGACACAGAAAACTTCCCCATTGGTTCTTGAAACATTGATATTCTTTTTCCCATGTGTGTGCAGATGAGTTAATTCCTGCTCTTGTGTTCACTAAAGTTCCTTAGCATCATATATGACTAGCTACATGGATTATCCTAACTTCAAAAGCATCCTGAATAGAGCCTCGCTGCTAGCAAGCCTTGAGAGCTCTGACGAGGTTATAGACTATAATTTCTTAAATATTGCTCCATTGCCAGTAGGCGTTCATAGCCCTGATGAAGTTACTTGCATGTTCCCATAGTCAAGCTTTTTATCGCATTTGTATACATGATATTTCATTTATATATCATTGCTCTTTTTGCCTTTAGATGGATATTTGGCATAGCTCTTTTTCTTTTTATTTTCTTTCCTTGACTTGTAAGTAATGAAACCTACTTGGGTGTGACAATTACAGTGGCGCTGAAGTAGAATTTTAGATTTTTCACTAGTCATATGATCAACTAGGTGTCTCGGGTAAATTAGAGATTTATTGTGTTTGAGATATAGCAATTGATAGATTTTGGGTTAACAAGTCTCAAATAGTGAAATTGCTACCCAACCATAAGTAAAGCATCATCACAGGGTGATGTTGAAAATGAATGACCTTAGAACCTCAAAGACTTCATGTCTGAATATCTAAAAAAGGAGATGACCCTTGCTTCTCTTGAATGCAAATGAATGATAAACTTGAACAGTTGCCTTGTTTTATTGGTGCTGCTATATGAAAATGCAAAAACTTTTAAGAATGCGATGCATTTAAAAAAAAAGGAAACTATATGTGATGCAATGCTTTTCAATAAAATGAGATGCAATATGGAAAGTAAAACCTAAACTAACCCAACCCTTAGATATAATATTGTTTAAGGTGCTTGTTGTTCATCGGGTCAGAGAACTTTGTGTAGGTAGTTCTTTGGTCTTTGTTTAAAGGGTCGGATAAAGATGTGTTTTCCAATATGATATAATGACTCAGCTAAGTGTACATGTTTAGCATCTCCAATGTTGATTTTATTAGTTTTGGAATTTATGGATCATCAAAGGGATATCCAGCTTTGGAACCCATGAATTCAGCTATAGCATTATCATTTTCAAAGCAATCCAACCGTGGTAGATTCTCTTGCCCCCAATCTATCAAGTGTGAGTGTATGTGACAAATTAATTTTGGTTTCGAAGTTATGACGTGAGCGGGTGTTATGCCTATTTTTATTGATGCACTTGAAGAGTATGATGAAGCCAACTAGGTGTTGATCTCATTAGTTGGTGTTATGCTTGTTTTTGTCACCACTTTGGCATGTGATGATGGCTCACATACAATTGTTGACAAGATGCTCTATTTAGGATGATCTGGATTGGTGATTTCATTGATAAGGGGTTCATGAACAACTTGTGTAGAGGGATCGAGATCATGAGGATAAATGGCAAGTTTGTTTGAGAGGGAATATTGTGAAGAACATGGAGGACTATGACATGGAGATGAAGGGACGGAGTGACCCTGATCAGGATTTGGAGAAATAATGGGATCTCGTTTAGGACATGAAGGTAAAGGTATGATTTGATCTTGGTTTGTAAAGGGATTATTAGGGAGGATGGAAGGGATGTCTTGATCTTGCTTAGGAGGTGGATGTTGGATGGGACTTGAAAGGACACTTTGTTCTTGAGATGAAAGGGTGTCATTATGAATGGAATAGAAAAGAGCGAGGGGATCATCTTAAGAATCTTGGTCGGTGGGATCTTGATCAAAAATTGGGTAGGATGGAAGTGGTTGTTCTTGATCTTTATTTGTTTCAAGACTCATTTCTTTTGATTTTGGATCATCCTCTTGACACATGGAAGGAGTTTGGGAATTCATGGGAGATTCTTGGAATGTTTCAACATTTTGGCCTAATGAAGAAGAATTTTGAATGAGTTCCTTTGAATCATGACTTGAATTAGATTGGATTTGTATGATGGATAACCCTTGGGAGGTTGTGTTATTAGATAGAGATGGCATGGATTGGTCTTGTGTGACTTCAGGGGATGATGAAATGGTGGATAGATGTGGTTGATTTGGGATTTAGTTGAAAGGGATTTGATTTTGGTTGAATGGATTTTGATTTGGACTTTGGTTGAAAGGGGTTTGATTTTGGTTGAAAGAGATTTGATTATTGGGTTGATATAAATTTTTTTTTGGACTTTGGTTGAATAGGGTTTGATTTTGGTTGAAAGGGGTTTGATTGCTGGGTTGATGTGAATTTTGATTTGGACTTTGGTTGAATGGGGTTTGATTTTGGTTGAAAGGGGTTTGATTGTTGGGTTGATATGATTGGTATGATTGATATAGTGTGTTGAAAGAAAAAGAAGGTTTACATGACTCTAATGTTGGTTGAATTGAGGTAGGGACGATTTTATTGAAGAATGAAGGTTGGCATGTTTGAATGGTCTCACAAGAAGAAGAAGGTTGGTCTGATATTTATCCCCTCGTGGTCATCACTTCTCTCATCATGTTTTCTAACCATCCCCTATGGTTGTTAGGACTAGCCATGTTTGTCACTTGTTGTTGCAAAGTTTTGATTTGTTGAGCTAATATTTCTATTGATGGTGATGGAATAGGAATGGAAGGGATGAATCCTCCACCTTCCCTATGAAATGTATTATTCCAATCGATGATGTTTTCTTGTTTGGTTTGGACATAGGATCACAAAATGTAAGATTTTTTCTCCATTTCTTTGAATGTGACAATGTTTGATTGAACTTGACCAACTTGTTTGAGTTGAGGTTGACTTTGACTGATCCTTTGATTGTGTTTTGGATGTTTGGGGTATGACTTTCTAGGATGATTATGCAAATGATGATGAACTAAGACAGACATATATGAGATCTAGACAAGGATGCATATGAGGACGTAAATGAGGGCTATGCAAAGACTTAGGACGATAATGAGGACGTAAGTGAGAACTATGCAAAGACTTAGGACGATAATGAGGACGTAAGTGGGGACTATGCAAAGACTTAGGACGATAATGAGGACATAAGTGGGGACTGTGCAAAGACTTACTAGGGTCACAAGTATGTAAGAACTTTGAGTTTTTGGTTTCAAATTGGACTTTGTTTTTGGTAACTTTGTGTATATGACAAGTTTTGTAGTTTTCCAAATTTGAGAACAATTGCTGGGAGGTAGGTATAGCTGACTGACTTAATTTTCATACAATCTCAGAAAATTTGGAGATACATAGGATAGGGCCTAAAATAGCCTAAAGGACTGACTCAATACTGGTCTAACACAACGATACATAAAAAAGGACGGAATACAATCTTAGGCTGGAAAGTGGACACCATTCAATGAGGCCCTTATGAAATACCGAGACAAAATGAATAGATAGAGAGTCTGGCAGCACTGGCTCCACTCCATGACACACACTTCTCGAGCATGCCAGTCTCTCTTACCCCGAAGATTTGAAGATCTTATAGTTGAGGGATTTCTATATCATAGTGTAAGGTACATGAAGGGTATCTATGGGGTACAATCCGTACTCCCGAAATCACTGAATGTAGGATATTTGGCAACTAAATTGGTTCATAGTATTAGGTTTCGAGGGGTCCCAGTCCAATGATGAATTCTCAGAGAAAGCCACTTAAGACTTTAGTTGAGCTTATCGGTGCAAGGAAGGCCCCCACATACGTCGAATTCACTCAACACTCTAGCCGCCTGACCAATATATTTATATAGCGGCTTGAAAAACCCGCTTGAGAGTACGCTAGGAGAGATGATATCCCCAACGCATCCCAATTTGAAGTACCTCTGTGGGGTGATGATATCCCCAATCAAAGATACCCCTCACTACATAGAATAAAATAAAATTTGGATGTTGTTGTCACTTTCCTCCTTTCTCCCAAGACCCCAAAGGTGGGTGGAAAGTTGGTTAATGCAATAGTAGGTCCACCCCAAACACGATAAAAATTCTTTACCTTAAGAAAAAAAGAAAAATGATTTAATCTAATGCAGCCTGATTCATGTTCATTTTATAGCCCAAATTTAGGTGTTGAATACGCATGTGCATATCCATTTTAAACACCAAATCGAAATATGAAAGCATACATGCCAATGTTAACCATTTTGTTGATTTTAGCACCAAAAGACAAAGTGAGATACATGCATGTCAATTTTAGCCCATGTTTATTTTAAGCACCAAACAACAAAGTGTGAGATTATCCATGCATGTCCATTTTAATTGTTGTTGATTTTAAGCACCAAAAGATGAAGTGTTAGGTGGTGCATGCAAGAATACTAATCTAATCCTTTCTGTAAATTTGCCATAGGCTGTAAATAGGAGATTAGTAGTAAAATCAAACTAATAGAAAATAGAAACTCAAAACTTGACAGAAGCAAATGCGTAACTTTACCTGTGCGATTGCGTGATACTTACAGATCAAATGCGTAAGTCTAACAGAGCGAATGCATAATTTTGACAGACCAAATGCATGATGATATCTGATTGATTGTGTAGCACTAACAGGTTGATTGTGTAACAGATAGGCAGACAACAAAAAATTAAAAAAACTAAAAAAAACTAAAAAAAACTAAAAGAAAACTAAACCCGATCACCAACCTGCAAAACCAACTATGAGGCCCTAGCCAAATCTCTCATCTTCCATTCAATATTGATTAGATCATATTTAACTTGATAAGAAAGAACTAAGCTATTATATCTATCAAAGGCCAGTTGATCTTTCGACTCTTGTATCTGCTTTTCTGCTTGGAGAACCTTTTGATAGCGTTTGGCTTCTCTTCTTTGTTGTTTCGTCCTTCTTGCACCTGAAATCCTGAACTGTACTTTTCTTGCCATAAACTGTTATAATGAAATCATGAAATAGAAGTAATCTGTTTCTAGATTAAAACAATTTTAGACAAAAATAGATAGATCAAATAACAACCATAATAAAAAATTAGACAATAGTTTTTCCTGCAAATGCGTAATCTGGAAAGGGTGATTGCGTGATTTGAATAGGGTGATTGCGTAACCTTGTCAGAGTGAATGCGTGACCCTGAGGGGTCAAATGCGTGATGTTTTTTATGCGATTGCGGGATGATGTAATTGCTATTGCATGATGGAATATCTGTTCTCGAAATCCATGCAAAATCTGTTAAAAAAAATTAAAAAATCCGTACGACCTACAAAAATTATACAGAGAACAAAGAAGGTAAGTTAGCTGTGTTTCACGTCGGGTTCACCAAAAATGTATGCATGTAAAATTCATCTTAAAAACAATTGAAATTAGAAACAAAGGGAAATCACGAATCTCTATCTAATAAAAGAATCTTAACAAACTCACAATGAAATAACACAATCAAGCAAATAGGAATTAAAATAATTCAAATCAAACTCCCTATTCCAAGATTGCATATAGCTTCCATTGCTCTTCTCTTCTCTGTGGTATGATGGCTCTCAGATATTGCGCTGGTAACCTGCAAGTGACAAAAAGATTCGAAGTTCGCGATTGTTGAAAATGGAGATTGGATGCTCAATTTATAGATTTTTGGAGAAGATTGATTGAAAGGTGGAATAGATTGATCAAGAGGTGGAACTTAGGTGAGCTCAAATGAAAATTGATAGTTGAACTGCTGATTGTAGGAGTGAAACTCAATAGATTGAATAGATCAATGGAGTCAACTGATTGAGAAAAAGCTAACTGAAGGAAGAAAAAGAATGATTGGAGGAAATAAAGAGGATGACAAAGAAAGCTTAATTTAGAAAAAGCTAATTGAAAGATGGAAATAGAGATTGGAGAGATAAATGATTTAATTAATTAATTTAACATGTGCTTGCATTTAGATTTAGAATTTCAATTTAATCTTTGCATGAGATTTATTCAAATAATTTAATTTATTTAATTCAATTTAGTATTTGAATATATTTAGAACTTGACTTTGATTTTCAATTTGGTTTTTGAAATCATGCACATGTAACTAGAAGAATTAATTAGTTAATTAAATAATTTAAAGAAACTATTTAATTATTTAGAAATAGAATTTAATTAAATAATAAAGATTATTTAGTTTAAAGGATAAAATCAAAATTAATTAAATAATACAGATTTAATTAATATTTAGAAAAGGGCTAAATGATTAGATGATTAGAGATAGAAATTGAATAATTAGTAATTTATTTAAATAATAAAGATTATTTAAATTGGGGAATTGATTGGAATTAATTAAATAATAAATATTTAATTAATATTTAGAAAATGGTTAAAATGATTAAATGATGATAGAATAAGAAATAGAATAATTAGTAAGATTATGAGGAAATATGAAATAGAAGAATAAGATTAATTAACTTAATTAAATAATTAAAGAATTATTTAATCAATTAGAAGAATAATTAGTACATGATCAATGAGACATTTTTAGGTGTCTACAACATGTACTCCTCCATTGTTGTTGTTATTATTGTTATCCCTCATATTATTGTCAAATGCCCAAGGAGTGTAAGTGGTTGTGAAGGGTTTCTCAGTAGGCTTTCCACTATGTAGTTCAAAAGAATCGACAAACTGCTTGGCAAGATCTGGGGTGATTAATGGCTCTTGAGGAAACTCAAGAATTGTTCATGATATGCTAGGTGGAGAAATAATAGAAGGTTCTACAACACACTTTTCCGAATCAGGCTCAACTACCAATGGATTTTTTCTTGATTAATCTTGTTTTTGTGTTTTTGTTTTTAAATTTTCTCCTACTTCATGTACCTTGACAAATCTACCTTTACTATCCCTAGGTCGATGCATGCACCTATACATGACTTATAATAGTACAAATGAAGAGCATTCACCCAAACAAGGTTGACAATTGTACATGATTTCCTGAAGATGTATTGATCCTAACTTAACTCACTATGACTTCACCCCTTTAATACCTTTCGCCGACAACGACGCCAAAATAATTGGGTAAAAATGGGGAGTAAAATTGGAAATAGGAACTGCCCTTATGCTTTGTTCTAGTATTGAGAATCTTAGTATTAATTTTCCTAGTTTATACCTAAATGAGTGTCAATTCGGAAAATGTAAACTTATGAAAGGTATGGTGGCTATTTTCCTAAGGGATGAAGATAGTGAATTAAGTGGGATGAAATGAAACTAATTACACACCCTTAAAATTAAAGTGCTAATGTAATTTCTTTGATCACTTCCTTCCTATCACAATTTTGAAAGGAACAATCACAGTCATCAAAACAACAGTTTAATTTACAATATATATATATATATATTCACTCTTTGCACACAGTAGATAACAAATCATTAATTATTCATAGAATTGAATCCTTATAAATCATAAGACATATCACACCCTTAAAAGAAATAAACAAACTTAGTAGATTCAATCGAAGTAGATCCTATCAAAACCATACCATTAATTCTTCTTTGTAAAACATATACTATACTGAGTTAAAATGGACTAAACACATATCACACACAAAAATTAAACAATCACCAAGTAAACATACCACACACAAAAATTAAACAATCACTGGTTAAATTTGGAGTGGTCCCTGCCTCCTCAACTGCCTGGTAATGACGTACTTCTAGTTTATTTCAACTCACATGCATAACAAAAATTTTTGCAAAGTAGTTCTTCAGATTTTTCAAGCAAAATAGATGATCTCCTTATATTATGACCAACCTTATGTATACACACATATTTATACTATATTGTATGCCAAGATTATCACATGTCAGTGAACCATTTTCAGTTATCCCCATGCAAACAAAAAAAGATAAATATAATCGATTAGGGCCATAGGCCAATGTTGTTTAATAGAGTGTATAACAAATTAAAACAAAGTAGATAGACCAAGACAAAATTAAGGCCATCGACCATGATAACATCCTATAATCTGCGAATAAAACAAAATGATCAGTTGCCTAATGCTTAATAGATCTATTTTCCCTCCTTCATGCCATATATACTCGACCACAATTCCTCTTTATCTGTCCCCTGTCATTTTGTTCATAAAATAGTTAGCATGTTAATGGATTTCAATTGCATTTTCAATCCTAATTTTCATTTTAATTTTTCTTAAAAATTAGAGTTTCTTCAACAATTGGTAACATGAAGGTAGACAAATACAAGGGTAAAAAGGGAAAAAGAATAGGTAAAAATAGTGGAGTTTCTATGCTCATCAATACTATTTACAAAATAGTTACAGAGGCAATTTTAATCAGATTGGCCCAAATTACTCAAAAAATCATCTCTTAGCAACAAGGTGGGTTTGTCTTGAGGAAGGAAACAAAGGAAGGGCTCTAATTACTCATGAAACCATTCATTTTATCTCAAATCATAAGTTAGAGTCCATGATCATTAAACTTGATATGATGAAGGCCTATGACAAAGTGAATTGGCAGTTCCTCCATTAAGTTTTACTCAAATTTGGCTTCTCCAAAATTTGGTGCAAATGGATTTTATCTTGCATCTCAAGTGCTAAATTTTATGTCATTATTAATGGGAGTCCAACTGGCTTCTTCTCATCCTCTCAAGGAGTGCACCAAGGTCATCCTCTTTTTCCCTTTTTATTCATTACTTTGGTAGAAGCACTTAGTAGGAAAATTGCAGATGTTCATGGTTGTGGTATGTGGAAAGGAATTCTTTTCCCACAAATTGATATAGCTATTACACACATCTTAATTGTTGATAACACAATTTTATTTGGTAGTGCTTTTGTGAAAGAAGCAAAGGTCATCAAGTTAGTTCTAGATTTGTATTGTGAGGTTTCAGCCCCAAAAATTAATGCAACTAAATCCAAGGTCTTTCTCCTTCATTGTTCTTCTCTGTTGGCTAACAGATTGATTGGAGTTATGGGCTTTAAGAAGGGTAATTTTCCTTGCAATTATGTTGGAATTCCCCTCTTTTTAGGTTTGAATAAGGGCCACTTCTGGTCCAAAATCGCCTCTTTAGTTAAAAATAGAATTAATTCATGAAAGAACACTTAGTTATCTATAGCTGGTAGAATTTTGTTGATTAAATCAATTCTAACAACAATTTCAAACTACATTATGTCTATTCTACTGACGCCTAAAAAATTTAAGTCTAATCTAGAATCTCATTTGAAGAAATTCCTTTGGAAAGGAAATAGGGACCCCAAGAGTAAAATTTATTTAATGGCTTGGGATAATATTTCTTCTTCTAAGCATTATGGGTGGGCTGGTATTCATAATTTTGATAAGAGAAATATTTCTTTAGGAGCCAAATTAGTATGGAAGCTATATTCTCATAATGTTTCTATTTGGGCTTCAATCATTAGAGAAAAATACCTTGACTCAACAGATTCAGAAAGAATTTTTACCATTTTAGGTCCTCCGATTGGGTTCCAAATATGGTTATTTATGATTAAATGCAGAGACTTGCTTCTCCCTGATTTGACATGGTTAGTGCATGATGGGAACTCAATTAGATTTTGGGAGGATTCATGGAACAATTTTTCTTCATTGGATCAATTACAGGGGTTAGACTCCATCAAGAACGCAATACAATTTGAATGGGGTTGTAAAGTAAGTGATTATTTCCAGGTGTCTTGTGTAGATGGAATTTGGGTAGTCAAATGAAAGGACTTAACCATGGTAGATGCTCCTAATAATCAATAACTCTCTTTGTCTCTAGAAATGAAGAAGAGAGTGATATATTTTAAAGACAAAAAGAACAAAATTATTTGGCTACCTTCAAAAAATGGTTCGTATTCAGTCAAATAGGGCTATAATGTGCTTTCAAAAAAACATGGTCCTGACTTTTCTAGAGGCTATTCTTTTTGTTGGATTAGGGGTGCGCTTCAAAAATCAAGAAAATTTGCTTGGTTGGCTTTGAGGGGTATAATTTTGACAAGTAATAGACTATCTACTCTTGGTATTGCCCCTCCTTTTAACTGTGCACTTTGTGATGGCATTTTAGAGACCACAGATCATCTTCTCCTTAATTGTAGTTCTTCACAAAGCTGTTGGAAATGGTGTCAAAAGAAACTTAAATGGGAAGTACCTCTTCTTTCTAATCTTTATAGTGTTTTTGAGTCTTGGCCTAAACTATATGGAGACTCCTTTTTTGTTGTCATGTGGGAGGTGGCTCCGACTATCATTATATGGAGCATCTAGTGGGAACGAAACAACTGTGTCTTTCAGAAAGAAGTTTGTTCCTTGGAGACAATTTTATAAAGAATCAAAAATGACAATATCAGAGGTGGTGAATGCATACACAACTAGTCACAAAAAACTTTATTCCTTGCTCACATCTTGGGATAATGATGCCTTAAGAGAATGGAATCATGTCAAACTTCCTTTTAAAGGTAGTCTCATGAATAATTCATCCAAAAAGATTAATATAAAAGAGGTCAGAAGGAGAGTGCCATAGTCAAACTTCTACAAGCTTAACTTTGATGGTGCCTCAAAGGGAAATTCGAGGAGGTATGGTATTGGGTGCATAATTAGAGATCATTCAGGTAGCCTTATCATTGCAGGTTGGGCAAGAGTCCTAGATGGGTCAAATATCATTGTTGAAGCCCAAGTTCTCTTACTTAGTGTGAGATTGGCAATTTCAAAACACTTCTACAATCTTATAATTGAGTGGGACTCTATGAATATTATCCTCATACTTAATGGTTTTCATGCCCTGAATTGGAAAATAAACTACATTATCTAGGAAATCAGATCACTTATCCAACATATGCCAAACTTTTAGGTTATGCATTGTTACAAAGAGGCTAATCAGGTTGTAGATTTTCTTTCCAATTAGGGTTACGACATCCAGGAAGGGGAGATAATAGTTTCTTATAGGGATCTTGGTCTACATTTTGACCTCAAGGATAGAGTTGAATTGGATTGGATGATTTGAATTACCTTCTTTCTAATCTTGTTTTTGGTTGTGCAGACAAGTCTCATTTTATGAGGGTTATATCCACACAAAGTATATCCTTTGTTGGATTTGTGCGTTGATGATTTACCTGATATTATTTTTCCTTTTGATAAACTCATTTTCATGAGATTATAAATTTCATTCTAATTTTGACATCTCATGTTCTTTCCCTCGTGTATTTTCAATCTGCTTGCATAACAAAAAATGGTTTTTTGTCCTATTGGGATTCAACTACTTTGTGCTGGGACAAATGGCAGGCTTGTAGTATTTTTTTCATAGCCAAGTTGCAATTTTCTTGTGCCATTTCTGCTCTATATCATGTCCATAGGTGTGTTCGGGTGGATGTCATAGTAGAGGACTTTAATTTGACTAAAATATTTGTATTTCTCTTGTGCTTCTTTATTCCCCAATTGATGCTCGCTGGCGTGCCTCATTTTCATCTCCTCTTTGCATGTGAGAAGATATGTTCAAATGGCCTCAATTTAGAAGTAAATTAACTAAATGGTTCTATTTTAGTTTCTCTATGCCATGGTTTTCAGAATTCGGCTCAAGGGAAAATTTCTTGATATGCTCTTTGGAGGGAACATCCCCATCTTCTTGTTATTGTCTACCTTTGAAGTTCCATATGCAAGTGTCTAATTTTCTCTCTCATCTTTGCTTGGTTCGAATTGTCTCCATACAAACCCAAATCTTCTTCCTGTAGATGCTGCCTACTAGTTTGCAACAGTCATTATGGATATGACTGGGTCTGTCGAGTTCACTAAACTTCTGGTTGGAGAATTTTTCCACCCATCTCTGTACACTTGGGATGGGTTGATTGCAGATTTACAAAGATTATATTTCAATGGGCCTTCAATGGATTGGGGGATTCATCAATAGGGATGAAATTATGTTTGGTAGAGTGTCATATTCAATGTTTGCTTCCATAAGGAATGGTCTTCTATTTCACTCTATAGTTCCCTTTCTTTCTTGGCTACATTTTTACCATGCTGCCATCCCAGAACCCTTGTTCTCTTCAACATTGAAAAAAGTTACTACGATTTGGGAATTGTATCAACATGTTGTTGTTTATCCTCATTGATTTCAGTCATCATTCCCTATTCCTGATGACCTGGCTTCTGTAGAAGGCAACTCCAATGATAGTTAATTGTAATTCGAGCTCTATTTATTCAAAATTTTGACTTGGGTGGTCTCTCACTTTGGTATGATGTCTTCTTGGAAGCAATTGTGAACAACCTCTGTTATATATCTCACTCTCTTTAGTTCAAAAAGTGCAAGGTCTCATTTGATTGAGAGGGTGTGTATTCACCTCTAGTTTTGAATATGTTTTTTCTCTTAGTACTTCAAGATTAAAAATGGTCCATCACTTGGATAGTGGTTCGATTTGTACATAAATTCTAACTCTACAAAGGGTGTAGAGTTTTATGATGTTGTGGTGGTCTTCTTGGGGATTATGTGTTGAGGTGGTCTTCTCGGTGATTATTTTCTCTATTTGGGAATCATGATGTAATATCTTTTTGTGTCCATTTTCCCTCCATATGCAATCTGATGCTGATCGATTGAGGGTGACACTTGGTGAAATGGTCATCTCTCCTTTTCGGGAGCATAATAGGTAGTGTTTAAATTCCTTGTGTGGAATTTCAGATAGGGTTTTAGTCTATTTGAGGGTGATCCCATTCCCCTTGTATGAACATACTTCTATTATTCATATTGTATTTCTTCTTCTTTATTTAATATATATAGTTTCTATGGGCTTTGACCTTTTGCCCAAAAAAAAAAAAAGTTATAAGGTTACCACCCAAGATAAGGCCAAGACAATCCAATGATAAATATATTGATGATGACAATAACAAAGGTAAAACATTTAAAAAGATTATGTGGTAATTGCTAGTGATAAGGGTTATGTGGTTTCCACCATTTTCTTTGTGCAGTTGCCACCCTGAATGAGGTAAAGCCAAAACAAAAGTAAAAAAATATAAAAGGAAAAATAAGATTGTTTCATCAAAAAATATGTGTATACCACCTAATTAGATAAAAGTATAGGACAAAGATAAGTTGCTAAAAATTCTACTATAATCATGATGATAAAAAAATGAGAGTGAGAGCTAGATAAGATATAAGATATATCCCCCCCTCAAATTGATTGGTAATAAGATATAAGAGGAATAATAACTTAAGGAAGAGTCCAGGAAGAAAAAGGATCATTAGGATCTACAGTCGCAAAGAATATCTAACTATGTCTCATATGACTATAGTGATTAGGCAGGATTATAGGTCTAGAATTCCTTCTTTGTAGTGTCATAAATTGTACACCTTTAATTGGTGTGTCCAACTTCACACTCTCCTAACATTCATTTTAGTGTGCTTCATTCTACTATGCATTATACGACCTTTCTATGCATTTAGTTAATTATTAATTGAAGAATACGAGTCCTCTCTTAATTCAAATCTTATCACACTCTTATTTGGGCCCTTAATTTTAGGTGTGCCCTATATCTCTCATCATTTGAATTAATTATAAGTCTTACCCTATTGCAATTTTCAAAATTTTTTGCCCACTTAATAAATTTTTATATAAGGTATAGTTCTAGAATTAGGATCCTAGAACCTTGCGACCCTACAAATTCAGGCCGACATTGTCCAATGCTTTTTTGCTATAATTTTGGGAGATTAAAGAGTTGGTCTTTACATTTCAAAAACTATCCCCAATGTGAAAAATGATAATCCTAAGTCAACATTATCAACTAAAAGTTAGAATTTCATATATAAGCAAGTCATTTTCCTCATTCGTGATATACATGAATCAAGAAAAAGGTGTTATCATTATCATGCACATTTAATACCTTATGTCGAGTTCCACATCTACAAATTCAAAGAAAAATCAACAAATACATATGTCTGAATTCAAATTCATTCACCATGATGGAAGTTCAAGAGATGTTGGAGGATGATAGGGAATCACTAACTATTAATTAGATTGTACCTCTTCCTAACGGGTGGGTATGGTTTCATGTTGTTCTCATATTTCTGCAATTAAGCTTCAAATTTGAGCTTTATCATTTCAAGTTATTTGATTCATACATTATTAAATTAGTTTAAAATTTATGTTCAATCATATCATTTAGGTTTCTGCTCTAGCACATTTATAAATGTAGACACCTAAAATTGTCCAGCCTAATTAAATAAATATCTTTATTTATTTAATTATTTTAGCCTAATTCTTCTATTAATTGAATAAATATTTATTTATTTATTTAATTAATTCATTAACCCTCTTCTAGCTTTATTTCTCATTTAAATAAATACCTTTGTTTATTTAAATTATCCTTTTCCTAAATTAAATAAATACTTTTATTTATTTAATTGATCCCACTTCCTCTATTAATTAATTAAATCTTTATTTATTTAATTAATTCATTAACCTTTTCTACCTATGACACATGTCATTCATTTCTTAATTCATACACTACCTACCCTTTCATTATTTTATTATTTTCTTTACCTACCCTCTTATCATAGCCGACCATTTATCTTTTACACCTCTCAATCTTATCCCTCCATTTCATATAGTGTCTTCTATATAAGGAGATGCTTCCTTCATTATCAACCCTATGCACCCTGAGGATTATTCGACTACACTATCCCTTTGATCTTTCATATGCGATCCTACTTCCAACCACATTTCCGTTCTTTGTTGAGCTCTTGTGCACATAAAATCTGAGAGAAAATATATCAAGCAAGATCAATGGAGATAGGAAGAATGGAGATCCAAACCCTATTGGACATGTGATGGTATAATCTTTGTGATTTGATTTGATTTGAATTGTCTTAGGTAATCTTCATATGTTATGGTGGATCTTTGTTTTTGTTAGGCTAGGGTTTTGTGGTTGAATTCATTTAGTCTTTCATTATTGTTGTATCCATTTTCACTGTATACATTTTGGCACGCCCGGTGGTGTTCCCTAGTCACGTCTTTGAAGTCTTCAGACGCATCTGTGTTTAGGAACCGCGTTTGTGGTCAAGAACCGCGTCTGTGGTCAGATCTAACTATGTCTGCAAATTTATATAGTGTTTGTGTTTCTGATAACCGCGTCTGTGTGCAGTTGTTGCATTTTGGTTTCTTTGATTTGGTTTTTTGTCATTCAGATTTTAGACTTGGTTTATATTGAGCTAACATCTTCTGATCTAGCTAACAAAATTGGTGCAACTTGTTTTGAAAGAAAATTCATTTTGTTGAAGGCCCCTATTTCACAAAGTCTTTTGGATCTAAAATTTACCTAACTTGTGTGCTTGCAGAAAGGGGTGATCATTTGAAACAATCCAAACTACTAACAAATCTTTGTTGCAGGATCTTGACAAAGATTTTCTTTTGATCTTTATTGTGTGCCTTATTTTCATAGACTAGCAAACACTTCAATTGGTGCACTAAAATTGAACCAGTGTCTTTTGTGTCTTGAGAAATAGGCTCTTTTTGTTTCATCTTTAGAGGGCTTGTCTCCCCATGTGGTCATTAGGACTACTAGTGAGGAGAGAACGACCCAAGTGGTAGCGAGGAAAACCCACCCTTCCGAACCACTATAAATAACTGTATTCATGGTGAAAACTATGGATAACGTGTGCTGATTAGTTCATACCGACACTATGTCTCCCCATAAACCCATTTGATCAAATTTATTTGATCATTTGTAGGGCGTAACCCCTGCTGACTGGGAGCCTTCAGTATTTACAGAGCTGAAAGTGCCACATGTATGGCCACACAAGCGGATGCCCTTACTAGCACCTTTTTGTTTTAGAAGCCAAAATCCTTCTAGTTGTTGGGGCAGGAGGTCGGACCTCTGGAGTGGCCCACATATAGGGTTCTTAGTAGAGATAGAAAGTTCACCACGAGGAGTTTTCATGGGGACTGATGCTTGGCTACCCCGAGAAGTGAGTGCCGAGGGTGGAGCTAGTGGGGTCAAGCATCTAAGTATCCGTTCTGAATAGCGTAGCCTCATGTGGGAATCAACAACTATTTTCCTGGCCAACCATAAGAATTGTGCTTGACTTATTTTAAACATTCAAACATTCAAGACCAAACATCAAAACATTGTGTCTTTTGTGTCTTCAAGTGTATGCAAAACAATTTTACATCAAACAACACACTTTTCTTGGAGTGATTTTGAGTCTAAAAACTTGCAAACATTGAGTCCTTATCAACACTGTGTCCTCTTGTCACAAAAAATAGTCAAACATTCAAATTTGGTCACAACAAGTCACTTCACAGATTGGAAAAATTGCACAAAGTTTTCAAAAATGCGTCTGTGTCTGATAGAACCGCGTCTGTGAAGGGCAAAAACATGTTTGTGTCTTTTGAGCAACATCGCACTTACAACATCTCAGAAACACGTTTGTGTCTGACAGAACCACGTCTGTGTCATTTAAGCACATCTGTGTCTGACAAAACTACATCTGTGTCATTTAGGCGCATCTGTGAAGTATACAGGCATGTCTGTGTTGAGAATTGAAAAAACTTTTACAGTCCAGCAAACAAGAACAGTTAGTTTTAGACTTATTGAGCTTCCTAGGTTATCTAACCAGGTTTTCATCTAGCATTCAACCCATCTTTGGGTCTCACAAAGTCCATCATTGCTTTACACCTTACATTACATTCACATTTTTGTAAACTTGAGTCAAAAGGTCACTTGCTTGTCCTCATCATACTTTGTCAACACATTACATACAACAACATTTTGCTAAGTGGTCCCTTATCAAGGTCTATCAACTTTGGGTCTCATTTGGTCTTACTTAGAGTCAAGGTCAACTTACCTCATCAAGAGAAACTATCATCTCTTTGGAAGCCACACCTACTCTACTACATACATACTTGGTCTTACACTTTGGACATTGCAAGTAAACCTCAGATTCATTTATATTCCATCCAATTGTTGGTCTTCCATACTCTTTACATTTTCATCTAGTCTCACACATCTTGGTCAATACCTAGTTCATGGTTGAAACCCATTCCCAAAAATCTAGGAGAGAAACTAAAGAGGCTCAAGAGTCCGCAAACATGAGTTCCTATGAGTATGATAATGATATCTTTTTCAATTATGATCATACTACATTACCTAACTTGGATGCTTATAGAAACATTCCAAATGTTGAGCACATGGACACTACAAACAACAATGATACACACAATGACAATATGGACAACATTTCCATACATTCAACAGAAGTGGAAGACACCATTATGGATCCCCGTTTCAATCGATTGGTTGAGGAAATAATGAGGAGAGATAGACAATACTTCTTACAAGTGATGGCACAAACTGGAGCCAAGATCCCTCATGATTTTGATATGTCTCAAATAATAGAACATTGACCTTTGCAACAACCTCACCTCAACATGGATCAAAGGAGGCCTAATAGTGGAGGCAATAGAGGACCACATATGGTGCCTGAATCACCATCATCTTTGTTTCAAAAACTAGAGGTCTCATACACACATGGTCAAGCATATGATACTCACCTTCACAGACCATCATGGAAGTCTTATGCAAAAAAATACATTCAAGCACATACCAATGGTAAGGATCAACCACCAAAGCAATTGGATATTCAAAGGCATGTTCAAAATTTGGACACAAGGAAACCCCGCGTCAAATTTGGGGGCAACACATTAGAACAAACTCATGACATGCCTGTAGAGTATGGTATACATGGACAAAGCAAATATTCCATTCCTTATCATGAATCTATACCAAGTGGTCCATATACGCATCATCATTATAGACCTCCTCCATATGAACATGTGTATGTTCAATATCATCCATATATGCAACATGCTTCTCCTCCAATTAGCGCCTCAAGAATGGGTATGGTCCAAGAAGTCGATCTCCACCTAAGAATAATTTGGAACATCAAATCAAGGACTTACAAAAGAAAATGGAGGACATAAATACACTGAAGCCAACTGACACAATGAGAGACATATGTCCCTATCCATTTGACAAAAGAATTCCAATGCCTCCATTTCCTACACATTTTGTGACACCTAAGTTTTATAAGTATAGAGGAAAAGGGGATCCTAAGGCACACATAAGACAATTTTTCACAGCTTGCATTGAGGTACCAACAGAAGAGACATATTTGATGAGATTATTCCCACAAAGCTTAGGTGATCAAGCTATGGAATGGTTCTCCCAACTTCCACCTGGAATTAAGTCATGGGGTGACTTAGCTGAGGTATTTATCCAACATTTCTCATAAAACATAGAGATAGACATATCAGTCACTACCTTGTGCAACACCAAGCAAAAGGATGGAGAGTCTTTTTCATCATTTTTACAAAGATGGAGGAATCTAGCTAGTAGATGCTCTTGTGAAATTCCACAAAAACAAATGGTAGAGATGTTCACCCAGAATGTTAACAAAGACATTGGTTATGACTTAAGAAAAGCTTGTTTGTCCACCTTCAAGGATGTCATTGAAAAAGGCTTAGCGACAGAAAATGTCCTAATTGAACAAGGAGTCATTAAGATATTCAAAGAAAACAAAGATGACTTTAAAGGAAAAGATAAGCCAAGATTTTGGAATAAAAACAAGAATACAGTCATGATGGTGTTGTGGATGCCAATACAGTACGACCCAAAATCATTTTTTCGGGATCAAGCTCTACAAACAATCAAGTGAATACTCAAACAACTTCAAAGTCATGAAGGAAGTACACTCCATTGGGAGAACCACTTGAGTCAATTTTCAAGAAGCTAGTGGCAAACAAGATAATAACAATTCCAGATTTGCCTCCATATGAGCCAAAGGTCAAACCAAATTGGTGGAATGATGATGAGTATTGTGAATTTCATAAGAGCAAGGGTCATAAAACAGGAAATTGTCATCGACTGAAGAACATCATACAAGATCTCATTGATAGAGGTGACATTGAGATTGAAGGACACTCATCCAATCAAGAACATGAGATGTTTAAGGAACCATTCCCAAAACATGACAAGGGAAAAGCTAAAGCCATAGATGACCAAACCAACTACACCAGAGCATCTTATAACTATGATTCAACTATCAATCACATTTCGATGGACAATTATGTCTCTACCATTATCATCAAGGACAAAACACCTGAGAATTCTACCCAAAGACCCAAGATTGTCCTAAAAGGAATTGGATCTTCTTGCGAACCTACCCTTGAATGTAATGTCACAACTCGTCAGGGTAAATTCACTTTGCAAGGTGCTCCAGCCAAAAACACAACTTCCTCATCAACCAAACCTAAGTATGACCTTGTAGAACAGTTAGGGAAGACACCCATGCTTATCTCGATGCTCGAGCTCTTACGCATATCCCCCACACATAAAGCCATCCTTGACAAAAATTTGAGAGAAATTTTTGTCCCTACTGATCTGAACATGGACCAGTTTCAAGCCATGGTGGGATACCTTTCTGTTCCACACTCCCTTACATTCACAGAAGCTGACGACACCTCCGTAAGCCAACCACATAATGCACCTTTACAGATTGAAGCCTTTCTACACAAAAATCAAATAAAACGAGTCCTAATAGATGGAGGAGCAGGTCTAAACATTTGTACATTGAGCACTATTAAACAATTGGGATATTCAGATAAAGCTGTGAATTCTACAAACAAAATTACCATCAAGGCATATGATGATGAAGAGCATTCATCGAAAGGCACAATCACCTTGCCTCTCAGAGTTGGGCTAGTTACAAAGGATGTGGTTTGTCAAGTCTTAGACTTGGATCTCACATACAATATATTACTAGGACGTCCTTGGATTCATGAAATGAGGGTCGTCCCATCTACATATCACCAATGCATTAAGTTTCCTCACAACAGTGTTGAAATAATAGTTAATGGTGATCCCAATCCATTCATATACTGCAATAACTTGAGACTAAAAACTGAGATGATCATCCCAGTCAATCGAGAAGTTATTCCTTCATCAACATATGTGGATCTAGAATCATTGAAAGCTTCTACATCAAAGCATGTAGAGCTCAAAGAAAAGTTCAAGATTAAAGACATGGGATGTGGTGAGTATGTCTTTCATGTTGATCAACTCCCACTATCTCCTAAGATATTTAGTCGACAAGAACTATCTACAAACAATTTTCAATGCCAAGAAATTGGGCGTGAAACACCTAGTGTTGTGGCTATTAAGTTTGAATGCAAATCTCCTCTAGTGGTGCAAGCAACTCTTGATATCAATAGTCTTAAGAGTGGTTCCAACAAAGAATCTATTGAGCGTATCACTAGACCTCTTGGTAACTCACATAGCTTTATCATATCATCCACTCATTCCATTTCCACTCCACTTCTAGACTTGGATCAACAAGAATCACAAAAGCCCTCACTTATTGGGGATCAAAAATCAAGATTTGAAAAGAAAAATCTAAAAGTCAATAATAAAGAAAAGTCCTTTAGTCCAAATCAAAATCAAAAGCTACTGGACTCCACAAAAATCAAAGTCAAGGATAAAAATCCTATGAAGCAAAAAGAGAAAGAGTTGATCTCCCCTAATATCAAAATAACTGGGGGCAAAAGTTCTAAAATTTCAAGTCAAAAAGAATACTTGTTGATCCTAAGTCTCCATCGTGCTATCCTACTTTCACTTCTTTTCACAATCATAAGCCTTCATCACTCATCTACTTGTTCCACACATCCTTTCCCTTCTGGCAATACATCATGGACCTTTAATGGAGCTTCCTTGAAGGAATTTGTTATCAAGGATGCCCAAACTTCTTCAGGTGACACACATACGGGCCTGTGTAGTCCACACACTAGTAATTCTATCTCAGTTCCTTCATCAAGGAAGACAATCACTCGAGATACACATCATTGAGTCAAGGAACGTTGTAGTTACAATCATAAGGTTAAGCCTCACACATTTGAGGTAGGTGACTTAGTTCTAAAAGAAAATCCTAAAAATAAGCAAGACAGCGAGAAGAAGGGCAAGTTTGAACCAAATTGGCTTGGTCCCTACATCATCACAATAGCCTATGGATCCGGTGCATATCAGCTCTGAACTCCAGATGGTGAACCTTTGGAGGATCCTATCAACAACATGCACCTTCGCAGGTTTTACACATAGCTCTTCAGAGTATCCTAATTCAAAAATATAAAAAAAAAAAAAAAAAATCAAAAATACAAAAAAAAAAATCATAAAAATAAAAAAATTGTTACTTGGTGAAAACCTGGCAAACAGGCACCTCGTGACACAAAACAAAAAAAAATAATTAAAAAAATAGAATTTTTTTTTCGTCCAATGGTGAAAACCACTTTGGTGGCACCTTGAGCAAGTACCATGGTGAAAACCGGGTCACCGACACCATGTGTAGAGACATTGCTCCTCCCTCCTTTAGGATTCCATTTCATCCTTCACTTTACACACACTCAGAACCTATCCATTCATAATAAACCTTACCCATTCCCATCATGGCTTGTTATTGATCTACCGAAGATTGGTTAGCCATTCATAATAATCCCTCCTTTTCACCCTTTCCATCCATAATAAATCAACTCCTATCTGTGGCTAAGGCAAATCCTACATCTAGTGATGGGTGTGGAACCGAGAGAATCACACGTTCTGAGGAGTACAATTTCTTCCAATTTTCTTCAGTCTATCCATGCACAATCCGCAATAAATTAACATTCGCATCGCCAATCCGCAATAAAGTTTCATCTTCTCCGCAATAAAGTATCAGTTTCATGGATTCAGTTAGTTTCAGATGAGACACAACATCAACAATGAGCTTCAACAAATCAAATCTTTCAACAGACTCAGACAACATTATGGTTCAGTGCTATCTATCCGTTTGTGAAAGTAAACATTGTGACCACAATCAAATAGACTTATACAAGTGACAAGAGACACTAAACTTGAGGACTACAATGGATGTTGGTGTTGAGTCTTGGTTTTCTTTTGATTTTATCTTTCTGGTGACATGTCTTTTAGCTTTTTTGAGATGTCTCTGACTAGAGATTCTATCTCCAGGATGTCTTTGACTAGAAAGGCGAGGATGGGGTATCGTCACCTATTTGTATTTGCTGTCTGTGGATTGTCTCTTAGTAATGCTATGACTTGTCCAAGGATATGAGGACACTGTGAGTCTAGTATGAACTAGGGCATTCCTTGTTTGTAACTGTCTTATCTCCATGCAAATGGGTACAATGACTTTTTGGATCGAACCTATGTGTGGATTGTCATAACCTATTTGCCATAATAAAGCTCAATGATGATAACGCACAAGAAGCTTTTTCACTTTCATATCTTCTATCTTCCATCCCCCTTTCATGATTGACTTCCATCATCCTTCTTGAGTCCATGTAGCCTGTTATCACATGACTGAGTATAATGACACACCAAAAATATATGCATTTCATGTAGCTGCACCTGCATTACCACATATTAGGCATTTCATACATACATATAGATATCACAATTGCATCACATCCTGCACATAACACATGTTAGCACATTTCACATTCTCATCATGTAAATAGTTCTTTGCATTATCATATTCATCTGCATTCACATTTGTATTGGCATAACATATTAAAAACATAAAAGAACAAAAATATTGCATTTCCTCATGTACATATTTGCATCCATATCATAAGCATCACATAGAAACATACATCATAAGACATATAGAAGCATCACATAGATACACATGCATATAGCCACCATAAAGATGAATCATCTCATATATATATATCTCAAAATCACAAGTGTCATGATACAATGATGTCAAAAATCATATGGCTACAATCACTCGAAGGTGTCTACATCATCATACAAAATGGTACACAAACTGATACATAGGGAGCCCTCTAGGCTATGATGAACTCCCTCCTCGGAGCTGCCTAGCCTCAACGGAGTTTGAGCCCTGGAAGGACCCGCCCCAGGATCATCTCTCCTATCCCCTCTATCTAGTGGTGGTGGAGGACCCATGACCCCACTGCTAGATGCCTGTCTCCTGTCCCTCCCTCCAGTGGTCATCGCTCTCCATGATGGTCTATGGAAGCTCCTGGCCCGCTGCTCTGGTGGCACAGCCCCATAGTATAGGTCTCTCCAGTAGCCTATTTCCTCCCCAGCTCACAAAACATAAGCATAAACAGCTCCTATGTCCTATGCCACCTGCCTCCCTGCCCTCAGTGCTGTCTCAGCCTCTGTATAATGCTAGATAGCTTGATCTCTCTCCCGCTCCGTGTCCCTCAGCTGTCTCCTAATTCTAGATGTCTCACTCTCCAGATCCTGGATCTCATCTGCCTATCCCTGGTAGATCTCCCTCAACTCTAGTAACTCATCCTACTCCTCCTCCCCTCCCCCCTATACCTGTGGCTGCCCTTGTACCTGTGGCTGCCCCTACCCCTATCCTCTTCCCTGTACCCGTCTGGGACCTTGTGCTGCTGGCATCTGTAAAGGCAAACCACCTCTGCCTCTCACCATGCGAGCCTACCTCTCCTCCCCACCCTCTCTCTGCAGAGCCACTCTCCTCTCTCCTAACACCCCTCACCTCCTCCGTCAGCCTCTACCTCTGCCATCTCCATCATCATCCTCATCACCCCCACCATCTCCATCTATCTGCTCACCTGGTTTTGTTAGTCGTGGTAATGGATGCTCAACCCAATATGTAGTATACTTTGCATCCATCCCTGCATCCTCTATCTCTGGCCACATATCCCAAGGCATGGGCACCATCTCTACCAGCTGCATCACTACCTAATCATATGACAATAATGGCCCGAAGTGTGCCTGATCCCTCACTGTCCGAGCATACATCCTGGAACCCCGTGGCATCCACTGAATCTTGCCAAACTGCTTGCATACTTTGTCAACCAACTACCTCTCCAGTACATAAGGCGTCCGCCCAATCAGATACCTGCTCCTAAAGGTGTATGGTAGCTCCACTGTGTCATCCTCCCACTTCTCACACTCTCGGTATGGCCTCCATACCACAGTGTCAATCTCTTCAATGACCCTGTGCCAGTGCTCCAGTCTCTCGATCCGTGATTGCGAGGTAATCATGTCATATAAGTGAACAAAACTGTGCCCATGGCCCCTGCCTCTGAAATGTATCAGTTAGGTCACTGAAAGATGCTCATAAGCCCATACCTGTGATAATATCACTTCGCAGCCCAATCCTACAGATCTATGGTATACACACTGATGAAGCTCATAGTACAAATGTGCTAGCATGCACGGTCCCCAGGCATATCTGGTATGCTGTGTCACCAGTGTCTCCAATGTGCTCCCCTAGCCCACAACCAACCCTCGTGTCGCCCTATCCGGACACAGGAACCCACTGATCACTCCTGCCAGTACTGCTAGTAATGCTAATCTTGTCCATGTCATCGTATCCCAAGCCATGTGTCCTACCCTCATCTCCAGTCTGAGATCTTGAAACACTCATCTCAGGGCATCCCTATCTCTGTCTCGATCATAGGGAATCAACTCCCCATCGATCGGTATCCTTAGTATCCTATATACATCCTCTAAGGTGACTGTCATCTCACCCATCAGCAAATGGAAAGTACAAGTCTCTGAGTGCCATCTCTCAGCTAAAGTAGTCAACAATCCTATGTTTGCCTAAAACTCGGGCACATACAGAATGAATCGGAAACCCATAACCTCAATCGTTGCCTTGTCCTCAAATGTCAGCTCCAGTCGTAAACTCTGAGTCGAGGGGAATCTCTCCCGTGACTCCAGCATAGGTAGGTACTCCTGCAGGCAAGAAAATCAATCATGTCAGTCATAGTAGCATTCCCTGTTCATCACAAAATGCTTCTTATTATCCTAAGTGCTTATGATACTCTATCCTAGTGACACTCACTGTTCATCACAAAGTGTTGCTTTTTATCCTAGTGGTACTCCCTATTCATCACAAAGTACTACGTGTTTTGCACTCCCTGTTCATCACAAAGCGATGCTCATATTTGCACTCCCTATTCATCACAAAGTGCTGCTCATATTTGCACTCCCTGTTCATCACAAAGTGCTGCTCATATTTGTACTCCCTGTTCATCACAAAGTACTCTGCCTTGGTACTCCCTGTTCATCACAAAGTGCCTCGATCTATCCTAGTCTTCCCTAGAGGACCTGCTTGAGTGTATCCTCTCAGTAGCTTATCCAATCGATAGCGTATGTTCATCACAGAACTGCCAATTCGACTTAGAAGACACAAACGCTCCTTCATGACATAAACACGGTTACATACTGCATAATCACACCTTCTCTACACAGATGGGCTTGGAATACACAGACATGCCTATGCTTTGCATAGACGCACCTACTCTACATAGACGTGCCCACATAGCACAAACACACCTGCCCAACACAGACACGCTCGCATTTGACATAGACGCCTTTTCCTGCACAAACACGCTTTGCACAAACACAGACACACCTAGCTAACCTAGACGCGCCTCAGCATTTTTTGACCTTGTTTGACATACCTAAACGTGAATTTATTGCTATACCTAACATGCATTTATCACAACATTTAATGCGACAAAGCGCAAGGAGGTTTTATGGTACTCACCGACTCTCCTGCATTTGCTAACCTCTGAAATCGGCGAATGCGATCGAATCTATGAACCAATGCCATCACTGCTGACTGCTGCTACTCTATTCTCTCTCTGCACTCTGATCTCTTCGATGTGTGGATGACAATGAGGATGTATTCCCCTCATGGTCTATTTTATAGACTGCCCTAGCCCTAGCCCAAGCCCTAGCCCTAGCCCTTGTTTCCCAGGCTAGTCTTCATTATCCCGTGACTCTGTCACTCTATCCTATCCGGTCAGTCCATTCTATCCTTTCTTTCTTATCGAGAGATTGTCTCTGCTCTTTTCAGACATTTTCATCCAGTCTCTTGAGAGGGCATATCATTCCCATCTTGGGGCAACTTTGTATCAGTTCATATTTTCTTTGAAACAACGCGACAAGCTGCATTGTCTCAAAGAGGGGCAAAATGTAGACACCTAAAATTGTCCAGTCTAATTAAATAAATATCTTTATTTATTTAATTACTTTACCCTAATTCTTCTATTAATTGAATAAATCTTTATTTATTTAATTAATTCATTAACCCTCTTCTAGCTTTATTTTTCATTTAAATAAATACCTTTGTTAATTTAAATTATCCTTTTCCTAAATTAAATAAATACTTTTATTTATTTAATTGATCCCACTTCCTCTATTAATTAATTAAATCTTTATTTATTTAATTAATTCATTAACCTTTTCTACCTATGACACATGTCATTCATTTCTTAATTCATACACTACCTACCCTTTCATTATTTTATTATTTTCTTTACCTACCCTCTAATCATAGCTGACCATTTATCTTTTACAACTCTCAATCTTATCCCTCCATTTCATATAGTGTCTTCTATATAAGGAGATGCTTCCTTCATTATCAACCCTATGCACCCCGAGGATTATTCGACTACACTATGCCTTTGATCTTTCATATGCGATCCCACTTGCAACCACATTTCCGTTCTTTGTTGAGCTCTTGTGCACATAAAATCTGAGAGCAAATATATCAAGCAAGATCAATGGAGATAGGAAGAATGGAGATCCAAACCCTATTGGACATGTGATGGTATAATCTTTGTGATTTCATTTGATTTGCATTGTCTTAGGTAATCTTCATATGTTATGGTGGATCTTTGTTGTTGTTAGGCTAGGGTTTTATGGTTGAATTCATTGTCTTTTATTATTGTTGTATCCATTTTCACCGTATACAATAGGGAATCATTGGCTATTGATTAGATTGTACCTCTTCCTAACGGGTTGGGTATGGTTTCATGTTGTTCTCATATTTCTGCAATTAAGCTTCAAATTTGAGCTTTATCATTTCAAGTTATTTGATTCATACATTATTAAATTAGTTTAAAATTTATATTCAATCATGTCATTTAGGTTTCTGCTCTAGCACATTTGAGTAGGACTCTAGTTACATTTATGCACTTTAGCTCATAGCAATCTTAGACACACTTAACATTCAAGAGTGCATACATTATTTTAATTTCAATATCGGCTATTTATGTAGGTGGAAATCACCAAAATATGGGGTTTACTAAGGAATTACCCTATAGCCACAACCATGACTTCTTTTTATTTTGCAGATTTAGCTATAGGTTACAAGTAGAGATGAAAGATCAAAAAGCACTCAGGATCAAGAGACATGATATCCCTTCGAAGCTCATCAAGAGACACATAGACAAGGGAGTTTGGGGTGCCATTATCAAGGACATGGGGTCTTTTGGGTTCCATTGTTCCCTCAAATCAGTTTAAAATTTGATAGAGTGTTAGTGTAGTGTCTTAGAGACTCAAATTTAGATCAGTGTGCAAAAATGTATTAGAAGGACAAGGGAATTCTGGGCGACATTGTCCATCCCTTTTTAATTAAATTTTTAGACACAGATGCACTTCTGAGTTCCCATTCCATTTCCATTCATGTCTTTAAGTTTCTATTTCCATATCAAAAGTTTATGTAGTTTAATTATTCATTCATGCATATTTAGATCCTAGTTATTTTGCATTTCAAATCAATCGAATTATTTTTCTAAACATCAAAGGAATTAAAAACCTAAGGGATTGATTGACCTCTTGGATAAGTGTAGTCAAGAAAATTCCTCCTTAATAGCTTTGTATTCTAACAATTTAGGTAAAAGAGGGTTTTAATCTTAGTCTTTCTCATTGCCTTTTTCAATCCTAAACATTTTAGTGAACCTGATATTCTTGCATTGCATTTTCTTATTTATATGTTCATTTCATTTCAAAATAATTAAATGGAAAAAAAATCTTTTCCATGCATAGTTATGTATTGCATTGTGTGTGTTTAGATTACATTTACATTTTAAATGCTTTGTTACATTAGATTATTTCATTTTATTGCAATAGTATGATAAAGTATTTCTTTGCATAGATTAGAAAACAAAAACCAAAACCAATACCTCTCTTGGAGAAAGTGATTCAACTATGTTGGATCTCTCTTTAAAAGACTTTAATGCCTTTGATGAGTTCTTTAGTAGTGATGACTTTGATATGTTGGATGAAGCCCTTGATGACTTCTTTATATTAAGTCTTCCTCTATAACTCCTAAACCATCCTTTTGCCAAAAAAGTATCAATATGATACATGTGAATGGTTTTAAACATGAACATGAGAAGCCTAAGATTGTTGTGAATTTTTGTTTTGATATTCCTCAAACTCCTAACAAACTAGTGATTATTGTTAAAGGTGGTAGTAGTCCTAAAAGTCCTTTGAATTTTGCATAACAGTCACCCAAGAAATTTATAACACATTTGCTTACACATATAACACAATTTCTCACACATACAACACAATAAAAATAGATAACCCACTTTAGTGCCTATTGTTCCTTCTTCTCTTCCTACTTCTAATTAGCGCTTCCTCCTCCACCTTGTCTTCCTCAACATCTTGGAAATGAATATGACCTTCTTGAACAACTCCAAGCTAGTCCTTCTAAGATATCCCTTTGGGAGATAATTTAAACTTCAGTTCCATACCATGAAATGCTACAAAAAGCTTTAAAGAAGATGGATATTCTACCTTCTATGATACCTAATGATGTGACTTCTTCATTAGAATGTATGCATGCAACTAAAACTAATATTGTGTTTTCTCAAAATGGGTTACCTCGTATAGGAGTTCAAAATCAATATGATCCTCTTGTGATTATTGTCCTTATTAATGGTAATTCTATAAGGAAAAATTTAGTGGATAATGATTTTGGTCTTAATGTTTATAGCATTGAATTGTTGCATAAAATAAAATTTGATACTTCTCTTACTCAACTTGGTTCTCTCTTTATTCGTGGCTTTGATAATGTTGCTAGGGAATTGTTAGGAATCATAAACTTACCTATTAAGGTGGGTCCCATTATTTTACATACACTTATTCATGTCATGCCCGATTCTCTTACTTACAACCTTCTTCTAGGATGACCTTAGATTTATTTTATGAAATATTTCCCTTTAACTCTTCATCGCAAAATTAATTTTATTTATTAAAATGAGATGTATACTTTAGAAGCCCATGTGAACCTACATAGTTTCTTGAAAACTAAACCTGGATCTCAATCCCCTCTAAATTATTCAATTCCTTCTTCAATGCAAATGGGATTACCATCTCCTCATAAAGATACCCCTTCTCCAAAAGAGGTAGTCATAGAAGATGATTGGGGGTCATTAGATTTTACACCTTCCTTTGTGAGAGAGTATTAAATCCCTTCGATAGAACCTAAACCAAGGAGGATGACACGGTGGAATGTACAAAAGATTCTAAGCTACCTAATACCAATTTTGTAGCTGCTTCAACCAATTCTTCTAATTTTTCAAATACTTCTTCTAGTTCATCTACTTATGAAAATGAGATGTATGAGGCCCCACCATCTCTTTCAAAACTAGAATCTCTTTATGGTCATGGTTTCCACATCTTAGCTAAGAGTGGATATAGAGGTAATGGTTGTGATGCTAATGAACAAGGGATTAAATTTCCTTTAGAAATTTATACACAAGATTCCTTGTTTGGACTTAGATATAATCCTTCAAAGCCCCATCAAAGCATTCCATAGACCATCTCTGAATGTGAATGCCATTTTTTCTTCTCAATTTCTCCCTCTTGTCAATCCTCATCTAATTGATGTTGATTCCACTTCTAGTACAACTTATTTTGACATCTTTTCTATAGATGGTTCCTTAGTTTAGCTCTTAGGGGTTTATGATAATCTTCATTGATATTATCATAATAGTGGATTTCCCTATTGTTTAAATGTTGAAGATTACTTTGGAAAAGATGCTGAATTACCAAGTGATATTGTAGAGATGACTCAAGAATTCCCTCAATTGATGGATATCCCTCAACAAAACAAACTCCTTATAGGAGATACTATTGTTGTCAAAATGGACCCTCATAATGATGAGAAGGTTATCAAAATTGGAATATGCCTAGAAGCCGATGAACAAAATGATCATTCTTCCCTTTTGCATGATTTTTTTTAATAGTTTTGCTTTGAATTATTTAGACATGCCTAGCATTAACCCTAATATTGTGGCTCATTAATATTGTGCTTCTTCTCGATGCTAAGCCTATTAAGAAAAATATTAGAAAGATGAATCCCAAGATTGTGTTACTTGTTAAAGATGAGATTGAAAAATTCTTATAAGATAGCTTTATTTGTCCTATTGATTATTATCCTTGGATTTCAAACATTGTTGTCATTGCTAAACAAGATAACAAGATTAGAATGTGTATTGATTTCCAAGACCTCAACAAAGCTTCTTTGAAAGATGATTTTCCTCTTCTAAATATTGATATGATAGTGGACTATTGTTGGTCATGCATTGTTATCTTTCATGGGTGGCTTATTTGGATACAACCAAATTTATATCAATCGTCATGATGAATATAAAACAACTTTCATAATGCCTTGGGGTATGTTTTGTTGGGTTGTCATGACATTTGGATTAAAGAATGCAGATGCATCTTATCAATGTGCTATGAATCTTATCTTTCTAAACTATATGCATATAATATTGAAGGACTATATCGATGATGTCTTAGCCAAATCTATTTCATAGCAAGATCATGTCAAAATATTTCATCAAATATTTTAATGTATTTGTAAATATAACATGCGCTTGAATCCCCAATTATTTTTTTTGGTGTTGACAGTGGAAAACTATTAGGATTCTTCATTTTTCATTGTGATATTGAGGTAGATGCAGAGAAAATCGATGTTATTGTTAGCATGTTGCCTCCTAGATATATTTCTCAACTTTGTAGCTTACAAGGAAAAGTTCAAGCTATTTGTTGATTTTTTTCACAACTCATGGATCACACCCTTCCTTTCACATAGTTTCTCAAGAAGGATAATTCTTTTAAGTAGAATTTAGATTATCAAAAATCTTTTCATGACTTGAAATGTTACTTATTGTAATGAATGAAAAATTAGGGTTTCACAAGTTATGCTTTATAAACTAGGAAATTGCCTAACTTTCACAAACATTACATTAAAAGGAGTAGGAACTCAATAGATCAGATCTTGATTCTATTAAGAAGAGGGTTGAATACTGATTGAGGTCCCATTTCCCCTTTTGTTTGAGTTGAAATTATGTTTGAATTAAGTTTTGAATTGCCAATGCTAAATCTATAACAAATAGTGAGAAATTGAAATGAAATGATGAAAATGGAATGTTGTAGAAATCAAAAAAATATGTAAGCTAAGATCTGAGCAGGAGGAGAGGATCAGAGCTTGTACTTGAAAATTTGGGAAAGATTATCAAGACCAGGGTTACAGGCGCCTTGGTCCTCCATGAGCGCCTTGGTCCCTGTGCAATGCACTAGTCTTGAGGTGTCTCCAAGACTTTTGGAAAAGGAAGTTCACTTTATCTCGATCCCCTCTGTGCTTCTCCACTTGCACGATTCCTGAATATTCCACCTACACACTGAAAGAAGGGAAATTATGTTGTAGATAGGGGTTTGCCTTAGGTCAAACCCCGAGTTTGGAATCAACCCTACTTAAAATAGAAATTGAACTTGAATTGAAATGGAAAATCTTGCCTTTTATGGGAAAGGGATTGAAATTCTTGAATCTAGATGATTATTGTTGGAATCAATGAACACAGAGAGGGGGGATGAATCAGTATTTTACAATTTACAAACTTATTAAGCTAATTCTTAAACCACCAAATGCATAAGAATGAAAACAAAGTGCAAAAACATAAAGAAACCAACCACACAACCATAACACCAAGATTTTTATGTGGAAACCTGGAAATAAACAAACTATGGTGGGATTTTAACACACAATATTATTATACTATGGACAGAAGTATGATAATATTACATAAGGGGAATGCACTTGCATTCAGACACACTGCCTAGATCTCATTGCTCAAATACATAAGAGGGCAATAACTCCAGAGGACTCACTGTCCTACAAATGATATACAAAAGTAATAATAGTGTCTGAACTAGAATATAGCATCTACATATGCCAAAGATCAGTTCCAGTTAAGAACAATCTGACTGTCAAATGCTACTCTACCTTTCTGCCTTGTTCTGCTGCACAATCATCTACCAGAGCACCAATTCTACATTCTGATTCTCATTTGCATACCACACTTCCACATTCACATATATCCATCCATAAAATGATCATCTAGATCAACATTATATATCCACATAACCTAATAAGATCTCAAATATGTCGGCTTCCCAACAACCGCATAACACGCAACATGTAACTTTAAGTTGGCTTAGTCCACCCACAAATCCACATCCGGACCCAAAAAAATGATAACAAGCTTCATATGAGTCGGCTCAAACTCCTTGAACACAAAATAAATCACTGAAATCAACCCAATGATTCTGCAACACACGTTACACCAAAATAGCTCTGCTCTAACTAAATTACCAGATACCAGACCTTTAATCTTGCCCATTAATCAACAGTGGATATTAGGATCACAAGATAAGCTGCCTCAAACCTTGAATCATTTGCCTTGATCATCATAATCAAAATTACATCACCAATATGAAGATGTGCATCACAATTTCATGCTCTACCAGTTACTGTGTTCCACCTTCCAGACTTATGCCTTATAAACACTATGACTTCTGGTAAACCAAATCTATGTACACCATATGTGATTTCCAAATTGGGTTGCCATCAATAACAACTGCTAAGCATCAATTATGCACCAGTCCTCACTGGAACAATGTTTCTTGCCAACTATCTCCCCCTTTGGAATTGATGACAACATTGTGAAAAATGAACTATACACTCAAGACTGCAAAACTTCAAAATTTCAAACTTTCCAGGAATCTACAAGCTCCCCTTGACAATTTACATCATTTTTCACACTGCTCTCTCACCCCCTTTGACAACAATGCCAAAAAGAGGAATTTGCCAAAACATATATACAAGAATATGCACAATTACTCACAAGAATTTGAAAATATCAGCAAAAATTATCCTAAGGGACAACAAATGATTATCCCATGCCTTCTTCAATCTCTCTAGAATGCTGATCATCCCACTGAAAAGGTAAGCATGCATCTCTTCTCTCTGTTTGTCTATCAGAACAATCTTGTTTAGAGCATCATTTGCATCTTGCATACTACTCATTAAAGAATCTATTTGAGGAGTGAAAAGACTCCTCACTTTTCCTACTCTACCCAAAATTCTATCCTTCTCCTTGTTTAAAATCTTGATCTTATTTAAAATAATAAAAACTTGTGGTTCAAAATTGCTAGCCGAGACTAACTAGGGTGCATATGACTATGATATGCTAGCAAGTTGCCCTTCATAATCTCTTATTTTCTTGTTAATGTATATAGTAAACTTAGGAAAAATTAGACATGACTTGTACAAATGACCACCTTCATCAAGTGCATCTTGAATACCCTTCAGTGCAGTTATTAAATTGACTCTATCATCCTCAACCATCTTCAATTTTTTTTTTAATCTCATAGCATTGAGTTGATTCAAAATTTTAGTGTTTCCTACCTTCTCCAAGGATTAAAAATGATAACCTATAACATTTACCATACACTTAAGCTTACTGGAG
The DNA here is from genome assembly GCF_030272615.1 of Cryptomeria japonica. NCBI lineage: Eukaryota > Viridiplantae > Streptophyta > Pinopsida > Cupressales > Cupressaceae > Cryptomeria > Cryptomeria japonica. The sequence goes on along the minus strand of NC_081409.1, from coordinate 565,385,274 downwards.
GGATTAGATGTGTCTGGTTTGAAAGATGGTAAAATTTTCTCTAATACATATCCTGCTAGTGTTATCAATTCTTTGTCTGCGGAATGTGACTCAAGTCCTCACTGGATTTATCTTGGGTGAGAGTTTCTTACTTCTTCTCTTGAATTAGAGATAAAGAGTTCAGATCAATAGGCCCTTGACCAAAATCATCAAAAATTAGTAGCAATTTGTTTACCTTTATCAGTTACAGTGTCTCTTGCCACTCTCACCGAAGCCTAATGTTCCTTCTTCTCTCCTTTCTCCTTTTCTGCAACCTCTACAACCTATGCACTCTCATCCTTTTCACCTTCGTCACTATCATATTCACCCTTTTTCCCATCAATTTCCTCCTCAGCTGCCTTTTGTGAAATAACTTCTATTACCAGAGGATCCTACGCAACTCCACTGAAGTCATCAATTTTAGTATCAACAGGATTATCAACTGTGATCTGTACCCTAGCCCGCTCTTCTAGAATAGATTTCTCAAATGATTGAACTTTTTTCTTATCAGGAACAACTGCATGCACTTCTAGAGCATATGTGTCCTATGATGGCTCTCCCAAATTCACATCAATTTTGTGATCTATCCAAAATTGTCTTAAAATTGTCTCTGTCTTTTTAGTGACTTCATCTATTTTATCGAGTATAGGATTATTGATTCTCTTCTTACTTTTGAATATTTCATTTTGAATCTTTAATAGTCTAACAAATTCTCCTTTATAAATGACATAAGATAAGTTACTAGTACATACACTTTTATTCTTTCATCCTCTAAACTAGTTGTATGCCTCCTCGCATCCAAAATGTCATACAGGCTTTTGGGAATTATGGATGATAGTTATATTCATCAATTATTTATTTCAAAGTAATTGGGGGCATGTCTGGATATTGTTGGTCATTGCTTCTGCTAGGATATGTTGTTGTCATTGATGGCAAAATATTCTTGTGATTTGATCTGGTGATTGCAAATTAGAAAAATTTTCTGATCTAGTTTGTTATGTTGGTTTGCTGATCATTGTTTTGTAGAGTTCGGTATATCCTTTCGTATATTCCAGTGTGATCAGATCTTGTGCTGAGATTTAGGGAAATTATTTTGGAACATCTTGCATATCTTCATTCGGATGGTTTGTGATTTGGTGCTCTGTAGGTTATATTTCTTCATGACAGTTGATGATTGGTTGTGTATGCTAGAAATGTGGTCTTCCACCTGCAAGAGGGAAAACACTTCAAACACACCAATGTAGCATTGCATTAGATGTTAGAAATCAAAGCACATGAATAGATTAAAAACTCTAAAATTGTCTCATTATCCTCTATCTCTAAAGATCTCTAAGATTCAAGGTGGGCCTTACTCGGAAGAGCACTTGATCCTCAAGATGACAACCTAGAGAATGAGTTATATGAAAAATGCCACTAGAATCGAAATGGATGCAACTAGGATTCTAGTGAGTGCTAAGAGATGAAGATGAATGTGAAGGATGGAATCTAGGTGATTAGGAGACAAAGTATATTCCAAATTGAAAGCTAAGTATGATATGTGAGTTAATTAAACTAACATGAGAATGCGAAACTTATAAAAGAAGTGAAATTAAGCTAGGATGGAAGATTAAAATGCAACTAAATGAAGCTAAACTATATGCTATGGATGCTTGAGTATGATTTTGATTCTTGGTGATGACAAAGAGAGCTCCTTAACCTACAATGTGACTATAATTTTGATGCACAAAAGACTTGATGAATTGAAGAAGGAATGAGCTCTATTTATAGGAAAAATAGAGAAATGGATGGTTGAGATTGAGTAATCTCAACAAAGGATATGATTGAAAGTTATCAATCCATGGGATAGATTCAATCCAATCCCAAGTTGACAAATGTCACCTTGAGAGGGCTTGAGGGGATGCCAAACAAGCATTAGATGCTAACCAAGCAATCAGGGATAACCTCAAGGAGTGACATCATGGATAATGCCATTAACCAGGGAGGCATGCTATTATCCAAGAGGTAAACTCTTGTGCAACATGGGTAAATGGTTAAGGGACAATCATCATGGCTGAGGGGTGTGGGCTTGTAAGAGGCATTAAATGCCTTAGAAGAATTTTGGGGCTAATTTGTAAGGCTCTTACAAATTTGGGGAACTCAACAAGCTAGCTTGTTGAATAAGGTAGAGTCTTCAACACATTTTGAAGACTTTCCCCAAATTTGGAGAAGTGAATCCCCCAATTTTAGGGATGGGACATGATTAGGAGAATAGGATATGATTAGGATAAGATTAGAAGGATTCTATAAGAATGATTAGAGGAATGTAGGATTTTGTAAGTGGGGGGATTTTTAAATAAATTTTGATTTATTTAAATGCAAAAAGGATTTTAATTAAATGTGAATTTAATCAAAAAGGGAAAAAGGGGATTTTAATTAAATAAATAAGATTTATTCAATTAAATGGCTAAGGGTACTTAACCAAACCTTAGTTTAATTAACAGGTTAGGCTAGAGGAAATGGATTTAATCAAATCTTTAATTTGATTAATAGGATAATTTAGAAGAATAGGGATATTAATTAAATCTTAATTTAATTAATTGGAAGAATTAAGAATAATTAAATGAATAACATTCACTTTATTCATTATGCAACTTTTAGGTGTCTAAATTTTGCCCCACTTCGAGTCAACCTATAACCACATGATTCATAGAAAAACGCTCAATTTGTCATCAATTTTTTTCGATATGATGCTGTCACCAAAATTGTCAATATGATGTGCTAGATATTAAAAATTGATTTCGATATGATATGCTGATGTGATTCTATCAATATGAAGCTGATATGAGACTGATATGAATTTGATATGGAGATTCGATATGCTAATGCCCCTTTTCTATATGATGCCCAAAATATGAAGAACAGATCTGATATTGAAAGTCAATATAAAGATGGTGTTGATATGAGACTGATATGGAGATTCGATATGAAGCTGGTGTCGATATGAGACTCATATGAAATTGATGTCGAGATTTGATATGCTGCCCCAGATATGAAGAATTGATTTGATATGAAAAGTTGATATGAAGTTGGTATCGATATGAGACTAATATTAAATTGATATGGAGATTTGATATGATAATGCCCCTTGGGAGATTGTTCATGCACTAAAGGCATGAATGATCTCTCAAAAGAAGAAGAAAGTTATTTGAAAAATAGAAGAGTGGATAGTTGATGACATGCATGGGTTTGACAAGATTTATTAGATTGTTTGGATTGATAAGATTGATTAGATTGAGATAAAGTCTGGTTTCAGGCATGACACCTCCTTTATAAGACAAAGATGATCAAAATGTTTGGTTTCAGAAATGATACATTTATGGTATAAGACATGATCAAAACGTATGGTTTCAGGAAAGATACATCTTGTATAAGACATGATAGAATGGATCAGATGAAATGGATTGATAGAATTGATAAGATTGAGATCAATTCTGGTTTCAGGAATGACACCTCCTATATAAGACAAAGATGATCAAAACGTCTGGTTTTAGGAACAATATATCCTATAAAAGACTTGATCAAAACGTCTAGTTTCAAGAAAGATACATCTTGTATAAGACATGATAGAATGGATCAGATGAAATGGATTGATAGAATTGATAAGATTGAAATCAAGTCTGGTTTTAGGAATGACACCTCCTGTATAAGACAAAGATGATCAAAATGTTTGGTTTCAGGAATGATATATCTTGTATAAGACAAGATCAAAATGTCTAGTTTTAGGAAAAATACATCCTGTATAAGACATGATAGAATGGATCAGATGAAATGGATTGATAGAATTGATAAGATTGAGATCAAGTTTGGTTTCAGGAATGACACCTCCTGTATAAGACAAAGAGGTTCAAAATGTCTAGTTTTAGGAACGATATATCTAATGGACTTGAAAAGAACTGGGGGGGGGGGGTGAATCAGTGACACCAAAAATAAAACTACTTCAAACACTAATCAATAGATGAACTTAACAAAAATTTTAAACACAATGCATGTAATCCAAAATGATATAACAACATCCACAATAAGTAAAACATCCACCGTAACACAAGTGTTTGTACGTGGAAAACACAAATAGGTAAAAACCACGGTGAGATGGAAATCACACGTTAACTATCTGCAGTAATAGATAATTGACCAGTTAAGGTCTACAAAGTGCTCTGCTAGGAGTGAATCTTGTTAGAGATCCCAAAGCTTGATTAGAAGCTTATACCCAGTGAAAGGTAGTACTCTGTTAGGAGTAACCTCGGTGGAGGATTTCTGAATCCAAACTAATGGATCACCCTGTTAGAGGATTTGAACGTTGAAGCTTGTTCGAGCTTACCCGGTTAGGGGATTTGAATTCTGTTGTGATTGTTAGAAAACAATAGGATTGGTTTGATTTGTCTAAGTAGAACAATACTTTCTTGATGATATCCTTCTAAACATATTCAACACTTCTCTTTTGCATACTCTGCAACTTAACTCTTTTAACTTTTGCACACAACATATCACTTTCACTCATATGAAATAATTCATTGTGATGTCAATATATAGACATTTAGATTTCATGTCGGCCTCAAGAAATCATAACACAATTTCCTAGGTGCACTATATCTGGTCAAGTGATCATAACTCATCACAAAAATATCACCAAAAATTGTCGGTGGGATAACTCATCACGATTTGTGATAACTCATCAAGATTTTTGATAACTCATCATACAATCAACGAATACCGGTTGGAATAATCAATACTAGTTGGAGTTAAATATACGAACCATTATCCTTGAATCTTCTGATATAATCTCTGCTTGATCTTCATCTTGATGTCGATTACTGTGTATCCACTGGTTGTCTTCTATGCATATACCGGTTGTCACAAAGTACCAGTTAGAGATAGACCTCTTAGTATAACTTCTAGCATACCAGTTGTAGTATAAACAACTTGAAATTACACCAATAGACAATATAAACATATGTGTGTTTATGTGTTTCATCAATGACAACATATGATGAATTCATTACAATCATGATCAAGCCAACAATCTCCCCCTTTGGCATTGATGGCAACACTTAGAAAATTTTACAGTAACAGTGCTAAGTGTGCATACAAAACAAATTTACACATATACACATGCTCCCCCTTAATGCATACATTATACAAAATTTTTAAAAGCACACATACATATTTCTACTCCCCCTTTGACAACTATGCCAAATTGAAAAAGTTATATATATATATATATATAGAAAATTTGTATCAAAGTGTTCAACATATACAACAATAACTTGAAAAATGAAATCAAAGTTCATGCATTCGGCCATCTCATTGAAATAACATTAAAGTTCTTCTTCAATTGTGATACGATATTTGTCCATGTCACTAGCATGTTCTCAGTGTACTCTAGTGTAGACATAAGCTGTGTATGGAATTCTTCCATTGAATCCAGTGTATAGGTTTCTGGAGTTGCTAAAATAGCTTCTGTATTTGAGTAGGCTCTCTATAGTATGTCCACTTGGGATGTGAGTAGACTCTTGAGTTCCTTTAGAGACCAGAGTCTCTTTGCCTTCTCATGATCATAATTATCCAACCTTCTGTGCAAATCATCTACAGATTTGCTAAAAGAGAATAGAGAGTCTTGAAGTGGGACATATGCATTGCATATCCTTTCTAGCTCTTGCTCAGTTTCTGTTTGTCTTTTTGTGATATCAGAATAACAAAATGAAACATTCCAGGTAGAAGCAAGATACTTTCCTCCTATTTCAATATCTTTTCCCAATAAAGCTTTATTATGTGACAGAGCCATTTTGCCAATATCAATGTCCTTTGCAAGTTTCTCCCCATACTTCTTCTTGTGACTTTTCTCAACATAGGTTTGTGCTGCTTCTTCAAGTGACTTGATTTGATCAGATGCATCAGTAACCAACTGACCAATTTTTCTAATAGGGGATAACATCTTCATTATTCTTTCAAAATGGGTATCAGGCTTGAAAGTTGAGATATCAATAGGCATAGTTGCCTTTGGCACTTCCTTTACTGACTTTGCTACTCTACCGGTAGCTTTCAACTTCTTAGGTTCTTCTTCAGTATCAATACCCTCAGATTCTTCTTGGAGAATAAGTTTTCAACTTCTCTTCTTTGATACATTCTCCTTCTTTCTATAGACTTTAGGTGCCAGTTCCTTTTTGGTTTGGATACTGTGAGTCACCCTTGTATTCTTCATCACTGGAGGTGCTTCATCACTTTTCTTTTTCTTTCCTTTCCCACTTGTTGTAAGGGCAATACTGGTTTTGGCTTGTGCATCTTGGAATACCACAATACCCAGTTTTTCCTTCTTTTTATCTTTGGGAGATGATAATAGGTTATTATCATAACCAACCAGTAAGTCATGGTTCACCTTATAACTCATATCTTCCATTTATTCTTTTCTTGGCTCAATTGCTTGCATCAAACAAAAATCAGTGGTAACTATGAAAACAATTTCTTTTGCGAAATGTCTTACCACATCTTCAGGCAATCTCATTCTCATGTTCATCTTCTTCTGAAACTCATTGAAATACTTATTCATAGCACCAGGAAAAGTATTCTTTACAGCCTTGATGCTGTTCTTGATCTATGCAGATACCGGTAGGTCCTTTGACCATTCAATATCACCTATTCTCGGTAGCAAAATTTGAAAAAAAAAGAATAAACCGACCAATAGCTGTCCATACTTGAACTTTAGACTATTGTCCTTCTTGATAGATTGCAAATTTAGAATTAATTGTCTCCTACTAGCCTCACAAAGATCATAATCTGCATTTTCAGCTATCATCCTATAAGCTGTGTGTACTGCTGTTGATGGAACATTATTTAGTCTATTGGAGTAAAATACCCAGTAGCCTATCACCATTGCTGCCAATTTCACCACAAGGTCCCTAATATTGTTAACAGAAAAAACACATTTGTCAGATGTAGAATCAGTTAGAGAGTATATCGTCTCTTTTTAAATTTGCGTTAGCTTAGGTACTTCACCTATTGGGGAATAACCAGTTATCACCTAGATGGCTTCCTTGGTAATTGTGTGAGTTCTCTCTAAGTACATGTTCTCACCATGAACCCGACTCTAAATAATTTTAATATGCTCTTCCTCAAAATCTTCTAGAAAATAAGCGGAGTTATGAAAACCATTCTCGAAAACCCTAGCATACTCTGTCTGAACCTTTCCATTCTCATCACAGAGGGATTTTAACTTAGTATAAATGTATAGTGACCCTAGATCCTCTATCTTACAATCAATATAACTCAACAAATCTCCTTTAACCAAAACTCCACTAGTAACTTGTGATAATGCATTATACGACACAATTTATTCCGCCTCTACAACTTCCATTGGCTCAGATGTAATCATTAACCTTTCTACAATCTTTGAAGATGATGCCATTTTAGATGAAGAAGTTTTGAATTAGGATTTTCAAAGAAATACCTTATTTCACGTACGCTGCCTCATTTACTAGTTGAATGCCCAAGTGCACACTAGTTTGATCTTCTGCAACCTTCAAATCAGCTTGATTACAAATCACAATGCAACTTCGACAATTATCAGCCAACAATCTTTCTTTGCTCAGCAAGTGCTCCGAATTTCTTTCTTAAATGCATTAGGGTAAAAATAACAAAGTAAAATCTCGCTTTTATCCTTTTTGCCTACTGCATTAAATGCTCGCCCGTTAGGGTTAGAAACCCTAATTTTACTGCTCAAGGAGAAAACCGGTTGATAACATATTGACAAAAAGTTATCAAAATTTCATGCTTCAAAATTCTCTTACCGCTCATTCATCTCAAGGGGTTCGGAGGTGGATTTATAGTTAAACTCCCCTTAGCCATATTAAAAGGCTTAATTCACTGGTGCAGGGTTCTCTTCACCAAGTGAAGGAACAATTTCTTCTCTAGGTGAGTCATCACTCTTCTTCTTCCATATCTGATTCATTTCCTCTCTGGTTTCTTCAACATTAACTTTGTGCTTTCCTTTCTGATCCTTAGAAGAATTGATCGGTTTGATATTTTTGGATCTATAAAATTTTGCTAAGTGCCCCAGTTTGTTATAGTGATAGAAGGCCATACCAGATGATTTCCAAGGTCCTGCATTTCCTCTCCCAGTTCTTCTTTTGTAGTTCATAGCCACATGACCAAAGTTATTACAGATGGTGCAAATGACATTTGTTACCTTTTCCATCTCAAATGGACTAAACCGGTTGTCGTAGGGTCTTTGCCAGTTCATGTTGACCCGATTGTCAAAATTCCTCATTTAGTTGCCATTTGGTCTTGGATGCATATGTGGTACAGGATTATTTGCTCTATATCTGCACTCAACAAGTCTATGTCCATACATTCTGCATGTGAAGCAATGACCTTCAAATTTCTTGGACACATACCTAGCATTAGTATTGCAGCTTGTATTTCTGTTAGGTTTATCTTTACAAACATTTGTAGTGTGACCATGTTTATGGAAAACAAAGCAAATAGGTTTAAAGACCTTCTTACCGACAGGCTTCTTGATCTTAGGAGTAGATTTGTTCTTAAGAGTGTTTCTCTTGGTACCAAAGGATTCACCTTTCTCAGATGTATGAAAACCAAGTCCAGAGGTATCACCTTTCATCCTTTGTGATTGAATTTATTCTTCAAGCAAGGTAAAACTCTTGTTGAACTTTTCCAGTTTCTCATTAGCTTCGGTAAGCTGTTTGGTGAGATATTCATTATGCTTTGACAAGTTCTCTCTCATAGATAATGCTAATTCAAGATCTAGCTGTAAGTTCTCCTTCTCTTCTCTTTCAGCATTCAAATGCTCATGCAAGGTAGCATTTTCACTCTTAATCTTGGCAATATCTTGATCTCTTTCCTTGATAAGATGTTCAGCAGCTCTTCTGGCTTCTAGTTCCCGACTCATGCGGATAGTAAGACCTTACAACTCTCTACTCAGGTTTAGCTTTTTACTATTTAACTTTTCAACTTCCTCGGCTAAAGCATCAATATTGGACTCATCTGAAGAACTATTATCAGATATCTCTAACAGTTGTTCAATTAGCTCTCTCCTTTTGACTTGTGAAGCTTTCAGTTTGACCCTAAGGGTTTCAAGCTCATTTTTGCCAGCTTCTAGCTCTCTATCCATCTCAAAGTAGCTCATGTCCCCCATGGTGGTTTCAAGGCTCCCTTTTAAGCGATTAGGCTTCAAAGAAGTTAGGCTCTGATACTAATTGATATGGACTTGAAAAGCACTAAGAGGGGGGGGAGGTGAATTAGTGACACCAAAAATAAAACTACTTCAAACACTAACCGGTAGATGAACTTAACAAAAATTTTAAACACAATGCATGTAATCCAAAATGATATAACAACATCCACAATAAGTAAAACATGCACCATAACACAAGTGTTTGTATGTGGAAAACCCAAATAGGTAAAAATTAAGGTCTACAAAGTTCTATGCTAGGAGAAAATCTTGTTAGAGATCCCAAAGCTTGATTAGAAGCTTATACCCTGTGAAAGGTAGTACCTTGTTAGGAGTAATCTCGGTGGAGGATTTCTGAATCCAAACTAATGGATCAACCTGTTAGAGGATTTGAACATTGAAGCTTGTTAGAGCTTACCTAGTTAGGGGATTTGAATTCTGTTGTGATTGTTAGAAAACAACAAGATTGGTTTGATTTGTCTAAGTAGTACAATACTTGCTTGATCAAATATTTCTAAACATATTCAACACTGCTATTCTGCATACTTTTCAACTTAACTCTTTTGACTTTTGCACACAACATATCACTTTCACTCATATGAAATTATTCATTTTGATGTCAATATATAGACATTTAGATTTCATATCGGCCTCAAGAAATCATAACACAATTTCCTAGGTGCAGTGTATCTGGTCAAGTGATCATAACTCATCAAAAAAATACGACAAAAAATTGTCGATGGGATAACTCATCATAATTTGTGATAACTCATCACACAATTAATGAATACCAGTTGAAACAATAAATACTGGTTGGAGTTAAATATAGGAACCGTTATCCTTGAATCTTCTGTTATAATCTCTGCTTGATCTTCATCTTGATGCTGATTACTTTGTATCCACTGGTTGTCTTTTATGCATATACCGGCTATCACAAAGTACTAGTTAGAGATAGACCTCTTAGTATAACTTCTAGCATACCAGTTTTAGTATAAACAACATGAAATTATACTGATAGACAATATAAACATATGTGTGTGTATTTGTTTCATCAATGACAATATATGATGAATTCATTACAATCATCATCAAGCCAACAATATCCTGTATAAGACTTGATCAAAATGTCTGGTTTACAATATCTTGTATAAGACATGATAGATGAGAGTTGTATGAATGATGAATATATGAAAGTGAATAAATATTCCATGATGATACGATAGATATGCATGCGAGGGATGCAATGATGATTGTGACTAGATGATGATGATGAGATGTATCTTGAAAATGAGATGTATGATGTGAGATGTATCTTGAAAATGATGTGTATGATATGATGTGAAAATGATAATGCAATCGAATGCAATTTTAAAATGATAATGTGAATGCACCTCTATGCAATATTAACATGATAATGATGTGCAACCTAATGCCAGATTAATATGATAATGATATTGAAATGATACTAATTATGCTAATGCATTCTTGTTCCCAAATGTTTCCATCTATTTTGATCAAAGTGATAGTGCTTCCCTTTTTTTTATCATCGGGCCTTGATTTGTTGAAAGTTGATACAAGCATCATGGTATAATTAAACCATGACTTGAGTATTACTTACATGGATTTTGATAGTGCGAGATGCCACAAGTGTCAAGGTATAATTGAACCAAGATGACCTGCATGCTGCTTACGTTAAAAAGACAAGATTTAACCTTTATCCTATACAAATCCAAAATGTCTTCACTGATATGTTACCCGATCACGTCGTAAGACAAATTTGCATAGTAGAAGACTTTACTCTTAAACAACAGACAAAGAAAACATCACATTCCTTCCTTGCTTCTCTAGTCGTTGAGACATCCTTGAGTCACTCGGGAGATATGATAAGAAAAAATTAACAACCATAAGTGAGCATGTATACTATTGGAAATGTATTCTTGTCAAGTAAAACATATTGCAAATAGATTTTTTGTCTAGTTCAAGTCATTTCAATTCCTTGATGTCTACCCTCTTGCATTGCCATGGTTACTGTCAGTTGTTCTGATCTTTGTTGTCTTGATATGTGTTTGGCTTGATTTCTAAAACCCTCAAGGTGAAATTCCCCCATCAAGGTCAGGATTTTCCCCCTTGGTGTTGATACAACGTCGATATGGATATTTACATTGTTCACCAAGCCATGGTGGGATATGAGCTAGATAACTGATTCAGATTATCAAAGACAGTGACTATGCTAAGTATGTCCAGGATTATGCTGCGTGTATAAGTGTTCTGTGATGGCTATTGGCTTAGATCATATGGATCAAAGATATGATACAAGTACTGATAGATAGAGGAGTTGCTCTCTCACAAATATCGCCTATTGCTAGGTTTTCGCCACTTGTTTTTATTGCACATTTTGATTTTTTTTTCTTTTTCTTTCGAAAGATGAAACATGTAATACCATCAATTGATAAAGATAAGGCCAATTAGAACAAAATGCATCAGTCATACTGATCTATCCATTGTTTTGATTTGTTTGGTGATTGATAAGAATGTCTGGTTTCAAAGAGTGTGTACCCCGTATAAGACCGATCTATCTGGTTTCGAGTATACCTATCCCTGTATAAGACATGTTGATGTTTATTTTGATAGATGAATTGATTAACAAGACTCGATGATTGATAGAAATGTCTGCTTTCAAAGAGTGAGTACCCCGTATAAGATCGATCTATCTAGTTTTGAGTGTACCTATCCCTGTATAAGACATATTGATGTTGATAGATTTCGAGTGATGAATTAATTAACAAGACATGTGATCAGTTTGATTGCAGAATTTGAAAGTTTTTCCATTGTTGATTTTATTTGATTGATGGGCCATGCGTTCATGCTTTGATTTTCAATTTTATTTGATTTTGTCGATTTTATTTTTATTTTTTATTTTTTGGACATTTTGTGATTTTTGGAGCTTTTTGGATTAGAAGACAGATGTATTTGGTTGCCCCAATGTATAGAAAGACAAGGAATATTATGAATGGATGACTGAACAGTTGAGGTGGAAATAGATAGGAGAAAGATGAAGGTAGCTTATGAGGAGACACATCAAGAGCCTTTTGAAATCATGTTTTGTCCTTAGTTTTGATCAAGATCGAGGATGGAAAAGGGGATATGGATAGGAGAAACAAGATCATAGATAGTGAGGGATGATGGAATAAATGAATAGTTAGGATAAGGGATATGGAATAGAGGGTATGGATATGGATAGGAGAAACAAGATCATAGATAGTGAAGAAAGATTGTGGATAGCACTAGATGATGGAAATAATGAATAGATAGGATAGATGGTATGGATAAAGTGAAGAAAGATCGTAGATAGCACTGGATGAATTTAGATAGGGTAATGGATATTGGAGGAAGAATAATGGGAGATGTGGTATGAAGAATAGAGTTGATGAAGCTTTTTCCCCCAAGCATAGAGGTCTCCATTTGCAAAGAGGTGATATGTAAGATTGACACAACTTCTAGCACCACCCGAATAAGTGTTCTTGAACTTTTCAAAGATAGAGACCCAACCCACACTTAGAACCTTCGAAAAAATTCAACCGAACATATCTAGCAACTAGGAAGCATACTCAAAAGGGAAGAAGAATCCCAAACCGGATCAAGGTATTTAGTCTTTGATTACCCATATGTGTGCAAGTGGGTTCATTTCGGCTCATATGATCATTGTAATCTTCATAATCCAACGTGGCTAGCTACATTAGTTACCCTGACTCCAAAAGGATCCTGGATAGAGCCTCTCTACCAATGAGCATCCATAGCTCCAATGAGGTTATCACTGTAATCTCAGAAATATTGCTCCATTGCCAGCCAGGCATCCATAGCCCTGATTAAGTTATTTGCATGTTCCCATAGCCAAGCATTTTGATATTGCATTTCATTGCATTTTTTTTCTTGATATTTATTTTCTTGATCATGCTTTTGATCTTTTGATATTGTCTTTTTCTTTTCTTATTTTCATTTCATTGGCTTGTAAGTGATCAAACTTACATGAGTCTGATAATCACAGTGGCGTTGAAGCAATATTTTAGATTTTTCACTAGCCATGTCTTCAACTAAGAGATCACAATGATTTAGAGCAATTGATTAAGTGTATGAGATATAATAATGAAAATATGTCGGTACCAAGATACGATAAGTGGTTCTTTTCTGGATTGAGTGTGTATCCAAACCAAAAGAAAATGTTAAAAAGGAACAACCTTGAATTCTGAAGTGTTTCATAAATAGATATCTAGGAAAAGGAATGAACATGAGATTCGAGCATGGGAAAGAATGTGACAAAATGACACAAATTCCTATCTTACAAATGAATGATTTATGTAAAGGATTGAATGAAAGGGATAGAAGGATGAAAAGAGGTGTTGGATAATAGATAAAACGTTTGAAGATTTGTGTGAGGATAGATGGAAATGTATTCAAGATGAGTGTTGGTACACAACTCAATAAGTGATGAATAGATGGAGGAAAATTGAATTTTGGGACATAAGGACCCAAAATAGATGGAGGAAATGATGGAAGAATAGATTTGGAAAGTGGGAGATGTTTAGATAGATGGCTGAAGGAAGCTTTTGGAATAACAAGTCTATATACCAATTTTGATTGTTCTTTGGATTGTAATGCTTTTATGGGAATCCACTTTGATTTTTGTTTTTGCTTAAAAGGTTTTTGTAGCCTTTTGGATCTTTCTTTTTGCTTTTAGATCATATTTTTCTTTGATTTGACATTTCTTTTATATTGAACGTGTAGATCTTTGGATGCATGTGGATATTTAGACTTATGGATTTTATTCTTGACATCCAAATTTCTTCCAAAAGGAATGGGATTCATGGATGGGTAGGAATGATATGGAGGTATTTTGGATGGGTTGATGTAAGGTCCTAAGATGGATAGAATGAAGGAAGGCTTTGTTTTTGGAATGAAATGACCTAAAATGGATTTGGAGGATGAAGGGATACCTTGATCTTGACTTGGAATAGGATCATTTGTGTTTGCACTTTTCTCTTGATTTTGAATTAGATCAGTGGAGGATATGGAAGGGATATCATGCTCTTGCTTAGGTGATGGATATTGAATGAGACTCTGCTCTTGAGATGAAAGGGAATCATCGTGGATGGAATACCAAAATCTTAGGGGATAATCATAAGATTCTTGACAGGTGGGATCTTGATAAAAAATGAGATTAGATTGGAGAGACATGATGTCTTGATCTTAATTTAGGCTAGGACTCATTTCCTTTGAATAAGCTTCTTCTTTTTCAAGCGACAAGGGATGGTCACATGAGTGATCAAAGTTTTAGTTTGGATAGGTTGATGTTGTTGACTTGATAAATACTTCATTTTAGATACTCAAGCTTACTAAATCGAATAAAGGGTTTGTTTGATAGGCCTCTATGACAAAGCATGTCAAATGATATGGATAAAGTCTCTAGATATGGAAACTTGATTTGACTAACTTAAATACCTAGCTAGGTATTGTTGTTGAGATAGTTGGTTGATAAACTCTTGATCACTTGGTTTTGATACTCCCCTAATCTTGTTGGATAAAAGTCTTGCCTAAAGATAGTTGAAAAGTTAATAACCACCTCAAAACGTGCTTTGTTGGATTTGATAATTTCTCTTACTTATGACTCTTCCTTGTTTGAACTAATATTTGAGTTGATCGATTGATATTTTTACAAGATGTATTCACATTTGTGACAAGAATACGTAGCACACATGAAGACAATGGTCATCCTAATACTAAACATTTAGTGTATGTTCTTTTGAGGATGTGTTAAAATCCCCGATGTTTTCACTGGTTTGGATACAAATAAGACACACCATGTAGACTCTTTATTAAAGGGTCATTGACAATATCATAGCCCACTAGTCTCAATACTCCATTAGCTCAAACAACCTTGTCACCCCCTAAAGGACACCCATTTTTTTGCCTTTTTTTAGAAATTAACCCAAAGTGAATTGCTTCACAATTGGGTAGTTATCTTGGGAGATATATGGTGAGTAATCTTGGGGGCGGATTCTTCCCCACCCTTGCACTATGATATTGCCAATGTTTAGCAATTGACTCGGCTCAAAGTCTCTATCGCTATGGCTTTTAGTAAAGACTTCTAGTCAAAGATACCCTTTGAAGTCGCGCAAGCACAATTGAGGCCTATAGCCCAACAAAGTACCAAACAAGATGTAGTGACACAAGCATGATTGAGACCTCAAGGCCCTAAAAAGTGCTAGATATGAGATAACTCAAGAGATAACTCAAATATGCTCCATCCCCCAAGATTTTCATCTCAAAAGGCGATTTGATTATAGTGAGTTAGAATACTTGGCTTTAGCCGTACTCACTCAGGTCATTCTCTTCTCACTAGCCCCCTTAAGGCATTAGGAAAGATATGCCCTCTAAAGGTTGTAAAATGATTGAAGGTAACAAAAGCATAAAAAGAGTGGGTTTGGATTTTTGATCACCCAATTAAGGGGAGAGAATATACCAACCACATAAGACAAAGCACTCAAAATTTCATTTTATCCTTCAAGTCAATTTGTTTGCTAACCTCTAATTGGAGATGTTGCTCCAAACAAGCACAATGTGGATTTTTCTTTTTAATATTGCAAGTAAATATTGATTGTGAATTTTAACCTTTGCAGGAAAATAGAAAGTTTGTCTTGTTCTTTTTAGAACCCAAATTGAAACGTGAAATTTAACTTGGAAAAGAAATGGCTGAAGTTTGTTCCTTGAAAGTGTGACTCTTTTTAATTTCCCAAATGAAAAGATGTCGTTCTTTTTAGAGCACCAATTCAATATTGTGAGGTTCTTTTTACCTTGAAAATAAAATGAGTTCAATTTTAACCAACTTAAGGGAAAAAGTTAGAAAAACTAAAATCAAATCCTAATTTGACTTCTTCAAACCTGCATCAAATTGTTAAAACCTACAAGAAGAAAAAGTTAGTGAAATATCAAATCTCTTGGTGGGCTTGCACAATCCTAATTTCAAATCCCAGTTTCAATTGTTTTTTTCACCCTTGATCCTGAAATGCCTTGAAATTTGACTATCTGAAATCAGGAAGATCCTCCAAAAACTAGATTTTGCATTATAACTCTTGGAGGTTTGAAACCCTTCTCAAACACCCTGACAATATATATGGAATATAACTTAAAGTATAAGCATTTCATCATCTCTTTTCTCTTTCTTATACTTAAATGTTATATTCTATATATATTGTCCTTCCACAAGCCTAATTTCAAGCCTTGGTTCATATCATATCTGTACATCCATCCATCTAAGCCATCAACAAATTCATATCAGAAAACACTTAAAAAAAGCCTCTTCATTTTTCATACGAGTAACCAGAAACTCATACGAGCATTTATATCAGAAAACTCCCAAAAAAGCCTCTCTGTTTTTCATACGAGAAAGCAGAAAATTGTACGAGCTTTCCTAATAGACCATATGACCATTCTCACTTGCCAATACGACAAAGGAAACAAAATCGTGTTGGAAAATGCACACTCCAATGAGATATTGTAGGTGATTGAAGGTTTTGTCATTGATGGCAACCTTGCAATCCTATGACACCGGCAAGACAATTTACCGACACCAGCAATGACAGACTACAGACTCTACACTGGCACATAGAACACTGACAGTGAAAGGAAGTATATGGGCACCTAGGCCAACATGAATTTTGTTTATAACATATTTTGTAATTAATTGTAAAATCATTATAAGCTGAGTTGGCAAGTTGTAAAATGACTCATATATGTATGAGATCATTATATAACATTTTATAAGAAAGTAGATAGGCGAAATAAGGCAGACCTATTATGAAAATTAGAGGTTAAGGGTTTATGTATGAAGCAGAGCTAAAACCAGTATTGGATCTGGCATAGTAGATGCTATTTTGAAGCAGTACAAGACATTGGATTTGCATAATCCATTTTGTAAGTTAGTGAATTTTGTAATTGAGCAGTGAGCTCTAGGCACTTGGCCTTCCTGCATGTGTAGGCCCCTATTGTAGCAGTAATATTTTCTTATTGGCTAGTAAGTGAATATTGTGGGTCACAAATCCCATCGAGGCTTTTCCCACACTGGGTTTCCTTGTTAAAACACTGTGTTATGGTGTGCTTTTCATGTGGTTGATGTTATCTCTATTTATTGCATTACTTTTTGTTTATCGGTATATAGTACTGATATGCTTTACATGTTTTAAGTTAAGAAAATTATCAAACCGGTTAGATACCGATTCACCCCCCCCTCTCAGTATCTTTGGGAATCCTAACAATTGGTATCAGAGCCTGGTCCTCTATTTTCAGAAGCCTAACAGCTTGAGGAAGATCTTGACACCGGTAGAGATGGAAAACTTGATGAAGCAATTAGAAGCAGCTCTCTTAGACTATGATACAGAAAAGTTGAAAAATATCAAACTTGAAGATGATCTAAAAGCTGCACAGGACACTATTCAAGCACTTCAAGAAAATCTTACCATTGCAAGAAACAAGAGAAGATAACTTTGTGAAAAAATGCAAAATGAGAATGATGAAAAGGAAACTCTTAGTGATCTGATGAATAAGCTGAAACAAGAAAACATAACAACAAATAATGAGATGCAGGATATGACTATAAGATTTTGTAAAGAAATTGAAGATAGAAAGAAGAATGAAGAAGACTTGACTAGAAGACTGAATGATGCTACAAATGAAAACACAAGACTTAGTTATGAAAATGATATGTTGAAGACAGATCTGATGCATGCAAAAAATGACTCAAATGAACTTATGAGATAGAAAGGTATCTTGGAAAGAGAACTGGCTACTACAAATTAGCACAAGGAAAAATTCAAGAAAAGCTCAGAAGAACTTGGTGACTTGCTGAAAAATCAGAAACCAAATGGTGATACTAATGGCCTTGGCTTTGAAACTAGTCAAAGTTTCGGTACTGCAAACACACATGATCATAGAAAACCGGTAAGACAACCTACCGCTTATAAATTTAATGGAAAATGCTTTAACTATAACAAGTATGGTCATAGAGAAAATCAATGTAGATCTAGAAATGATTAGAGCACTAATACACCCACCGGTCAATGTTCCCAATGCAACAAAATTGGTCATAACTCAGAAAAATTATAGAATGAATGTAAGATGTTATGTTTGTGGAAGATTTGGACACTTATCTAATCAGTGTAGAACACAAAATGGCATAGGATATGGGAAAGCTATTCAGAAAAACAATGTGACCTGTTATGCTTGCAATAAGATTGGACATATTGCAAAATTGTGCAGAAGTAAGGCATCATTGGTAAGTAATAATGGTGCTAGCTTGAAAGGTAAAGAAAAGGTTGAAGAGGTAAAGCAAGAATTCTCAAAACAATGGATCAGAAAGTTAGATCTAAATATTGATAGTAACACTCCACCGGCAGAACAGAGTAACACTCCACGGGCAGGAGACTCTTCATCTAATTGAAGAAAATTCCTTTGAGGGTTTGGAAATCAAATGTGAAACATGCTATTATTCCCTCAGTTGATATTGAGAAGTTGAAATTACTTCTATACCGGCAGATAAGTTAAGTCATTACTTAACCGGCAAGCATTAAATGTGGTGGTTGGCAAAATTAACATTATAAAACAAGTGTTGTGGCTCCATTTTCATTTCACGGAGCATTCAAATCTTTAAGAGCATGAAAATTCCCAAGCGAAGGCATTCCAAGCAAGAAGTGAAGCAATTCATAAAGAAATCATTCCTTAAGGCAGATAAAGGTATTTATAACCATGACTTCTTCATCTGTTCCTGAATTCATTGCAAACCCTACTGTTGTCAAGGTTATTAAACGCCCTAGACCCGTATTGCAATTAGTTCCTGAAATTACCAAGAAAGATGATAATATTGGTGCATTTTCCCAAATCCCTAAAGGACTAGTTTTTGTTGAAGACCCTAGAATGTATATACATTGTCATATAGAGGAATTAGCTAATGAGGAAATTAAGAATATGTATAAATCTGTAATTTGTGATGAATCAAGAAATATCAAACCTGAACACAAGATAGTTGAAACTCTAGGATTCATTGAAATTCTCAGTATCCTGGATTTCCCCAAGGATGTTATAAGGATAGTTCTAAGCAGGGTACATGGTGCATTCTTCTGGTTGGACTCAGTTCACAAAATCACAAAAGAAGCAGTAAAGGTTGTGATAGGGTTACCCTCCACTGGTAACAGACCTGATAAAACAAAGAAGGTCTCAAATGACCTAGTGATTAACCTAACTGGTGCAACATCTGATAAGAGATCCTTAAGGGTAAGTGATGTAACGATAATCAATGTCAGATTCATCAGTATGATCTTAGGCTACAAAACCACACATGCAAATAGGTTAAACTCAGTCTCTAGCCTATGCATAAAGAGTGCCTATGACATGGTTAATGATAATGCAAAAATAAATGTATGTGAATGGCTTAAAGATGAACTAATTGACAATTTGGGAAAGATAAAGAAAGACAAAAAGGGGACATTCAGATTTGGAAACCTACTTGTCTATCTAATGCTACACATAACCAAACAAGTACCCAGTATCGGTAACAAAAATCTTGGTTTTGATATACCGGTAGGCAAATAGTTGTCAGATTTACTAAACAACATGGGAGAGAATAGAGAAAAGAACATAAATGAGTATTTTCAGGCACTGAAGGCCCAGATGAAGACCAGAGTCAGATTGTCACAAGCAATTGTGAACAAGTATAAGGATGGAATCTATTTTGTTATAAAGAAGGATGAAATTTGGATGGAGGCAGTTATCCCAAGAACCATCTGGGTTACTGAAATGGGGTATGAAGCTGATGACCACATAATAGAAACATATGCAAAAGCCCTCTTAGAAGCACCTAAGGAACCTAAAGAAGAGGTATTTGGCAGTGCTGAGACTATTCAACAACAAATTCAATCAAAGAAAAATGTTAAAAAGGTTGAGGCAACAGTTAGAAGAGGATCCAAGAAAGCAAAAGCTATTAAGGAAGATGTACTTAAACAAACCGGTATTATTGAAGATGAGTTAGAAGCACTTCAACCAGAAATTCACCTTTCACCGGTTTGAACTTCTTCAGAAAGTGACATACCAGCTGCATTCAAAAGAGTTGTGAGAAAAAGGAAATCTTCACTGGTATCTTCACCTTCTCCTAGAAGAACAAGACAGAAACAACAGGCAGTAAGGCCCCCAACAAAGAAATTAACTCCGAAGAAGAAAAAGATGACTCCTAAGAAGAAGTCTATAGCTCCTATTGATAAATTACTAGATGAAATTACTGAGGATGGTAAATTGAAAAATATCAACAAAATTTATAACACACTATCAGATGATGACAAAGATAAAGTAGAGAATAGTGTAATATTGCACTTAGATATTTTTAAGAAATTTTTGATGCAAGTTGTTGATGAAATACCAACATATCTCTACAATAGACTTGAAGCTAGGAGAGTAGGTATTATTTAACTTGATAAGAAAATAAAAATTGAAAAATTACTTGCTGTACATCCTATTAAATCACCTAAAGAGATAGATGAACTGATCTCAAAGGCTAACTAGTCAGTATTTTCAACTGCTCACTGGCGTGTAGCACTAATGGCAGGGAGAGTAAATGAGATAACAAAAGAAACAGCTAATGCATGGGACATATTCATTGTAGAGAAGGAAAAGCAGGAAGAGTATCGAAGCCCTAAACCCATCAAGGTATATCAAAAGGATAAGGGAAAAGGTAAGGTTGGTGGACCACCCAGCATAAAAATAATAGATAACTTATCCCCGCCACCTCTAGATACTCCACCGGTAGTTACCACTGACAATCAATTGGCTAGTGAGAGTATGGACATACCACATGAGGACACAAATCCTGACTCTGAGGTGTTATATACAATGAACATTGACACTCAGAAAGTCAATATTGTGTTAGATAAGGATTCAACAGGGAAAACAGATGTGGGAAATGAGCCACTGGAAAAAGATAGCACAGAAGGTAAACCGACAGGTGACAACACTGAGAAACAGGCAAAGCAATAGGCTCCCTCACAACAACAAGTTCATGCAGAGATAGTACCATCGGCAACAATTGAGCAATCCAAACCTTTGCTTAAAAAAATGCAAACACAAACTGACCTACCAGAGGTCACCACAAGCAAAGAAATTGCTCCCACCAGCGGAATACAAATTGTTGGTTCTTCCTGTTGGTATTTTGGTATGGTTTTGTCATTGATGTCAACACCTACTGAAAACTAGCACTTTGGAGATCCAACAACATTCACCGACAAGCAAGTAACTATTGCACAGTTACTGGTATATGGTTCATTGACAGGATATAATGTTCACCGGTACCTGGAATGATATGGAAGACACTTGGTAATGTCCAAGACATCGTGTGGACACTTTGTTTTGAAGAATTAATCATTGGTATATTCATATTTACATATTTGCTTTTACCAACAAATAGGTCCAGGGTTATCTAGGGTTACACTGATAGGTTTATCTTTTCCAGCTCAACATGGCACGCTATGGAGATGATTTATTATTGATGTAAATGCATTAAGCCAACATGTTTAATCGGTTATTGCATCGAATATTATATTGTATGTAAAATGTTTATTGTAATATCTTGTAGAGCCGACCTACTAAAATTGGTCTTAGGTTATGGTATAAATGTAAGATCTTATTTGTAAGATCAAGTGTGGAATGCAAAAAAGAATTGAGTAAAGGTATATGTGAGATTAAGTAGAGGTATACATGAAGACATCATTTGAAGGTGAATCTAGGTTTTTGTAGAAGCATATCAACATTACACCGGTATTGAATCCAGCATATGAAGATGCTATTTTGTGCAGTACATTCTTATTGGATTTAACCATCCAACTGTAGTCAGTGTGACTCCCTTTTGTGATTGAGTAGTGAGCTCTAGGCTGTTGGCCTTTCTGCATGTGCAGACCCCATTTATGTACACTTACTATCTATAGTAGTATCATCTTATTGTGGGTAAGGTTTCCCACCATGTTTTTTCCCCTTACAGGGTTTCCACGTACAAAATACTGGTGTTATGTGTTGTGGATGACTTTATGTTTATGTTTCATGCATTAATCCTTACCGGTATAGCAATTTACTATTAACATCGTCTACTAGCATACTTAACTGGTTTACCGGTATTAAGCATTAAGTTGGTTAATTGGTTTTGGTTTAAATTTATTAGACAACTGATTCACTCCCCCCTCTCAGTTGTCTCTGGGACCTAACACTTCCATTGCAAAAATCCGACCAACAAATGTGACAAAAGTTCTTTTGGATTCTATCAAAAAGATAACAAAGTGTATTTCACAAGCATACAAAGCAATTGATGACATAATTCCAATTTTGAAAATGATAACACCCAAATGTAATGTGGATAATAAAGATTCTTTGAATCAACTTGACACATTGTCTAAGTATATTACTGACAACATTGTGACAGTTGAACAAATAAATAAGGAAGCATTTCAAGAGAGACTAGAGAAGGAAAAATGCAAATTGCTTGAAGAGGAAATAAAGAAGTGCATGAGACAATTTGACACTCTTTTACTGACACTATGTAATACACTAAAAGAATTTAAAACTTTGTACAGAGATACATGAAAAACAAACTTCTTGACAATAGACATAGACAAGAAGATCAGCAAGGTACAAGAAGAAATAAATCAACTAGCTGACAATTTCATTAATTCATCTGAACCATTATTAGTTTTTGAGCAGAAAATAATAGGTTTTGAGGAGGAACTTCTAAAGTTGGAAAGAGAAAAGGAAAGAATAAAAGGAAAGGCAAAAGATCTAAAATGGAGACTTAGTCCAAAATTGGACTACCTCACCTCCTTAAGAAAAGAGATATCTGAGGCTTTAACTCAAGGATAGAAAACACCGGAACAACAAATGCAACACCTCACCAGTACAATTCAGAGGACAGAGGCCACATTAAAGGACAGTGAACGGTTCACTCAGAGCTTGAATCTGGTATTGGCAGACCTTTTTCAGATTGTAACCAACCGGTTACAAGGATGAAGCTGGAAACCACACTCAATTGACACTTTGACAACCTTTGTCATTGATGCCAAAGGGGGAGTAGTGGAAATGAGAAAAGTAATCAGCAAATGGATCATCAGCTCAGGGGGAGCACATATTTTTTTTGTACACAATTTTTGGTAAGACAATTCTGGCAGATTCTTTTTGGATGACAATTTTTGGATTTTCCTCATGAGTGTTGCCATCAATGCCAAAGGGGGAGATTGTTGGAAAATGCACACTCCAATGAGATATTGTAGGTGATTGAAGGTTTTATCATTGATGGCAACCTTGCAATCCTATGACACCAGCAAGACAATTTACCGGCACCAACAATGACATACTCTACACCGGCACATAGAACACCAACAGTGAAAGGAAGTATACCGACACCCAGGCCGATATGAATTTTGTTTATAACATATTTTGTAATTAATTGTAAAATCATTATAAGCCGAGTTGGCAAGTTGTAAAATGACTCATATATGTATGAGATCATTATATAACATTTTATAAGAAAGTAGATAGGTGAAATAAGGCAGACCTATTATGCGAATTATAGGTTAAGGGTTTATGTATGAAGCAAAGCTAAAACTGGTACTGGATCTGGCATAGTAGATGCTATTTTGAAGCAGTACAAGACATTGGATTTGGATAATCCATTTTGTAAGTTAGCGAGACTTCCCATTTTGTAATTGAGTAGTGAGCTCTAGGCACTTGGCCTTCCTCAATGTGCAGGCCCCTATTGTAGCAGTAATATTCTCTTACTGGGTAGTAAGTGAATATTGTGGGTCACAAATCCCACCGAGGTTTTTCCCACACCGGGTTTCCTCGTTAAAACACTGTGTTATGGTGTGATTTTCATGTGGTTGATGTTATCTTTGTTTATTGCATTACTTTTTGTTTACCGGTATACAGTACTGATATGCTTTATATGTTTTAAGTTAAGAAAATTATCAAACTGGTTAGATACTAATTCACCCCCCCTCTCAGTATCTTTGGGAATCCTAACAAACCGCACGATAACTAGCATATTCTTGTATGACAAGTCTCAGCTTCCCATATGAAAAAATAAATAGAATCGAACTATAACTAACAAAATATCGTACGAGATTTCATGCTGAAGTGGAACCTGCAATTTCCCACAACATAAAAAATTATAAAAAATATTGAATTCAGGGACATGAGCCCCAGAGTGGGTGCCAATTGATGTATGCTGGAAATGTGGTCTTCAACCTGGAAGAGGGAAAACACTTCAAACACATGAATGAAGCATTGCATTAGATGTTAGAAATCAAAACACATGAATAGATTAAAAATTCTAAAATCACCTCTTTGTCCTCTATCTCTAAAGCTCTCTAAGATTCAAGGTGGCCCTCACTTCGAAGTGCACTTGATTCTCAAGATGACAACCTAGAGAAAAAGTTATTAGAAAAATGCCACGAGAATCAAAATGGATGCAACTAGGATTCTAGTGAGTGCTAAGAGATGAAGATGAAGATGAAGGATGCAAGCTAGGTGATGAGGAGGCAAAGCATATTCAAAATTGAAATCTAAGTATGCTATGTGAGTTAAATTAAACTAATATGAGAATGGAAAACTTATAAAAGAAGTGAAATTAAGCTAGGATGGAAGATTAAAATGCAACTAAATGAAGCTAAACTATGTGCTATGGATGCTTGATGATGACATTGATTCTTGGTGATGACAAAGAGACCTCCTTAACCTGTAATGTGTCTATAATTTTGGTGCACAAAAGAATTGATGAATTGAAGAAGGAATGGGCTCTATTCATAAGGAAAATAGAGAAATGGATGCTTGAGATTAAGTAATCTCAAAAAGGGCTAGGATTGAAAGTTATCAATCCATGGGATAGATTCAATCCAATCCCAAGTTGACAAATGTCACCTTGAGAGGGCTTGAGGGGATGCTAAAAAAGCATTAAATTCTAACCAAGCAATCGGGGATAACCTCAAGGAGTGACATCATGGATAATGTCATTAATGAGAGAGGCATGCTATTACCCAAGAGGTGAATTCTTGTGCAACATGATGAATACTAAGAAGGGGGGGTGAATTAGTATGCCAAAAATCTTTATACTTAAACACTTTGCAAGACTAACAGTAAATCGGTAAAACAGTTTAATAGACAAACTGGTTAACAAACATGCAAACCAAATAGCTAATAATGCATTCACCCACAGAAGCACAAACACCATAACACAATAGATTTTGACATGGAAACCCAAATGGGAAAAACCACGATGAGATGGAGCTCACAAGTCACTATCTGCAGAATAGGAACCAGACCGGTTAAGGTCTTACAATGTTCTTTACCAGAACAGATCCTGTTAGGAATCTCAATCTCTGTTAGGAGATAAGTTCAATTAAAGACTACCTTGCTAGAGGATTTTAGATCCACAGATGTGAACCACCTTGTTAGAGGATTTACAAAAAGGCTTTTGGGCCTACCCGGTTAAGGGCTACAGACTTGTCAAAGATGTGAGTAATCAACAAGTGTTTGATCTATCTAATAGCATAGACTGCTCGGTTAGATCCTTGATAGCTCATTCTTAATGCACTCTTGCATTACTTCAATCTTCTACACATTCATATTCTTTCCAACTCCTCAACCACCTTAGACTCTAGCAACAATATAAACTTTTGCTACGACCTCATCAACAACCTAAAACCCTAGACATGATGTCCTTATAAAGGAATCTGATTTCATGTTGGTCCAATAGGATTACATTACAATTTCCTAGGTTCAATGAACTTGGACATACTTGGTACCATGACACAAAAAGAACCATTAATGTGTCAGCACCGTCAAACAATCGGTGGATGGTAACTCATTACAGAGTATTACCGGCTCATACAAAATGCCGGTTGCCGGTTTGACAAAAATGAAGACTGGTAAAAATGTGTTATGATGCTTTGGTCCTTCATACCGCTTGGGATCCATGAACCGCTTGGGGTCAACATGCTGCTTCAGACCGGGAAACACATTCTGCAAAACATCAATAGCCTAAAGACTATAATACAACATACCGGTTGGAACAAATACCGGTTGTGCTCTAACTTATACATATAAAGAGGATCTCAATGCAAGTGTGTGTCCATCAATGACAATCACAACATAAACATAAAAAATGCCAACAATCTCCCCCTTTGGCATTGATGGCAACACTTAGGAAAATAAAATTTTGACATCTAAGTGTTTTACAACAAAATCATGCCATTAGCAAAACTGCTCCCCCTAAGCATATACACTATCCCTTTAATAATACAATGTATATAGAGCATAAACATTGAGATATTCAGAGCATATAATCAAAATTTTGATTACCAGATACTTCTCCAAATAGAATTCTTCTCCCCCTTTGCCAACAATGACAAAGTACAACTGAACAACCCTGTTTTCATTTGATATTAAAAATAATAAAAGTTTATGACAACAAGGAATGATACTTGTCAAAAAATAGATTTGAAGTCCCACAAGAATTGTTTCATCGACAAAGACCAGAACTCAAGTAGGGAGGTGGCTACTTCTTTCTCTATCTGCATCTGGGAGACCTGTTCTTCCATGGCATCAATTGTGCTCATCTCCTATGTAACTGTTAAGGCATCGAGGTTTAGATAGCACTTCTAAAGAATTTGCAATCGTGGGAGTAGAACCAGTTGTAGCTCTTGCAAATCTCTAGACTGAGTGCTGATCTCTTGCTCCATTTTTGCTGACTGGATGTGAAACCGGTGAACGGTTTGCCCATAAGTTGTAAAGGAATCATAAGGCAGCTTGAATGTGCTCAAGTAGGACTGCAAGTTCGTTTCAAATTTTTGCTTTTCAGCTAGCACATCATCATAGAATAGATGGGGTTGGCAGATCTTGCTGAGTAGCAGATTCCCCTCATCTAGAGCATCCCTTATATCCTTTTTTTCTTTCTTCAATTCAATCCAGAGCTCATTCAACTTCTTCACCAGAGCTATATTAAGAGATTTTTGATGCTCCTTCTTGACATTAGCCTTTGTTGCCTCTTCAAGGCTCTGCACCTGATCATCCACTACTGTGCATAGGAGCTTGAGTTTAGCTAGTAATGAATCAGTGTTGGGAAGATTTGTACTGGGTATGAAACCGGTAAGCGTATCCACAACCGCTTGAATTACATCCTACTCCTTCTTTCATCGAATGATTTCAAGGCACTCTTGAGCTACCTTGATGCTCTGCATTATCTCCATTTCACTTGCAGACTAGAGATCGATAGGACTAGAGAGATCAACTGGTTTGGCTTGACTCCCGGTTGCCTTTGGAGTCTCCATCTGGGTGCTCTTCTATGCTTCTGTTGCATTGTCCTCTTCCATTTTCTTCTTCTCCACTTCTCTCCTCTTCTCCGCTTCCTTATCCTCCTCTTCCTTCTTCCTTTTCTCTACTTCTCTCCTCTTTTCCTCTTCTTTTTCTTCCTCTTCCTTCTTCTTCTTCTCTGCTTCCTTCTTCTTCTCTGCTTTTTCTTTTCATCTTCTTGCTTCTTTTTCTCTTATTCATCCTTCTTATTTCTCTCTTCTTCATCTTTCTTCTTCTTCTTCTCTTCTTCATCCTTCTTCTTTCTCTCTTCTTCATCTTTCTTCTTCTTCTCTTCTTCATCCCTTTTTCGCTTCTCTTCTTCATCCTTTTTCCTCTGCTCTGCCTCTTCCTTTGCTGCTTCTTGTCTATCCTTGACTTGCTCATCATACTGTTTATCTTGTTACTTCTATCTTGTTGCCTCAGATGGTGTTTCTTGAGTAGCATCCTCAACGTGCAGAGCATCAACATCAATGGTGTCGATCAGTTCAACAACCGGATTTCCTTCATCATCAAATACTTCATCCGGTTTGGATATAACCGGTTCCTTTTCAGCTTATCGGTTGGCTAGATGTGCTTTGTGAGTCTGGACAATAGTTCTCATATACAGATGAGTGTCTTTTTCAACATCATCAACTCTACCTTCTAACAGCCAGAATCTTCTTCTTCTAGTGAAGAAGAGTCCCTTATTTTGGTCAATAACATCAAACAATTCAGAATTTGACAGGTCGGGAAAGTAATATGCAAAAACTTTCTCCCTAATTTCTTGTTCCTTTTCTATGGAAATGCGCAATCTATTGTCTAATGACATGCCATCTATTGTCTAATGACATATATAAAGAATCTGGTGTCTAAGACTTAATCTCTGAGAGTGACCGATCATTAGCACATAAATACTGAATTATTTCCTTTTCAACCGCTTCCTTTTCATCATCATTAAAGTCATCAAAACACTCAATTAAGTCATTTAGCACTTTCTTCCTAATATTCTTTATTGTTCTTTGACAATGTGTCAAAGGTTTGTAGGAAGAGATATCTATATTTACCGGTGCAGAAGATGTCAGTTCATTCTTTGTCTTCCTCTTTGCTTGACGTCTTTTCTTTGGCTTTTCCTCAGACACAGTTTCTTCTGAGTCTGGAGAGGTATTCATTGTCTTCCTCTTTCTCCCAAACACTTTAGCCGGTGCTACTTCTGGTTTCTTCTTGGCTGGTGACCTCTTGGTCACTTTTGGAGTTGCAGTAGTAACTAGTGCTGATGCTACAGGCACTTCCTTTGCCTTCTTTACTGTCAGTTCTTTTTCTTTCATTGCTGGTGGTTCCTCAACCGGTGCTATCCTCTCTAGGTAGGTGTTGGTTCTCTTTGCCTTAGGATCAAGTGGTGAGGCAATAAGGGTAGAGGCATACCCTTCTAGCATATCATACATCACCTCATAGCCCATTGGCTCCACTTCTTCCTGTCTAGGCTCAATAGCCTCCATTATGCATTTATCTACTTGGATGGTGAAGAAGATATCGTCTTCGTGTTTCTTGATGATGTCACCTGATATCCTCACTCTTTGGCTCATTTTCCTTCTGAACTCATCAAAATACTTGTTTAGAACATCAGGGTAGTCGGTTCCAATTGCTTCAATGCTTTCCTTGATTTGCTTGGTCACTGATTGGTCACCAGATCATTGAACATCTCCTACTCCTGGAAAGTAGCCTTGGAAATAGAAGAACAACCCAACCAGTAGTTTTCCAAACTTGAACCTAAGTGCATTATCTTGTTTGATTGACTTTAGATTCAATAGGAGTTGTCTCTGCATACCGGTGCATAGATCAAATGATGCATCCTCCTTTATCATCCAGTAAGCGACATTTACCACTACAACAGATATAGAGTTAATTCTACTGGCTGAGAATGTCCGGTATCCAATCACCATGCATGCATACTTCACCAGATCATCTTTGATAGAATTTACTTTCATGCCTCATGAGTCGCTCACTGAACCGGCGAGCTTGGACATTTTAGTTTTGCTTACTGTCCTTAGGGCTGGCACTTCCCCTGTGTTGTAGAATCTGGTGACTGCATGAATTGCTTGCGACGTGATATCATGTGTTCTCTCAAGGTACATCTTATCACCATGGACTCTTCTCAGAATGATCCTTATATGATCCTCTATGAAATCCTCCAGGAAGTAAACATCATTGTGGAGCTTTTTCTTCTCCAAAATATTAAACTTTGGTTTGATCTTCTTATCTTTTTCACAAAATAAACCTAACTGGGTGTGGATAGCTAGAGACCCTAGGTCTTCTATCTTGCAATCTATGTAGTCAAAAATTCCCTCTTCTACTATCACACCAGTCGGAACTTGTGATAGGGCATTATACTTGGACTTCTATTGAATAAAACTTGCAAACTCGACAGATGCACTAAAACTGGTATGAGATGCGGAAGCCATGATAGAAATCTTAAGAACTCAAGAAATACCTTTTGAAACACGTGAAATTAGGGCTTGCCGATTCTCCTTCACTTCACACTTCGTCAGTTGCTGAATCACCACTTTGTGTTCTCCACTTGACCGTTTCCAGTTTGAATTTGAATGTCCTTCGCGGTTTCTCAATTTCTTAAAATCTCTGCTCAAATTGCCTTTTCGTCACTCTGCTCTTTGAAAAACTTTTCTTTGCTCGAAAACTGATAGTGAGAAATGATTTGAAAAATGCTTTTAAACATATTCCTCACCTACCATCATTAATTCTCCTCCATTAGGGCGTAAACCCTAATTTTCCTTTTTACCATTTTTGTTTTTCTCCCAAACAACAGGTATCACATACCGGTTAAGGAATTTTACTGGTGTAAACCAGGGGTTTGAAACATTTCACCATTTGCTCCCCCTAAGCTTTTTGAATCTTAGTTTGCCGATTCCATGATTTCCACACTAGGTGCAAAAACCAGTTCCTCTTGTAACACCACTGGTTTCTCCTTCCAGATTTTGTTCATGTCCGCTTGAACAGTGTCAACATCAATGTTTCCTTTCGAAGTGATTGGTATATCATCAGATATGTTCTTTCTTGATCTATAGAATCTGACAATGTGACCCGGTTTGTTACAGTGATAGCAAACCAATCCAGGTGCTTTCCAAGGTCCATTGTTCATGTTTCCATTCTTCCTTCTGCATGTTGCAGCAGTGTGACCATGACCATGATAGATCATACAATTTTCTCTCCATCCGGTTGCCGCTTGATAACCACCACTTCTTGGCTGATGATTGAAGGCATTAAACTGGTTGTGATTCTGGTTCACAAAAGGTTCAGGACCAACTCCTTGGGTCCTCTGAGGATATCTTCCAGTGTTATTCATAACAGACCTGCATTCAGATGCTCTATGCCCATACTTGTTGCATGCATAACAATTACCATCAAATCTATAGGATCTAGGCTTATCATTTAGGAAATAAGGAAAATTGTTGTAAGCCTTACTCCTACACACATTTGTAGTATGTCCTTCTTTAAGACAGTTAAAGCAAACAGGTTTAAACTTTTTCTTACTTTTATCCTTTGATGCCGGTTTTTTATTTGATGTTCCAGCATTTGTACTAGAGATCTCACCTTCCTCATGACCGGAATAACCAAGTCCATTGGTATTCTTGACCGGTTTGGCAGATTCAAGCTTTTGCTCTAGCTTGACAGTACTCTTGTTGAACTTAGCAAGTATTTCCTTTGACTCAGAGAGTTCTTTGGAAATAGCAGCATTTGTTTCCAACAAGTTTTCATTCTCAGAGATGGCAGTGTTCAGTTCTCCTTGCATGTCTTCCTTTTCCACTTTTCTTGCATGGAGTTGAGCATTTAGGGCACTCATCTCTTGTTTCAGCTTGGAGATCTCATGATCTCTTTCTTTCACCAGATCTTTAGCTTTCCTCTGGTTCTCAAGCTCTTGACACATTTGGATAGTCAGTCCTTCCAACTCCTTTCTCAGGTTGGAGTTTGATTCATTCAACTCATTTACTTCAGCAATTAGGGCTTCCATGTCTACTTCATCTGAAGAACTATTTTTAGATAGCTCCATCAGCTTTTCTGCATGTTCTCTTCTTTTTGCTTGAGATGCCTTGTATTTGACCATAAGATCATCATAGGCTTGCTCAAACTGAGTGAGCCAGTGGGTAAGTTCCCTCAATCTGTATTCCCCCATATCTCTTTCCAAGTGGTTAAACTTATAGAAAGGTAAGCTCTGATACCAATTGATGAATACTAAGAGGGGGGTGAATTAGTATGCCAAAAATCTTTGCACTTAAACACTTTGCAAGACTAATAGTAAACCGGATAAATAGTTTAATAGACAAACCGGTTAACAAACATGCAAACCAAACAGCTAATAATGCATTCACCCATAGAAGCACAAACACCATAACACAATAGATTTTGACGTGGAAACCCAAATGGGAAAAACCATGGTGAGATGAAACTCACAAGTCACTATCCGCAGAATAGGAACCAGACCGGTTAAGGTCTTACAATGTTCTTTACTAGAACATATCCTGTTAGGAATCTCAATCTCTGTTAGGAGATAAGTCCGATTAAAGACTACCTTGCTAGAGGATTTTAGATCCACAGATGTGAACCACCTTGTTAGAGGATTTACAAAAAGGCTTTTGGGCCTACCCGGTTAAGGGCTACAGACTTGTCAAAGATGTGAGTAATCAACAAGTGTTTGATCTATCTAATAGCACATATTGCTCGGTTAGATCCTTGATAGCTCATTCTTAATGCACTCCTGCATTACTTCAGTCTTCTACACATTCATATTCTTTCCAACTCCTCAACCACCTTAGACCCTAGCAACAATATAAACTTTGCTGCGACCTCATCAACAACCTAAAACCCTAGACATGATGTCCTTATAAAGGAATCTGATTTCATGTCGGTCCAATAGGATTACATTACAATTTCCTAGGTTCAATGAGCCTGGACATACTTGGTACCATGACACAAAAAGCACCGGTAATGTGTCGGCACCATCAAACAATCGGTGGATGGTAACTCATCACAAAATGCTGGTTGGTAACTCATCACAGAGTATTACCGGCTCATACAAAATTTCAGTTGCCGGTTTGACAAAAATGAAGACTGGTAAAAATGTGTTATGCCGCTTTGGTCCTTCGTACCGCTTGGGATCCACGAACCGCTTGGGGTCAACATGCCACTTCAGACCGGGAAACACATTCTGCAAAACATTAATAGCCTAAAGACTATAATACAACATACTGGTTGGAACAAATACTGATTGTGCTCTAACTTATACATATAAAGAGGATCTCAATGCAAGTGTGTGTTCATCAATGACAATCACAACATAAACAACTTTAATGCCAACACAACATGGGTAAATGGTTAAGGGACAACCATCATGGCTAAGGGGTGTGGGCTTGTAAGAGGCATTAAATGCCTTAGAATAATTTTGGGGCTAATTTGTAAGGCTCTTATAAATTTGGGGAACTCAACAAGTTATCTTGTTGAATAAGGTAGAGTCTTCAACACATTTTGAAGACCTTCCCCAAATTTGGAGAAAAGAATCCCCCAATTTTAGGGATGGGACATGATTAGGAGAATAGGAAATGATTAGGAGAATAGGATATGATTAGGATAGGATTATAAGTATTCTAGAATAATGATTAGGGGAATGTAGGATTTTGTAAGTGGGTGAGGGAAAATAGGTAATTTTGGTAAATTAAAATAATTTAATTTAGTCAAAAAGGGGATGCAACTTGCATTTGTAGGATTTTGCAAGTGGGGGTATTTTTAAATAAATTTGGATTTATTTAAATGAAAAAGGGATTTTAATTAAATGTGAATTTAATCAAAAAGGGAAAAAGGGGATTTAATTAAAGAAATAAGATTTATTCAATTAAATGGCTAAGGGTACTTAATCAAACCTTAGTTTAATTAATAGGTTAGGCTAGAGGAAATGGATTTAATCAAATCTTTAATTTGATTAATAGGCTAATTTGGAAGAATAGGGATATTAATTAAATCTTAATTTAATTAATTGGAAAAATTGAGAATAATTAAATGAATAAAATTCACTTCATTCATTGTTCAACTTTTAGGTGTCTACAGGTTGTGTTCTTGAGCTTTCAGACGTTGATCGATGAAGATTTGAAAAGTGGTGTTGGTGCAATAGTTTCAGATGATTCTAACATGCTTACTGGTGTTTCTTAGTCATTTCCTTTTTTTGGGGGGGATCCACATTGATTGTTGTGTGAGTTTTGGGTGGTGTCTATCAACCGGTGATGATTTGCATGTTATGTGGTATTTTTGGTGGTGTAGTGTGTTGCAGTTGATCTTGGCATGATTTCCGGTGGTGTTTCATGTTTAGAGATTTGAATTAAGACCATGTTATACTATGTAAACCATTATATTGGTTAGTGGTTGATCTTTGTATCGTGTGATGTAATTTTTTAATTGAGGGTTGAGGGTTTAACTGACCTTGTTGTCAAGGTTGATGAATTGTATATATTGGTGATATAGTCATGTTATTTAGGTGTCGATCTTGTGTCTACATTATTAGAGAGAGATTTATGTGTGTACAAGTGATTTATGTTAGTCCCAACTGGTGCTGAGAGGGGAGGGTGAATTAGCACTTGATCAAATCTTCACAATTAAACTTTTAACTTAAATCTGCATTCATCTAATATCCAACAATATACTTAATCACTGAAGTAAAATATGCAAGCATGAAATGTTCACAGTGACACCAAGAAGTTATCTCATGGAAACCCAAATGGGAGAAAACCACGATGTGAGTAGGAACTCATGAAATTTGTACTCTTTTGAAGTACGCTCGATGAGGATTCATCCCTATTAGGAGATTACAATGACACTGTTAGGTGCCACCTGATTAAGGGATTTTGTTCAAGGCTGGTTAGTGCCTTTACCCTGTTAAAGGTAGCTTGTTTAAAGGACTTAAGAACATCAATTAAGATGTCACTCGATTAAGGGATTTTACAAAAGGGACCTAGTAAAGTCCACCAGGTAAAGGGATTTATGTTGCAGTGGTTAGAAAGCAACAGATGAATGATCTGTTAAATTAGCTACTGATAGCTTGATTAGATCTCAATATGCATTACACTCAATCTACACCAGTTGTGTCTTCTCTGCACAACACTGGTTTTCTTCTTACACCTTCAGTTCTTCACTCAGCCGGTTGCCTATCTCTCGGCATTGCACTCTGTCGATCCTCTGACCTTTGGCTCTGCACTCTGCCGGTTCTCTGTCCTTTGGCTCTGCACTTTGCTAGTTCTCTATCTCTCGACTATGCACTTAGTTGATCAACCTCAAACACACTCTACTCTACTAAAGACTCTTAGCACTTCCTCTCTCTCTGCTCTTCACTTTGGATCGCCTTCAACAAGATCTTCTTGTTGCAAATTTCACAATCAAAACTTTATGAATGAACTCAAGAACACTTTATACATTTTCTGCTGATACTTTTAGGCATTCCCTGAATCAAAGAAATCATGGATTTTAGAAGATTTCAAATTCAAAAATATCCCACTCTTTCTCTGCGCTCCTTACAACAATTCCACCAAGTGTTCACCAAATTATGCCACCACATCTCCCAGAGATAGTAACTTCTAGGTCTATTCAGTCAATTAAGTGTGAACCAGAAAATCCATAGGTAGTCATACTTGACTGCATGATAACTGAAGTTGATCTTAGGAACAAGTGATTTGGCATAGACACAAGCTCACCAACTCATCTTTTGCCACCACAACTGAATAACCGATCACTGCTCCAAAATTTATGATGATCACCTATCTTCCTTCTATCATATTGGTGTACCGTATGCCACTGCACTTCTATATTACCGGTTCATCCTTTGATTACCAGTTTGTTGTGCTAGTATCAAGTCTCTTCCCATGTTTTCCAATGAGATTCCGGTTCACATACAACTTCAAGTTTTCTTGCTTGAGTCACCTTTTGTCACTTCATCATCATTAGAGTGACCGATATTCCTGAATGACAAACCAGTTAGCTTAGTCTATCTTTCCTTAAGCTGATTGAACCTTTGATCATTTGTTACCAATGTTGTTTCCATGTGTTTGTAAGTCATCACTTTTTCTTGCTAAAAAACACCACTCTACCTATACCACTTCACCGGTTAGTGTCTTCACCAGTAAGTGTTGGACAGCAATGACAAATCTTAGCACATATACTAGTTCTCTAGATTGACTAGTTTTGTTAATGCCAACAATCCAACAATCTCCCCCTTTGGCATTAATGGCAAACAATTCAGAATCTGGCTAATTAGTTGTATGTCCTTTTACTTCATCTCTGTACCAGTCCGGTCATTATTTTTGCCTTGAGTAATGAATATCTCCTCCTGTCACTGGTAATACTTTGATACAACAACTTCAACTCAATCACTACTTATGAATTCTCAAGCACTCTAATCATATTGCCCCCTTTGACAACAATGCCAAAGAGTCCTTTCTATACACTTACAAGACTGCTCCCCCTAACCAGAGTAGTCCACACTCATCAATCTAGTCTCCTTTAAAAAAAATAAAAAATGAAATCATACCAGATTGATGTAGAACCCCATTTTCTTACTTTACTGAATGGAGGGGCATAACCCCCAATTTACATCTAAGATAGTCAAAGGTGTCCTTCTATAGTGGCTTGGTGAAGATATCAACCACCTACTCTTTTGTTGGTATGTACTCCAACATCACTTCCTTTTCTTAAACTTGTTCCCTTAGATAGTGATATTTGATGGCTATATGATTCATTTTGGAGTACATCACTGGGTTCTTGGATACGTCGATGGCACTAGTGTTGTCACAATGAATCACTACCGGTCCAACCACTTTTTCTTATACTCCTTCCAATAGTTACTTGATCCAAACTATCTATGTGCAGTTGAATGTAACAACTACATACTCAGCCTTAGTTGTGGATTGGGATATGGAATTTTGTTTATTACTTGTCCAAGATACAATCCTGTCTCCGAGAAAGAATGCACCTCCACTAGTGCTCTTTCTGTCATCAATGTTCCCAGCCCAATCTGAATCAGTGAAGACACTTAAACTGAAGTCTCCCTTATGTGGATACTAGAGACCATACTCATAAGTCCCCTTTAGGTATTTGAATATTCTTTTGATTGCCACCATGTGAGTCTCTTTCGGATTTGCAGAAAATTTGGCAACCAGGTCAACAACTTGTGCTATGTCCGGTCTACTATGTACTGCATACTGCAACTTATCGATCATGGATCAATAAAGTGTCTCATTTACTTCTTTAGCCTTATCATATTTTAGAGAGCTTGCAACATGTAACCATTGGAGTTCCAATAGGTTTGCAATCTTCCATTCCAAAAGTTTTCAGAATTTCCCTTATGTACTTAGTCTGATTGATAAAGATGTCATTCTTTAGTTGAGAGACTTGTAGGCTAATAAAAAACTTTATCTCACCAATCATGGACATCTCAAATTCTTGCTTCATTTATTCTGCAAATCTTCTGCTCATCTCATTATCTCCCCCAAAGATGATGCCATCTACAAAGATCTCAACAATTAGGTGTTTTCCTTCAACTCCACTCTTCAGATACATGTTACTATTATCACTGGTTCTTTTGAACCCTATGCTTAGCAGATATGAGTGCAACCTCTCATACCAAGCTCTTGGTGCTTGTTTCAGCCCATAGAAAGCCTTCTGCAACCTGCATACCATATTCCTTCCATCTTCAGTTGTAAACCCTTTCGGATGCTCTATGTATACTTCTTCCTCTAACACCCCATTTAAGAATGCCAATTTGACATCCATTTGGTAAACTTTAAATTTTTTATAAGCAACATAGGCTAGCAAAATTATGACTCCTTCCAGCCTGGCCACAGGTGCGAAGGTTTCTCCATAGTCCAAACCTTCTTCTTGAGCATAGCCTTTACAGACCAATCTTGCTTTGTTTCTTATCACTTTACCGGTTTCATCCATTTTATTTTTGAACACCCACTTGGTGCCTATTACATTTTTGTTTTCCAGTCTAGGCACTAGAGTCCATGCATAATTTTTCTCAATTTGCTCCAATTCTTCTTCCATGGTTTTTACCCAGTCATCATCTTTTAGGGCCTACTTTGCTATTTTGGGCTCAATAATGGAGAGCATACAACCATTCTCTCTTTCTCTTCTTCTGGTTAGAACTCCTGCATCCTTGTCACCAATGATATTTTCTGTAGAGTGATTATTTCTGACATACTTAGCTAATACCAATTCACTCCTCTGAGCTTCTTCTACCAGTTGGTCAGGTTCTACTTCATAGGCTTGTTCATTTTCCACTTCAACAAGATATTATTTAGTAGGTTCTACCGGTACATTATACTCGAACCCTTTATAGTCCTCTGGTTGACTCTTACTTTCCTGTTCATTTTTCTCAGAGTACTCATCTACTCCGACATTTGCAATTTCCACAATCTTACCGGTCCTTTTGTTTAAACATTGGTATGCCTTACTCTTTGTTGAGTAACCTAAGAAGGTTTGTTCATCGCTCTTGGGATCAAATTTTCCAGTGTACTCATCCCTCATGATATAGCACCTACTTCCAAATACTTTGAAATAACAAACATTAGGTGAGTAACCACTCCATAATTCATAGGGAGTTTTATTTGTCCCTTTCTTTACCTGTATTCGATTCAAAGTGTATACAACAATGCTTATTGCTTCTCTCCAGAAGATATGTGGAATGTCCTTTTGTATCATCAGAGTCCTTACACAATGAATAAGAGTTCTATTTCTTCTTTCAACAGCTCCATTCTGTTGAGGTGTTCTGGGTGTAGACATTTGCCACATAATCCCTTGTTCCTCGCAGCAATTCAAGAACTCCTGAGAGGTGAGCTCTCCTCCTCTATCTGATCTTAGACACTTCAAAATCTTGCCGGTTCCTCTTTCTACTTGAGCCTTAAAAACCTTAAACATTTGAAAGGCTTCTGATTTTTCCTTCAAGAATACAACCCACATCATTCTTGAGAAGTCATCCACAAACAACATAAAATATCGGTCTCCATAGAAACTCTTGGTTCTCATGGAACCACACAAGTCTATATGAACTAAGTCTAGCACATTTTCAGATGAAAAGGTTTTACTACTGAAACTAGACCCGGTCAACTTTCCTAGTTGACACTCTTTGCACATAGCATTTTCAGGTTTCACTATGTCAGGCATACCTCTGACAGATTTTGCCTTACCGAATTTTTCTATGCTATCAAAGTTAACATGACACAATATTTTCTGCCATAGCCAACTATCTTCGACCTTAGCCATTAGACAACTACCTATGGTGGTGTCTAGATGAAATAAATTGACTCTTGACTATTTACCGATGGCAATCAAACTTCCTGATTTGTCATTTATTTTACATATTCCTTCATTGAATTCTAATCGATAACCCTTATTGTTAAGTTGTGCAACACTTAACAAACTATATTTAAATCCTTCTACCGGATAGACATCATCACAATTTGTCTTATCATTCAGGGCTATAGACCCCTTACCTTTTACTACACAAGGACCATCATTTCCGAATCTCACAGTTCCTCCATTGCAATCCTCCATGCTGAGGAATTTGTTTCTCTCACCGGTCATGTGGTAAGTGCAACCACTGTCGATCACCTATTCTCCACACTGGTTTGTGCTAGAAATCAATGCCATATCTCCTTCCTTTGTGCTATCCTTCTTGACTACCACAAATGCAATGCCATCTCCATCAGATCTCTCTATTTCTTCATCAGTGACTCCTTCTGCAAGATAACACGCTTTCTTGCTCTTGTCCCTGTAGCTTATGAAATTATCCTTCTTGTTTCTATAAATTGTTAGGAAATCTTGAAGCAATATGATCTATCTTATTATAGGAGAAGCACTTTAAGGGTAGTTTACCTTTGTACTTTTCTTTTCCTCTTGGCAATCTTCTTACCAATAGAGCTTCAATTTCATCTTGCTCCTATTCCCCAGATAGCAGATTGTCACTTTCATGGGAATGACCGGTTCTGGTAGTAGAACTACTACCAGTTTCTTTCCTTCTCCTTTTTGGTGCATGCATCATGGAGGCTTTGAAAGAAACATCAATTTTTGGTACACTGTTGTCATAATTGCTCAATTCAAAAGCAGTCAACTTACCGATCAATGAGTCAAGAGTTACATTGACTGTTCCCAAGGATTTGAGTTCCTGGATAGCAAAGACCCTTATGGAATATTATGGTAGCAAGGTTCTCAGGATTTTGCTAACCACATCCTCCTCCTCAAGCTTTCCTCCAATACTTTTGATGGAGTTTACTACATCCTTTATCCTCTTGCTATACTGCTCTATGTTTTCTCCTTCCTGCATCGTCATCTCATCATATTTTCCTCTCAGGCTGTCTACTTTGGCCTTTTGAACACGAGGATCTCCCCCATAAATTGTCTTCATCTTATTCCATATCTAAAAAGTTATTTTCAAATCTCGTACCTCAGCAAATTCATTATCAGAAAGAGTGCTAACAATCAGATCCATAACAATAGTATTATCTTGGCTTTCCTTGACCTGTTTTGGAGTAAAAGTCCTTGAAAGTTCATTGTACTCTATGATCACATGATTCGAGTAGTGTTCACCTAGGGATCTTAGATAGAGTTTCATTCTTCCACACCATAAGGTGTAATTCTCCTTAGAGAACTTAGGACCCTCCCTACACATCATCTTGGATCTCTCCTTAAGCTGATTAAGCTTCTTTTGATTCTAAGGACCTAATGTTCTGATACCACTTATTAGTCCCAATCAGTCCTGAGAGGGGAGAGGTGAATCAACACTTGATCAAATCTTCACAATTAAACTTTTAACTTGAATCTGCATTCATCTAATATCCAACAATATACTTAATTACTGAAGTAAAATATGCAAGCATGAAAGTTGACAGTGACACCAAGAAGTTATCTTGTGGAAACCCAAATGGGAGAAAACCACGATGTGAGTAGGAAATCACAAAATTTGTACTCTTTTGAAGTATGCTCAGTGAGGATTCATCCCTATTAGGAGATTACAAAGACACTGTTAGGTGCCACCTGATTGAGGGATTTTGTTCAAGGTTGGTTAGTGCCTTTACCCTGTTAAAGGTAGCCTATTTAAAGGCCTTAAGAACATCAATTAAGATGTCACCCAGTTAAGGGATTTTACAAAAGGGACCTATTAAAGTCCACTCGATTAAGGGATTTATGTTGCAGTGGTTATAAAGCAACATATGAATGATCTGCTGAATTAGCTACTGATAGCTTGATCAGATCTCAATATGCATCACACTCAATCTACATCGGTTGTGTCTTCTCTGCACAACATCGGTTTTCTTCTTACACCTTCGGCTCTTCACTCAGCCGATCGCCTATCCCTCAGCACTGCACTCTACCAATCCTCTAGCCTTTAGCTCTACACTCTATGGGTTCTCTATCCTTCGGCTTTGCACTTTTCCAGTTCTCTATCTCTCGACTCTGCACTTAGTCGATCTACCTCAAACACACTCTACTCTGCTAGAGACTCTAAGAACTTCCTCTCTCTCTGCTCTTCACTTTGGATTGCCTTCAACAAGATCTTCTTGTTGCAAATTTCATGATCAAAACTTTTTGAATGAACTCAAGAACACTTTATACATTTTCTGCCGATACTTTCAGGCATTCCCTGAATCAAAGAAATCATGGATTTAAGAAGATTTCAAATTAAAAAAATCTCCCATTCTTTCTCTGCATGCCTTATAATAATTCTGCCAAGTGTTCAACAAATTTTGCACCGCATCTCCCAGAGATAGGAACTTTTGGGTCGTGTTCAGTCAATTAAGTGCGAGCTAGAAAATTTGCAGGTAATCATGCTTGATTGCATGATAACTGAAGTTGACCTTACCAACAAGTGAGTTGGCATAGACACAAGCTCACCAACTCATCTTTTGCCACTGCAACTGAATAACTGATCACCGCTCTGAAATTTATGGTGATCACCTATCTTCCTTCTGCCATACCAGTGTATCGGTATGCCACTGCACTTATATATTACTGGTTCATCCTTTGATTACCAGTTTGTTGTGCTAGGATCAAGTCTCTTCCCATGTTTGCCAATGAGATTCCGATTTGCATACAACTTCAAGTTTTCTTGCTTGAGTCACCTTTTGTGACTTCATCATCATCAGAGTGACTGATCTTCTTGAATGATAGACTGGTTAGCTTAGTCTATCTTTCCTTGAGCTGATTGAACCTTTGATCATTTGTTACCAATGTTGTTTCTATGTGTTTCTAAGTCATCACTTTTTCTTACTGAAAAACACCACTATACCTATACCACTTCATCGGTTAGTGTCTTCACCGGTAAGTGTTGGACATCAATGACAAATATTAGCACATATACTGGTTCTTTGGATTGACTAGTTTTGTCAATGCCAACAATCCAACAATTTATCCTTTGGTGTTGAGTTTGTGGTGAGATTGGTGTTGCAGGGAACACATCTATACTTAACTGGAACTATAATCAAGCATTTGGAGATGCTATTCTTTCAGTTCACTTCTTTCGAATTGTAGTCCAAATCGTATTGTAATTTAGTGAGACTTCCCTAAGGGTTGTAGCCTTCCAGGCCATTATATTTGAGCAATGAGTTGTAGGCAGTGTGCCTGAATGCAAGTGCATTCTCCATTGTAATATTTTCACATTTTATTGTAGAGTATCATCTTACTATGGGTAGGTTCCCACTGTGATTTTTCCCTTAACCACGTTTTCCACATCAAAATCTTAGTGTTGTGTGTTGTGCTATTAATTTGCTTATCTGTCTTATTGTTGTAGTTTATCAGATCTCTATTTTGTGATTAAGTTTGTTGTTCTGGTGAAGACTGATTCATCCCCACTCTTAGTCTTCCTTCTTGGCTGTTGCTAACAATTGGTATCAGAGCTAGATCCTCTGATAGAAGCTTAACCGCTTGAGGAGATCCGAGATGGTAGCTCAAGGTGTAATCTTTAAGAAGGACAATCCGAGATTTGATGGAGGTAACTATGCTATATGGAAGGACCGGATGGAAGTGCATTTAAAATGTCTTGGTGAAGATTATTGGAAGATTACAATGAATATCTATGTTGTTCCTTAGAATGGAACATCTATTCCTGATGAGCTTAAGAAAGAAGAACATAATATTAGAGCGAACTAAGCATTTCTCATTTCCTTGATTGATTCTGAGATGACAAATGTAATGGGACTTTAGACCACACATGAGATCTAGATGAATCTTGAGGTGTTGTATGAAGATGATAAACAAGTGAAGGTTTCTAAGTTGCAAAGTTTGAAAGGAAAGTATGAGATATTGAATATGGGAGATGA
The DNA here is from genome assembly GCF_030272615.1 of Cryptomeria japonica. Lineage (NCBI taxonomy): Eukaryota > Viridiplantae > Streptophyta > Pinopsida > Cupressales > Cupressaceae > Cryptomeria > Cryptomeria japonica. The sequence goes on along the minus strand of NC_081409.1, from coordinate 565,342,272 downwards.
TGAGAACATACACTCTTTTATGGCTAAGGTGAAGGATCTTGTCCTAGGTATCAGAGGTGACGGTGGAACGATTGAGGAAGATGAAATTGTTGCTAAGGTGCTGAGATCTTTGCCTCCTACCTATAAACATAAGGTTGCTTCTTTTGATGAGATCTGGAGTGTGACTATAGTGACAAGAGATATGCTAGTTGGAAAGCTTGCTACATTTGAGCTGAGAAAATTTGGAGAATCACATGGAAAGTTTGAGACAACATTTAGATCATCCGCATCTTTATCTAGTAAGCAGGAATATGATCTTGATGAGTGCAGAATATCTATATATGAAAGAGAGAGGAGAGAGATGGAAGATAAAGAAAGGGAGTTGGATGAACTTGAAGCATTGATTGCCTGAAGATTTCTTAAAGGTGTCGGTAAGTATGATGGAAAGTTGCCTTGAAATGTTTCATTTGTAACAAGATAGACATTTTTCTTCTAGATGCCCGAACAGAATGGCTAAGTATGACAAACATGCTAAGTTTGATAAGCATGATAGGAATGATAGATATGACAAACATGAGAAGTATGACAAGCCTTAAAAGCCTAACTTGAAGTATAAGAATCATAAGAACTATTATTATGCTGTTGATGAAGGTATTACAAATGAAGTATATGAAGGACATTTTATTCCTTTCCATTAAGGGAGATGGATCTGTACCTATTGATTCCACTAGGTGTACTATTGAGGAGAAAGTTTTAGCTGCTAAGGTTGAAGAGAAAGATGAATGGGGGATTGATAGCTGTTGTTCACATCATATGACTAGTGATAAAACAAAATTTTTGATTATGAAAAGATATGATGGTGGAGTATTTAGATTTGGAGATGACAAAGCCTGTGTGATTTGTGGGAGAGGTTCTATTTCTTTTGATGGTAAGAATAACACTGATGACGTCTTGTATGTTAAAGGTTTGAAACATAATCTTTTGAGTGTTGGATAGATGGTTGATAAAGGTTATGATCTAGAATTCAAGGATGGTAAATGCAAGATCTTAAATGCCTCCAGTATAGAGATTGCATCTGGGACTAAGACTCAAGGTAACATTTTTTATTTAAATGCTAGTGAGAAAAGTTGCTTGATTGATCAGATTGATGAGAGTTGGTTATGGCAAAGTCGAATGTGTCATGTAAATTGAAAAATGATTAAGATCAGTTCTACACATGTTGTTAGAGATTTTCCTAGGATTGTTAAGCCTGCTAATTCGGTGTGTAAGGAATGTCAGTTGGGTAAGTAAAAAAGAATTTGTTTCAAGAATAAACAATATACATATGATGGATTTCTATATATTGTGCATATTGATCTATGTGGACCTACAAATGTTAGAAGCGTGCAGGGTGATAGTTATTTTATGCTGCTAATTGATGATTATTTTAGGATGTCTTTTTGAAGGAGAAATTAGAAGCATTTTATAAATTCAAGATATTTAAAGCTAATGTTGAGACTAAGTCTGGATTGAAGGTGAAGTATTTGAGATCTGATAGAGGTGGAGAATTATGTTCTGGTGAGTTCAATTCATTCTGTGAGAAGCTTGGGATTAGAAAACAACTATTTGCTCCTAGAACCCCTCAACAGAATGGTGTTGTTGAGAGGAAGAACATAACTATTTTGGATGCTGCAAGGACTATGTTGATTGAAGGAAATGTTTCGAAGATCTACTAGAGAGAAGCTATCGGTGCTGTTGTTTACACATTCAACAGAGTTCACATCAAAGTAGATACCTATAAGACCCCTTATGAGCTTTGGTTTGGTCATATTCCTACTATGAGATATTTCAGAGTATTTAGTAGCAAATGTTATATCAAAAGAGATAAGGATATAGGAAAGCTTGATGCTAGAAGTGATGAAGGAATCTTCTTGGGATATTAAACAAAGAGAAAGGCCTACTAGTGCTGCAATAAGAGATTGAGAAAGATAGTAGAAATTACAAATGTGAAGGTGATTGAGAACCTTGGGAAAGAGATCAGAGCATGTGGTTATGATGATGGACAACATATTGTTTTAGCCCCTATTCAACATGAATAGCCTAAGTAGAACGATCTGATAGAGATTGTGAACCCGAATGTTGCTGGTGATGGAGTACATGAACCTGAGAATCAAAACAATCAGAAGACTCTAAGGTATGTAAGACTGAATCATTCTAAAAATAAGATTATTGGTGATAAGAATAAAGGTGTAATGACTAGAAGAAGGTTAGCTGCTGAAGAAGTATGCTTGATTTCCAAATTTGAACCTAAAGATGTTGCTGAAGTTTGTAAAGATAAAAGTTGGATGAGAGCTATGGAAGAAGAACTAGATCATATTGAAAATAGTAACAATTGGGAACTTGTGCGTAGACCTAAGGATAATAATGTTATTGGTACTAAATGGGTATTTAGAAATAAATTAAATGAAGTTGGTGAAGTTGTCAGAAATAAAGAAAGACTTTTGCTCTAGTTGCCAAACTTGAATCTGTTAGACTATTACTTGCTTATGTTGCTTATAAATATTTCAAGGTATATCAGATGGATGTCAAATCTTCTTTTTTGAATGGTGATTTAGAGGAAGAAGTTTACATTGAGCAACCTGATGGATTTTCATTATCAGATGATGGAGACATGGTATGTAAGTTGAAGAAATCTCTTTATGGACTTAAACAAGCTCCTAGAGCCTGGTATGCTAGACTAGATAAATATTTGTTGAAATTAGGATTTAGTAAAGGTGCTACTGATAATAATATGTACTTTCAGATAGAAAATGATAACATCCTAATTATTTAAGTCTTTGTTGATGATATTATCTTTGGTGGTGTTGATAACTTGAGCACGAAGTTTGCCGGTGATATACAGAAGGAATTTGAGATGTCTATGATTAGTGAGATGGAATTTTTCTTAGGTTTGTAGATTGCACAGACTGGAAAAGGTATATTCTTTTCTTAAACTAAGTATGTGAGGGAATTGTTGAAGAAGTTTGGATAAGATGACTCCAAATTGGTTGGAACTCCTATGGTGATTGTCTGTAAATTATCTAAGATTGATGAATCTCCTAAAGTTAATAAGAGTTTGTACAAATCTATGGTTGGTGGACTATTGTATCTTACTTAGACTAGGCTAAACATTATGTATGATGTGTGCATGACTTCTAGATATCAAGCTGATTTGAAAGAGAGTCATGTCACTTCTATGAAGAGGATATTCAAATACTTGAAGGGAACTGTGGACTATGGATTATGGTATTCGAGGAATGATGATTTCATGTTATGTGCATACACTGATGCTGATTGGGCTGGTGATGTAGATGAATAGAAGAGCACTACCGATGGAACATTATTTTTGGGTAAGAAATTGGTTTAATGGGCTAGCAAGAAACAAGATTCAGTATCCTTATCTACTACTAAAGCTGAGTACATTGTTGCCACTAGTAATTGCACTCAGGTAGTTTGGATGAAGCAAATGTTGAATGATATCAAAATTATTTATGATGAGCCTACTATTATATACTATAATAATTCCAATGCTATCAATATGTAAAAGAATCTGGCGCAACATTCAAAGACTAAACATGTGTCAACCAAATATCATTACTTGAGAGAGCAAGTCAGTGAAGAGAAGGTGAAGCTGGAGTATGTATCTACAAAGAAACAAATTGCTGATATTTTCACTAAACCTTTACCTATAGATACATTTGTCTATTTTAGAGACAAATTAGGGGCATCGAACCCTCTTGATGAGAACTAGATGCATTAAGTTGCATCAATCTAGTGGATTTCAGAGCCTTATCTTTTTATTCAGATGAGTTGGTGCTTCTCATCTGGGGGAGTAGTTTGTTGATCTGGTTATGCATTTCTGGGGGAGGGAGATTCTTGTTTACATTTTTGGGGAGAGAGTTTGGTTATCTATTTTAGAGATTTGGCATTTCTATCAAAGGGGGAGAGAGATCATGTGAAAAATTTCTTTTTAAGTACTGATCTTAGGGGGAGTTTGTTGGAGATATCTTCTTTCTTTGCATTGATTGTTTTTCACATTCATATGTTGCCATCAATGCCAAAGTGGGAGATTGTTGGGATATTGTTGGTCATTGTTTGTGCTAGGATATTTTATTGTCATTGATGTCAACATATTCCTATGATTTGATCCAATAATTACAAATTGGGAATATTTTTTGATCCAGTTTGTTGTGTTGGTTTGCTGATCACTGTTTTGCAGAGTTTAGTATATCCTTCGGTATTTTCCAGTGTGATCAGAGCTTGTGCTGAGATTTTGGGATATTGTTTTGGATGATCTTTTTATCTTCATTTCAGATGGTTCATGATTTGGTGCTCCATAGGTTATCTTTCTTTGTGACAGTTACTGATTAGTTGTGTTAGTTAGCTTTTAGACGTTGACCGATGAAGATTTAAAAAGTGGTGTTGTTGCATTTGTTCTGGATGATTCTAATGTGCTTGTTGTTGTTTTTTTAGTCATGTCCTATTTTTTTTAGCAATCCACATTGATCGTTGTGCAATTTTTTGGTGGTGTCTATCAACCAGTGATGATTTGTATGTTATACATTATTTTTGGTGGTGTAGCGTGTTGCGATTGATCTTGGAATGATTTCTAGTGGTGTTGCATGTTTGGAGATTTGAATTAGGACCATGTTATACTGTGTAAACCATTACATTGGTTTGGTGGTCGATCTTTGTATCATGTGATGTAATTTTGTAATTGAGGGTTGAGGTTTTAGCCGACCTTGTTGTCAAGGTTGATGAATTGTATATATAGGTGATATAGTCATGTAATTTAGGTGTCAATGTTGTGTCTGCATTATCAGAGAGAGATTTGTGTGAGAACAAGTGATTTATCCTTTGGTGTTGAGTTTGTGGTGAGATTGGTATTGTAGGACAAACATCGGTACTTAACTAGAACTTAATCAGACATTTGGAGATACTATTCTTTCAATCACTTCTTCCGGATTGTAGTCTGAATCATATTGTAAGTCAGTGAGACTTCCTTGAGGGTTGTAGCCTTTCAGGCCATTATATTTGAGCAGTGAGCTCTAGGCAGTGTGCCTGAATGCATGTGCATTCCCCATTGTATTATTTTCACATACTATTGTAGAGTATCATCTTACAGTGGGTAGGTTCCCACCGTAGTTTTTCCCTTAACCGGGTTTTCCACATCAAAATCTTGGTGTTGTGTGTTGTGTTGTTAATTTTCTTATCTATCTTATTGTTGCACTTTATCAAATCTTTGTTTTGTGACTAAGTTTGCTGCTCTGGTGAATACTGATTCAACCCCCTCGCAGTCTTCCTTCTTGGTTGTTTCTAACATGGCATAACTTCATATGTACCTTCTACTTTATCGGATTTGAGAGCTTCATCCAATTCTATCTTCTGATTTTTTCACTCTAGCTCTACCGAATGACTCAGCTTCTGCCCTTGGTTGGGCTCCACCGGATTGAGGCTTCTTCAACACTCTAGCATAAGTGGTTGTCTTCTTCACCTCTTTCACTACTTCATCAAATTCAGTCTCTATGTCGTTAGCAGTGGCATCAACATATTCTCTTTGGTGCTTCTCCTTTTTCCTTTTGTCTATTCCACCAGTTGACTTGGCTTGAGACTTGGGTGGAGGAGTAGGTTTCTAAGCACTAGAGGTAGTTTCCGACTGAGATTATCTAGGATTTGATTGCTTTGGAGGAGTAGAGACACGTTTTGAATTTTTAGGATTTTCCATGCCCTCCTCGTTCAGTATATTTTTATCTCTTTCCCTTTGCACAACTTCCTTAGATATACCCATTTTCTCTGCTAGCTCCTCTACCTCCTTTATTACTTTCCTTTTCCTTGTTGATCCAGTAAATTTCTTGTGCAATTCAAGATCCTTTTCTTTGTAAGTATCAAACCTTTCCTTGATATCATCTACCAACTGAATCAATAGGTGTTGAGCATATGTGTCAAGTGTATTTGCATCCACCTCATACCCCATGGACATGATCCAAATAGTCCTAGGCTCAACTACCTCCATATGACATTGATCCTTGTCAACCATGAAGCAAATTTTTTTCTCATATTTCTCAACAATATCCTTAGGGATCCTTTCTCTACTTTGCATCATTTCTTGAAATGATTTGAAATATCCCCACAAAGTATATCTTTGTGCTACAATATCACCCAATCCTGGCAAACCTTCCTTTATTTGAACTAGCACTGGTTTATCATAAGCCCATTGAACTTTTCCAATACCGGCTATTTCATTCAAGAAATATATTGCCAAATAAACAATTAAGGAACCAAATTTGAATACATGTTTCTTATATTGCTTTATCTTCTTCAAGTTGCGTAATAGCTCACTGAGAAGCACTCCATAGAGATCATACTTCTTGTCCTCCTACATTTGATAAGTGGAAAATATGGAAGTACCGGATACTAAGCTCTGCCTGCTGGATTGATATACCTTATATCCAGTTACCATTGAAGAAAATCTTAAATCATGCTCAATAATATCGCTGATTGTCATTGACTAGTTGTCCTATTGGGATCTGGTAACGACTGTCACTATAGTGTTCTAAACTTTCCTTAGACTAGGGATCTCACCGGTTGCATTCAAACAAGTAACCGCTTGAATGGTTTGCTTCGTGATCTTATAAGGGTGGTGCAGCCATACAAACTCCTCATGGATTCCACTCAGGATGTATCTGTTGGTATTTTGGCATTGTTTTGTCATTGATGTCAACACCTACTAACACTTATCAACTCTGGCACTTTGGAGAATCAACAACATTCACCGGCAAGCAAGTGACTTATGCACAGTCACCGATATCTCATACACTGACAGGATATAATGTTCACCAGTGCCTAGAATGGCATGGAAAACACCTAGTTATGTTGAAGACATCATTTGGACACTTTGTCTTGGAGATTTGTTCACTGACATATTCATATTTGCATATTTGTTGTTATCGGCAAATAGGTCCAGATCATTCGCCAACAGGCTTATCTATTCCAGATCAACACGACATGCTATGGAGATGTTTTATTAATGTTGTAATTGCATTGAGCCAACATGATGAATCGGTTATTGCATCAGATATTGTTTTACTTGTAATTGATTTTATTGTAATATCCTTTAGAGCTGACCTACTAAAATTGGTCTTAGGTTATGATATAAATGTAAGATCTTATTTGTAAGATCAAGTGTGTAATGCGGAAAAGAATTATGTGAAGGTATATGTGAGAATAAGCAGAGCTATACACGTAGACATCATTTGAAGGTTGAAGGAGGGTTTTTGTGAAGACAATCATCGGTACTAAATCCAGCATAGTAAAATGCTATTTTGAGCAGTACATCCTTATTGGATTTAACCATCCAATTGTAGTCAGTGTGACTCCCATTTGTGTTTGAGCAGTGAGCTCTAGGCGCTTGGCCTTTCTGCATGTGCAGACCCCATTTGTATACACATACTATCTGCAATAGATCATCTGATTGTGGGTAAGGTTTCCCACCATGGTTTTTCCCCTTACAGGGTTTCCACGTACAAATATTGGTGTTATGTGTTGTGGATGTTATTGACTTTCTACTTCATGCATTAATCTTTACCGGTACTATAACTAACTGATAAAACTGTCTACTGACATACAAGTCTAGTTCACCGGTATTAAGCATTAAGCTGTTCAAGTTGTTTTTGGTTTGAATTTATTTTGACAACTGATTCACCCCCCCCCCCTCTCAGTTGTCCCCGGGACCTAACAATTGGTATCAGAGCATAGTCCTCTTTTGTAGAAGTTTAACAACTTGAGGAGATCCAATGTCTACTAACTATTTCAGGAAGGACAGTCCTAAACTTGATGGAACCAATTATGGAATATGGAAGATCAGAATGGAGACACATCTAAATTGCATTGGAAAGGACATCTGGGATGTTATAAAGAATGGCTATACAACTCCTACAACTAGTTAGCCTAATCCACCAAACTTGGCTAAAGATGAGGAAAATGATTGCAAAGCAAGAGAAGCACTTTTGAGGGCATTAACAAATCAACAAATCATGGGATTATCAGATAGGTCTACTGCTAAAGCTATTTGAGATCATTTGGAAACACTGAATGAAGGAGATTCCATAGTCAAAATTGCAAAACTTGAAAGCTTCCGGGTCAGGTATGAAAATCTGAAAATGGAAGAAGATGAAATGATTTCTGCTTTTATGGAAAGAGTTAATGAGATTGTTTTGGGTATTAAATGTTGTGGAGGAACCTTAAGTGAAGATGAAATTGTTTCAAAAGTTTTAAGAGGATTTCCACTGGCATATAAAATGAAGGTTACTGCTATAAATGAGTTAAGAACAATGCCTAATACATCAGTAACTAGGGATACATTGATTGGAAAACTTTAAGCTTTTTAAATTGAGGAATTTGGTCCTGTTGCTACTATAAAGATAGATTTATCTTTTAAAGCATCAACATCATCTGCACCATCATTTGACAAGTCTGATTAGAAAGCCTTTTATGCAAGAGAACTCTAGGAAAGCAGGAGAGCAAATGAAGAACTTGAAGAACTTGAAGCACTATTTGCAAGGAAAATGCCTGAAGGTCCAGTTGGAAGTAAGTATGAAGGTAAAGCACCCTTTAAATGCTTTAACTATAATAAGATTGGTCATATGGCTTCTAGATGCCTTGATAGACATGCTAGACTAAGAGAAGAAGCTAGAAGAACATACAAGCCTAACCCTGAATATCAGAGATACATATTTAAGAAGAATGAAGATAAATCTTGCTATCTTGCTGATGAAGGAGTCACTGATGATTCTGATGAAGATCCGACAGATAATGGATGGGTTTTTGTTGCTATAACAGAAGATCAACCGACACCTACTGCTCAATCGGTAGAATAGGCCTTGGTAGCCAAAATTGAAGTTAAGGATGAATGGATCATTGATTCAGGATGCTCACATCATATGACTAGTGATAAAGGAAAATTCTTAAACTTTCAGGAATATAATGGAGGTCTAGTAAGATTTGGAGATGATAAAGCTTGTTTGATCAAAGGTAAAGGTACAATATCTCTTGATGGTAAGCATAATACTGACAATGTTTACTATGTGGAAGGTTTAAAGCATAATCTTTTGAGTGTTGGTCAATTAGTTGAGAAAGGATTTCAGTTACAATTCAAGAATGGAAAATGCAAAATTATGAATAGAACTAGCTTGGAAATTGCAACCGGTAATCAAACTAGAGGTAACATCTTTCATTTGAATAATAGTGAAAAGAGGTGCTTGATTGCACATATTGATGAAAGTTGGCTATGGCATAAGAGACTCTGTCATGGAAATTTTTATTGCATGGTAAAAATCAGTACTACTAAGGCAGTTAGAGATTTACCTAAGATTGTTCAACCTCACAATCCGGTATGTAAGGAATGTCAATTTGGAAAACAAGCTAGAGCTACTTTTAAAAGTATTCTAGAAAAATCAAATATTGCTCTTGAATTAATTCATACTAATTTATGTGGTCTAGCTAGAACTAAAAGTTTACAAGGTGATAGATATTTCATGCTAATCATTGATGGTTATTCTAGAATGTGTTGGGTTACTTTTCTCAGAGAAAAATAAGAAGCACTTGGGAAGTTCAAATTATTCAAAGCAATGGTAGAGAATGAAACCGGTAAGAAAATCAAATGTCTAAGATCCGATCTAGGAGGAGAATTTACATCTAAGGAATTTAATGCATTATGTGAAGTGAATGGAATCATAAGACAACTATCAGCGCCCCAGACACCACAACAAAATGGAGTCGTTGAAAGGAAAAACAAAACTATCTTGGATGTAGCTAGAAGTATGTTATCTAAAGCAAATCTACCACATGTATATTGGAGAGAGGTAGTAAGCACAACAGTCTATACATTCAACAAAGTTCACATCAAAGGAGAAACCGGTAAGACCCCTCATGAACTATGGTTTGGTATTACTCCTACTCTTAAATATTTCAAAATATTTGGAAGAAAATGCTATATTAGAAGAGATGAGTATATTGGCAAATTTGATCCTAGAAGTGATGCAGGAATATTTCTTGGTTATTCATCTAAGAGCAAGGTATATAGATGTTTTAACCAAAAAATTACACAAAATTGTTGAGAGTACAAATGTGAAGATTGATGAACAATTCAGAGGAACTTCAAGGTATATAGACTGAACTAGCAATAGAGATTCTAACAAATCACTAATACATTTGGGGTCAAATTCCGACGGACAAGGAGCATTGTGTGAAAATTTGATTTTTTTTAAAAAAAATGCCCATGTTTGTCAGAATTCCGATGACCTCAAGCATTATATTAAAAAAAAAAAACACAACGCATTTTCATTGTGTAAAGCAAATTAAAGCCGCTGCCCCCCCCACCGGAGCGATCTCTACACTGCAAGCAAGGTAAGGTTTTTGGTGGCATTTAGAAGGACCTTTTCAAGATTTGATTTGATCGGCCATTTAAACTTTCTTTGCAATCCTTAACATGATCGGCCATATTAGGTTCCTTTGCAATTTTTCACTTGGGCAGATTTTGAATGTTTCTTTTGTGCAAGAAATTTGGTGTTTCCTTGTTCTTTTGTGTAAACAAATCTGTGTTTTGATCTTCTTTGTTTGATGAGTTCACTATTATGAACTTGTTTAAGACAATTGGACCTCGTTGTTTTTTCTTCCTTCACTAATATTGGCATTGATGACAAATGCGTAGCCTTCCTGATCTTCTTATCTATTTCTATATCTATATATCTAGATATAACCAGGCAGCTTCTTCTTACTCCTAGTTAACCGGGGGGCACCTAGGAACAACTACACTCACAGTCAGCTTCCAAACCACATTTAGATACATGGATTTACAGTCGGCTTTCGAACCACAGGCAGAGCAGAGCTTGTTCCCTCGGTGTTTGCAATTTCAATTGCATCTGGATTTTGACTTTGTGGTATTCCTCAATTCAATCGATCATTTCCCTTTCATTGGTATCACAAGGTCTTGATGCTTTTTCTTATTCATTTGTATAAACAAATCTTCCCCTCATCATTCATTTGCATTGCATAAAGTCGGTTGTAGGTTCTCCATTTGTATTACCTCATCCTTATGTGACCAAAACCTTCACTCCCAAATCGATGATTAAAGTTCCATTTGCATAAGGTGATTTGGAAGATCAAGTTTTACTTGTCTTCACTTGTACAAACAAATGAACTTGATCAGATTTTGATCACTCATTTGTTTTGCTCTGATCTTTAATTGAGGATACTTTATTTTTGGATACTTGAACAAATTGTCCAACCTTGCAACCTCAATGATTGGGAACATAATTCTAACATAAAACAACAAAAAGATGCAAAAAAATAATCCATACAACGGAGCCTCAAGACGTAAGGATTATCTTGGGAAAACCCTCAAAGGGAAAAAAAAAATCCTCAAGATTCACCTTCTTATATTAGATAACAAAAACTCATAATATTTGCCACTAGAGCTTCATACAAGTTCGGTTGTAGCCCAAGGTTACAATAATATCAAGTAAACTCTATGGCATATCCACAAGGAGGCCTATATCTCAATCCTTCACTTGCTAACTCAGTCGCTTCTCTCATCTCCCACACATCATTGCTCTTTCTTGACTTCTAATTCTGCTTTCTTACTTCTAGTTCCTCACTCTCTTTTCTCCATACTTGGAAAAATCACAAGTCATGCATATATGTCATCCACAATTCTTCAAAAAAAAATTGAGTCGACTAAAAGTATAAACCTTCACCAAACATGTAATAGGCCAAGCCCAAAACCCCACATGTTACTCCAAAGGAAAGAACACAATAAGTGTTACCCAATGTAAACACATCTAGTCCCAATGGTCACCCACATACTATCTTCGATGAGAACACGTTACAAACCTCTAGCTACATCAATGTGGAACAAATAGTCGGCGAGTTTGCACAACTCTATCACATCAAACTTTTTGCTTGATGAGGCTCAACTCCAAAACTCTGAAATATGACATGTGTGTAGACATACTCTCCATCCAAACTAAAAATCATAACTCTCAAGTGCAACAGAATGCGACACTCCCCATTGACTCCCTAATCAAGTAAAATAACACAATTTTCACCCTATCATCACCAAACATCTTTGTGGTAGCTCAAATCTCTAGAAACTCAAAGAACACTCCCTAATACCACCACTACCTACTATCCAAACAACAAGACCAAATAATGAACTGAAATAGAATGTCGTACTCTCTAATAGCCCTCTTTATGACACAATAAGGATTTACAAATCTTCCAAATTCTCCCTGATGCTCCTACATCAAATTCTATAGGTTCATTTTAGTTTTAACTAATGAATTGCCTAACCATGAACTCCACAAGTTCACTGATCTACTCATAGCTCACTGCACTACCTCAATGATCAATGATCCGCACAAGAGCTCACTGCAAGCTACCTCAAGATGAAAATTCAATTGTACAAATTCAATGATTTTCACATGCTCATTGCATTGAGACTAAGATTAAGCTCAACAAATTCAGGGATGTTCTCATGCTCACTCCATTGCCTCAATGGTCAACGATCTATATAGATCCTCATTTTAAGTTGCCTCAAGATGCAAATTCATTATGACACTTCCTCCATGCAATAACCTCAAGAATCTAGCACAAATTCATTTTGCAAACTTAACACAAATGTTTAAAAATGTTAACTTAAACTTTCCTTAAACGATCCATTAGATGTTTGTTTCTTCCTGAAAAAACACAAACCTTGGAATTTCGTCAATTTCTTGATCCACACTTCATTCACTATGGAATGATTTCTTATTGGTTCTCCCTTTGTAGTAGAATTCCCTATCTATTAAGGTTTTATCTATCCCCTTGAACACATGTGTACTTATGTCCGTACAAAGTCTGGAACCTACATCCAGTATCCTCGACGAATTTGAACCATTAGTCTACCCATAATCTAGCTTGATATAATTTGCATTAGATTTGCCTTTCCACCAACATACCTTTTTAATTATTTTATAGTCCACATATCCCACAAGGGTGTAGATCCAACACATTTGTCTCCTATGTCCCTTTCTTGGAAATATGACTTACAATAAGGACTAGGACATTTTAATTAATTTGGAGTAGAAAGTAAAACATTTGAGTTAAGAAAACAAATATTCATATTGGAAATATTATTCAAAGAACAAGTACTTTGTATCTATATCAGAAATATATACCGAGAGGACAATTAATGAAGTTGTTAAACTCAGATAGATTGGCATGATTATGCTTTTTTCCATTTGTCTTATATTTTATTTAATTTTGTAAGTCTTTAATTTCCACTAAAAAAATACTTTAGAGGTTGTAGGTATAGCTTGTGAAAGATACATTTTAGCATTTTTTGTTGAATGATTGTATATCTTTTTATCAATCTACTAAAAATGTGTAGCACTAGTACTTGGGTGGAAAAAGAGCATAGTATATGTAAGTATGTGTTGTCAGCAAATATTTTTAATTAAGTTGAATGCTTTAGGATACAGCTATATGAATTTGAAAAGGGAGTTTTGAAAGGGCCTCACCCTTGTATATAGCATAGAAAGAGACAAGCAAAAATTGAAAAGGTAATAGAAGTGCTCACATAGAGCCAACAACAAAACAAAACTAAAAAAACTGAATATCACTCTATTACTGGCACTAGAAACAAATATAGGAAAAATTCCCAAAATATCTACAAAACTCACAACTTAAAGTGACTTGAACTTCACCAAGGAACTCTATACCTTGCAAGTGTCCATATCCTTAGCTTCAATCAAAATATGATTTTCTTCAATTCTAAGATATGAATCCAAGGGGAGAGGGGGACCCTTAAAGCTCTTCTCATTACATTAGTTACGTATTTTCCTTGTTTGAGTCCATAGATCATTTCCCCCAATGAGTTTCACTAGCCTTATTGAGGCATACTCCTCTAGGAAACAACCACTTACTAAGCTCATTCACAAATTGAAACCAAGAATGACATATTTAGAATGTGTCTAATCTCATCCTCCTTATTTGGATGAAGATGATTTCCAACGCTAAACCCATGAGAGGCATGGCCAACTATGAAATATTAATTTCAAAAACCAAAGAGACCATATATTTGATCTATTACACCCAAAATACCAACCTACATGATAATGTAATTGGAGAAGGAAGCACCTTCTCCTCATCCACATTAATATAGAACCTTTCAAATAAAAATTATTTTCTATATTTTTCCACATTGCCAACAATAATGAGTTGGCAAACAAAGCTAACACTTCATGTCCAAATCTCTTTGTCTCAATATTAGAAGGATTAGTTTTTAAACATTTCTCACCATGAAGGATTTTATTCATATCAATGGAGGTTTTGAGGCTAAAAGTATATGGAGAACTTGGGAGGTTGTTAAACCTTCACTTGTCTTGATTGGTTTCAATTTTTGAGATGTCATTTCCTTTAGGTAGTAGAACATTTGGTGTTTCCTCTTTTACAATATAAAGGTCATCCTTTGGCTCACTTGCAATGGGTGAGGGCCATGTAATTTCACAAAAAATATATCCAATACCCAAAGGATTTATTCTCTAGAAATTTTGAGTCTCATGTCATCAATTGAGACAAAGGCTAAGTTTTCCCTTCCTAATTATGATCATGAGACTTTTGAAATTGTTATAGAGGATATTCTACTTGATATGATTCACAAAACAAGTATTCAATCTTCTAAACCTTGGTGGAAAGATTGGAAGTTGGGGTCCAAACACAAATTTATGTAACTATAAGCCACATCTTGAATATCATTTTCTTTAAAAGATGGCATTTATAGTCATTTATCTCGATTTGGAAATATAAATTTCTCACCATCTACTTTACTTTTCTAGAGCCTAAATTGTTCCACTTTGCCCAGTGTAGTCTTGTCTAAGGCTTACCTGTGGGGTCGCGTTAATTCATCTGAGCATCCAAGACCCTTGTTGTACATGCTATGTGTAGTTGGAGTCTATGCAACATATGGATAGATAAATAAAACTATAAGTTTTTCATTTCATTTTTTAATAAAATATTTCACTTTTTTCTTAATTAATAATTTGTTCTAATGTTATTGTAGATCTAGCTATACACCAACAAAGTTGCCCTAGAAGTGGCTCACCATCAGATATTTGTCAACCATCAATGTAATGCCTCATGTACCATGGATAGAGTTCCTTCATCTTCTTCCTACTCCTAGGGCTGCTCATTAAGAACACTAGACAAGTAGGAGTCTCTCGACTCATAGAAATCAATCTTCTTGGTTTTAGGTATCTTCATCAGTTGGTCAAATGGATCGTGGTCACTGGAGCATTGTGACCTATTTGGTTGCACATGGCCTCTCTTTTTCATCCATGTGGAGCTCCTAGGTGACCTTCTAGTGGTAGTTCTAGCTAGTTTGACTCCAACAAGTATCCTCGATTAGCAAATAGGCTATGTGGCATGTGCCCTATGCATGTCTTCTTTGTGAGGCACGTTTCTATGTGCAATGTGGCCCTAGGTGTGTCTTCTCTATGAGGTGTATTGCCATGATATGTTAGGATTTGTAGTGTGCAGGCCACAAATGCATGCATGATGGACTATTATTATAGTCATGTTTTTTGGGCGTGTAGCCTAGGCATGTCTTCTCCATTAGGTACATGGCCATGCCGTGTGGGAGTTTTTGTGTTCATGCCACAAATGCACACATGAGGGACTATTATTGGAGTCATGATGAATCTTCACTTTATTTAGCCACAATTTCTAGTCGTATAGTTATGTAATGTGCACTTTTAAGGATTATGAAGTTTCCTTCAATTATTGATGATCTCTCATCTTTGTTGCATTGGCCAACAATTTTATTTTATCTTGTTTGAATTAGTTTAATCACTATTGTGAGTTTTCTCTATTGTGTAGTTATTGTGGCTATGTTTGATTTGCTATTGGAATTGAACACATTTATTTGACTTATTATTGTTACTATTTTTTCTTTCTTTCAATATTTATGATCTTTGGTAGTTTAATGAAACTCTTGCTATTTTTAAATGTTGCCTTCTTTGTTGTGATGTGATTCCTCACCAAGATCGACATAGATAACCTTGGATGAGTGTATATAAGGAATCAAACATTGGGAAAATTTGAGGATAGGGGTAAGTGTTTGTTGTATGGGTAGCTACGACCCACTTGTACATTCTTAGTGGTTATTGACGACTATGTCTTGGAGCTGGCTAATCCCATTAAACAAACAAGGGGGAAGTTATACATAATCGTATGGATCCTCCCTAGTTGTGTGTGGATTCAAGACGACCATCATTTCATATGGTTATTGGTTACTTTGTGAGACCATGGCATCCTCTTAGACCAATATGTGAGCCTTGTATTGTTATCCCTTCAATGTGGATGAATAAGTGTATGTTTAAATAAATGCTTTGCTTAGAATACTCAAAAATGTCTCTCAGAAAGTCTGCAACAGGCAAACTTTTAGTAAGAATTTGCAGACACAATGCTCAGAAATTCACACAATCAACTACATTAAATACGTTCTCTATTAAGTTCAATGGTTTTGGTTCGATTTGCAATTTTTGTGAAGCTTTTGCACTGAAGTTTCCATAGCCTAATTTGTTTGCTTGTGAAGAAAGACCATGTCAGATAATATCAGCGAAGAACAAAATAAGGAGATAATTACTAGATTATGGTCTAACTTGAAAATAAAAGGTGATGGGAAATGTTATTGTCCCTGGAAAATTTGTAAGGGCTTAAAGACTAGAAGACTTCTAATCAAAACAGCTAAGAAACATTGTAGGCAGCATGGTCACATTGAAGGGGGACATGATTATCATCCACTGGTAAGTTGTTCATTATATCATTTTAACAATTTATATACATAAGAAATCACTTGATAATGAGATCATGATCACGGTTTATTAATGTATATCAATTTTATATAGGTGGAGCACCCTAGAGCACATGGTATGGATCAACAAAACCCTGAGAAAATGGTTTTGGAAGTGGAGGACCATGGAGGTGTGAATATCGAAGCTGAAGATAATGATCCCATGGAAGATGACGATCATGCACCAGAAAACACAATTGAAGATGATGGTACAAATACATTGATCCATGACACATTTAGTACAGGCACAACTGATCATGATGATTAGGATGACCTTGATGTTCATGATTTACCTCTTCTTGAGAAGGCATATGAGCCCCTTTACAAAGGCTCCCAAACAACTCTTCTCTCTGTTGTATTGTTGTTGGTGAACCTGAAGGTTATGAATGGTTTATCCAACATAACAATCTCTCGTATGTTAAGGTGTGTCATACATGTCATTACAGTTAATAAATGGTGAATCATGTACCATTAATAGTCTTTATATTAACACCTCAAACTTTTTTTTTGCTGTAGATTGATAGGTGAGTTTTTCTTACCACCATCAAATATTCTACCTCGCTCATACCGAGAATTATCTACCATTATGAAAGATATTGGAATGGAGTATCAAACAATAGATGCTTGCCCCAATGATCATATTATATATCATAAACAACATGAATTTGGAACAGAATGCCTTGAATGTCATATCAATAGATATCGAATAGATCAAATAACAAAAAAGGTGCCTCGCAAGGTTCTTCGTTATATTCCCATTATTCCACGTATGCAACAATTATTCAGGTGCACTAGCTTGGCACAATTTATGGATTACCATGCACACAATAGAAGTTGAGATGACATTATTTGAATGCTTGTGGATGGTTCAACATTTATGGACATAGAGGAAAAGGGGCCACAGTTTAAAGAAGAACCTCGTAATCTCAGGCTTTCATTGGCAGCGGACGGTGTCAATCCATTTGGAGAGTTGAGATCTGTTTACTTGGTGTGGCCTATTTTTGTTATCAATAATAATATTTCTCCATGGATGTCAATAAAGAGGGAGCACATAATGTTGGCAATGATTGTTCCAGGTATTTTATCATTTAATAGTCATCTACATTTATTTATAAATATTGCAGTAAAATGGTCATAATAATTATGTAATGTTTTTGTTCATTCCACTAGGCAAGTACCAAGTTAAAGATATGAATGTATATATTGAGCCTCTTATCGACGAGTTGCTGGAGTTATGGAATGGTGTGACCATGTATGACATCTCTAGACCAATAGGACAAAGTCAATTTCAATTCCATGCAATGCTTGTATGGACAATACATGATGCCCCAGGGCTAACACATTTTTGTGGTACGTTATAGTGTTCAAGTTGTGCATGATAAGTATAATTATAAAAATTAACAGATTTAATAGAATTATACATTATCTTGTAGGTCTTCAAACAAAGGGAAAATTTGCATGTCCAGTTTGTAGTCCAAAGATGAAATTCCGTCATTCAAAAAGTTTAGGAAAGCAGGTGTTTGATGAGTATAGGCACTTCCTTCACAAAAATCATAAGTACCGGAATACTGAAAAACATATTTTCAATGGGAAAGAAGAGACTACATCAAAGCCACAAAGAATGACTCCTCATTTATGGAAGTTGGAATATAATAGAATTAATCGTCAAGGTAATGTCATTCCATCTAATGGTTTATGTTTGGAATTTGAATTTTTCTATTGTGTTTTGTTTACTGATGATGTAATTGATGATACTAAAGGTCATCAAGGCATGGATGGCCACCTTCCAAAGGGACTAAAAAGTTATCCCAGAAAATTCAGTAGGTTACCTTACTACGAGCAGCTACAAATTGTGCATTTGTTTGATACAATGCATATTGGAAAGAATATAACAGAGACATTATGGAAAATATTGGATGGAAGGCGTGACAAAGAAAAAATTGTCAAAATTTGTAGTGACATTGTGGAATCCAATCATGAAATGAAAAATGTCATTCAATCAAATAGCAATGGAGATCAGATTAATAGAAGTGCCCTTCCTTGGTTATTAACGGAGCAGCAAAGCAATTCTATAAAAGAAGTCATACGAAAAATTCGATTTCCCACAGGATTTGCTACGAACATAAACAATCTCATATCAAAGAAGAGTGAATTTGGGCCAGGGATGGAAACGCATGATTGGCATACCTTCATTAAGGTAATTCGCATTCTTGTGTATCTACTATATATTTGTATACTGCTGTAAAGCGGAAAATCGTGATCGAACCCTAGTTGTTCTCCCCTCTTCCAACTCCGAGGAGAGAGAAGGGAGGTTCGCTAGGATTCGATGGTTTTCACTTAGGGGAGAGACTTTACATTCAAAAGAGGGGTTGAAACCCACAAGATCCAATCCCACGCAATGCAAGATTGGATGCTAAATGTGTTTCAAGGGTTAAGAAAGCAAGGCTACCCTCTTTTGTAAAGAATGTGCATAGGAGAATTAAGCTAAGCATGCATAGAAAGTGATAAGGATTCGCTTATAAACTGAGATAGGAATACAGTATGAAGCTGCGGACCTGGAATTAGCAGTAAAATGTCGATGCGGCGCTGTCCTGCAAATTTGAGCAAAAGTTGTCAGGACGATGGCGCTCGGCGCCACGGTCCTCCGAAAAATCCGCGAAACGAAGGGGGATCTGTTCGTCTCTGCACAAGGATTCTAGATCTTCAATTTCAGCCGCGTACCTGCAACCTACACACAGAAAAGCGAGGACGATTGGGGGGTTAGGGATTAGGGGTTTGCCTTTAGGTCAAACCCCGGTTTTGGAATTAACCAAGAAATGAGCAAGAGCTGTAAATGTAAATGTATGTAAAACAAGTACTAATACCTTGTTCTAAGGATGTTGGTATCCTTATGTGCGAAGGTTTAGATGTTGTATGTTGTATGTTGTATGTAGCATGTAGTATGTGATCTCCTCTTCAATGGTTGAATCCTTGACTTGAATGCAACACTTAGCCTTGAATGGAGACTTGAAATGATCAATTGCTTGAAGGAATGCTTGAATGCTTGAATGCTTGAATGTTTGAGTATAGTTTCCACGCTTTTTTTTTACATATCTCCTCCTCATCCCAAATGAGAGAGAAAAATGTAGTTTATATACTTGTCATTTAGGGCTGATAGACTGATTTTCCCGACCTTAGGCCGACCAGGAAAGTTAATTTCCAAATTGCAAACAAAAAGACCCGAGACCCCTTAGGAGACCGGGCCCAAAATAGGACCCAGGCTGGGCGCTCTGGTCCCACCTCCCGGGACAGCAGGGTGCAAGGAGGTTCAGGCCAGGGTGCTTGAAAAATGCAGTTTTCAGTGTCGTGAGCAAGTTTCAGGGTCTCCATTCAGGTTGCGTGTTGCGTCTCCATCGTGAAGACCAAAATGTAGTCGAAATTGCAAGTGTCGCAATTTTAGGATGCTACATTTAGCCCCCACTTTAGCGGGAGTATGTATGCTCATACTTCCGGTAAAGTACAAGGAAACAACATTGAAAGACTTTCACCACGTCAAGGAGGCAAGATACACCAAGCCCCCAGTGGACTAAGGATCTTACGACTTCGATTGACAAAGTAAGAGGGAAGATCACGAGGAAGAACCATGACTGTCAGTAGTAAGGTTCCCTCACTATGAGTCATGCAAGAAAGATATCAAAAATTTTCAAGGCAAGGTTAAATTTACCAAGAAATTTTCAAGTATCTTGAAAAGATATGAACGGGATGTATGCCCCCCTATGTTAAAGCGATCACACACGCCTCACCGGGGGTGATTGTTTTAACGTAGTGATACACATAAGAAATGAGAAAGGAAAGGAGCACGTTATCGCAAGGATTTAGCCCCCAAGTGTGAGATAAACCCAAGGATAATAGACACAAAACACAAAGCACAAGGTGACTTCGCTTTCCTCGGGGTCAGTATGCTGTATGATAATTCATGTATATATATCATATGTATGTATGCATAATTGTTCTTCATTCCCCAATCAAGGAAGGTCACCTAGAAGAAGGGAACACATGTGTCTTTTGAGTCAACATGAGAGAGATCGAGAGATCTCAATGCTTTGCATCGTCCTCAAGTAGACAACACTAAGGACAACAAATAGAAGAATGAGAATAACATATAGAAGAAGTAACACAAGAGAGGAGGAGAGAATCTGCTATGCTAATGTAACTAGTCTAGCATGTCATCTACCCCCCGATCTTGCTGATCAATGTTTCGGGAAGGCAAGGAACACGCTAGAGGAGGAACATCCAACACAGCAGATGGAGCTATCACAAGATCCAAACAAGGGCTATGTTCATGTTCCGAGCCACATTGTTCTTGTCTAGGAGCTAGGATAAGTGCTTTAGAAAATTCATTAGATAAATGGTTATCAACATCAACAAGTTCATATGCACTATCAGAAGCAAGAGGAGTAACATTTTCATCCATATCATCATCAAGATTTATAAAAATAGGATCTTTAACTCGCACAGGATCAAGACCATCATGCATCTTATGTTTAGGAGATTTCGGCTCAATGTCCGGCTGAGGAAAAAATGGAATAATGCTTGTTGAAGGTGTTTGTGGAGATTGCAAAGTTTGAGCTCTAAGGCGACGCTTTCGCCGGCATTCACGTGCAGAACGATTTCGTCTAGTCTTAGTAGGAAGTGGAGAAGATTGAGGAGGAGGAATGTTCTCATCCTTAGCACTTGGGTGTTTAGGTTGTGGCCTCTTAGGCTGGATAATAGGAGAAGGAGAAGGTCTCTTCTCTCTATAAAAAGAAGGAGGAGGAACTGCTCCATATAAGGGAAGAATATTCGGTTTAGGGAGAAGACCAAGTCCATCATGGCGAGGAGGTATAGGTCTACTCTTAGGAAGTTTATTAGGCATAGACATAGTCACATCCATAGGGATGGGTTGGGAATCTTCTTGAGGAAAGACATTAGTTTTATCTTTCAAAGGAAGAACTTCCTTCTCAAGAATGATAGGAATATCAAGTTTAGGTGTTCTAGGTTCACTTAGAGATAGGATCATATCTGTTTTCCACTTTTGATAATATTTGAAAAGATGATCACTTCGCGGAGGAAGAGATTGGAATTGTTTAGGACAAAAGTAATGAATAGGAATGCTAGAAGTTCTTTCAGCTGGTTTAAAGAGACTATGATTGACAGTAACAACTTCACCATTATGGAGAAATTTCAAACACTTGTGAATAGGAGAAGCAATAGCTTTCATGGAAGATAGCCAAGGATAGCCAAGCTTCACACGAAATTGTTCGGAAGATGGGATAATAGCAAAGTTCACATCAAGAGATTTGTTATAGACCTCAATAGGCAATGTAATAGAACCAATTACAGGAGAAGAAAATGCATCAAATAGTTTCACAATCACATCTGTTTTGTCATAGATCACTTGATTCAATTGCAAAGTAAAAAGAAATTCTTCAGTAATAACATTAATCATGCACGAAGGATCAATAAGCACTCCACGGCAAGGTGTATTCTTGACTTTTGCAACTATGTATAAATGACCATCAGGTGCCCTAATGGTTTCACTGGAATCAAATGTGATGGAAGGTTCTTTAGGGATTTCTTGCTGCTCTACAAAGTTAATCACATTCGGAGTCATGGACACAAGACCATCAGACGAAAGAGAGGAATCATTAGCCTCAATTGCATTAGAGGTATGAGAAGGCAATGGATCAGTGAAAATCTGAAGATTTTGGTTAGGAGGAGCTACAGATGTGTTGCCTTTATCATTCACTCCAGAAACAAAGATAGTGTTGTTATCAATCAAATCTTGAATTTTACCCTTTAAAGAAAAACATTTTTCAGTATCATGCCCAGGCTGACGGTGAAATTGACAAAAAGATTTGTTATCAAAATAAGGTGAAGTAATCTTTGCAGGATCAATTTGTCTTATAGGAGGAAGAGTAAGCACATTTTGTTCCAATAACTTATTCATAATACTATGCAATGATTCATTCAAAGGAGTATACTTTCTTTCTTTCTTGAAAAATTTAGAAATAGGAGGCACACCTGATGCTGCATTCACATTGTTGTTGATGATGTTTTCATTGAATTTGATGGAATCTCTGTTCAGTTTAAACTTCCCAAATGGTTGTTGACTGCTATCACCCTTATCACTCAGAGCCATAGGATGTGATTGTTCCATTTGACTCACAGTCAGTTGATAATTGTGAAGAGTTGCACACAACTGTTGGAAAGAAGTAAACTCAGAAAACAGAAGTTTGTCTCGAATATCTTTTTGTAAATTAGAAATAAAGATTCTTTGAATATCATTGTCAGGCACTGGAAAAGAAATTTGAGCATACAAATGCTTATATCTACCAATGAAATCAGTCACTTTTTCTTCAACACCTTGTTTACAATGCATTAAATCAATCAAAGTAACTTTAGGACTTATATTGTTCTGAAATTGTTGAATGAAAGTATTTGCAAGTTGTTCGAAAGAAGTAATAGAATAAGAAGGCAATGAGCAATACCATTGTAGGGATTTGTCTCTTAATGTTCTAGTAAACAATTTTGCAAGCAACCTTTGGTCATAAGCAAAATCAGTACAAATTGTTTGAAAAGTCTTAACATGTGTTAGAGGATCTCCTTTACCATTATAAAGTTCCAAATGCGGGATTTCAACATGTTTAGGGGGAATAGCTCGAACAATGTCAAGAGAAAGTGGGCTCGCAACGTCAAAGGTGGGCACACTAAACTTAGATTGATTCATAGAGGCAATTTGTTGCTGTAAAGAAGAGACAGTTTGTGCTAGATTGTTAATGGTCGCTTCAGTCGAAGAATTCATATTGGATGTGTTAGATTGAGATGGAGGTGTTATGTTATTGAAGGAAGGTAAAGAGTAAGGTGGTGGGACCCTATGATAATTAGTCATAGGAGATGATTGGACAGGAGGAACACTACAAGGAGGGATGGAATGGTTAAACAAATTGCCCCCTTGCGTCATGTTCATTTGTGGAGATGCAATAGGAACACTCATTGAAGGAATGAATGAAGAAGTCAGATTAAATGAAGGAAGAGGGTTAATTGAAGAAGAAGGGTTGCCCCCATGACTAGTGATCACAGGAGGAATGTCTTGTGTTGAAGTAGTCATTATGTTTGATGTAAAAGTAGGTATACTAGCAATAGGAGTCGTCAAAGGAATAGAATGATTGTCTTGAGTAAGAGGTTGTGTATAACCTAAGGTTTCGGCACAACTCTTCATAGGCATCACATTTGAATCCACAATGTGTGCAATACCACGCAAAATATCAATTCCATTCTTATCACTTTGAAGCATACGTTTTAGACCCTGAATTAAAGGAAGAGCTTGACTATCAGGGTATTCTTGAGACATCCATTGTCGAAAATCGTCAAATTGGTTATCCAATTTCGAAAGTTGTTCTTCAGAAACCTCATGGAGAGCTTCTTCATCATTAAGAGGATTAGAGGAATTACCCATGTCCTCGTTAAAAAGGCTATTCAAATTAGGTTCCATCTCCTCAGTAGTTAAACCTCGGAAAGACTTAATTCTACGGCTTCGTCTAACGGGAATAGTGTAAGTAGGGCTTATTGTTGTAAAACTCATGCACTAGAAAGAGAGAGAAGATTTTGAATTTAGAGGTAGCAATTTTCAGTAAAATCAGCCAATCTTCTGGATTTAAGCTGTTAAATGCAATCACAACAGTCTCCCGAAATTTCAGAAAAAATGTCTGGGACCGTGGCGCCCGGAGTGCAACACGGTCCTTGCAACTTTTTTTGAAATTTGCAGGGATGAAAGGTATGATGATTTTAGAGCTAATCTGAAAAAATTGAGTGATTTTACGATCTGTAGATAGGCCAAATTAAAGTTGCAATCTCGAAATTGAACCCTACCAAGATTGTCGAAAAATGCAAAATTTGAATTTTATGATTTTAGAGGGAATGTCAAGAGCAATGCAAATTTTGAAATTTGAAAATTGACTCAATTTCACGCAAAATTCAATTTTGAAAGCGGAAATCAAAGTTGTTGTAATTAAGCACTTTAATTTCAAAAGTCACAAATTGCAAGAATTTGAATGAAGCACTGAAATTTTTAATGAATGATAACACACTTTTCAGATTTAGGACAGTAAGAACACAATTTTGACACAAAATTTCAATTTCAATGATTTTTAAATGTTTAGAAGCCTTAATCCAAGCAATCACAAGACCAACTTTGACTGTAATTTTGAAGGTGTTATAATTGATAAAATCAGCCAAAATTCTGAATTTTAGCAGAAAAACACAGTAAGATCTCGCTCCCGAAATTTCGAAAAAAATGTCGAGGATGATGGCGCTCGGCACCACGGTCCTCGCAACTTTTTTCCAAATTTTCAGGGATGAAAGATGTTGTGATTTTATTGCAGAATCCAAAGTTAGAGCTGATTTGGAGATGTTTTGATCAGTGAAATTGTCGGACAAAGGTTGAATCAAGAGGGTTTCAAAAATTAGGGTTTTGACACTTAACCACTTAATTTTCAGAATTAAAGCACAAATATGAATTGATAATTTGTAATAGAAGGGCAGATCTGAAACAAGCATTAACATTTAAACATTTCGCAAGTTCAATTACTAAAAAGAAAATTTAGGGTTTTTATGCAATCACCTCTAAAATTTTGCAAAAGATCAAACATGGAAATGTAATCAATTTTTTCAGATCTAAGCATGAAAAATTAGAAAGGATGTTCATGTTGGGTTCACCAAAATGTAAAGCGGAAAATCGCGATCGAACCCTAGTTGTTCTCCCCTCTTCCAATTCCGAGGAGAGAGAAGGGAGGTTCGCTAGGATTCGATGGTTTTCACTTAGGGGAGAGACTTTACATTCAAAAGAGGGGTTGAAACCCACAAGATCCAATCCCACGCAATGCAAGATTGGATGCTAAATGTGTTTCAAGGGTTAAGAAAGCAAGGCTACCCTCTTTTGTATAGAATGTGCATAGGAGAATTAAGCTAAGCATGCATAGAAAGTGATAAGGATTCGCTTATAAACTGAGATAGGAATACAGTATGAAGCTGCAGACCTGGAATTAGCAGTAAAATGTCGATACGGCGCTATCCTGCAAATTTGAGCAAAAGTTGTCAGGACGATGGCGCCCGGCGCCACGGTCCTCTGAAAAATCCGCGAAACGAAGGGGGATCTGTTCGTCTCTGCACAAGGATTCTAGATCTTCAATTTCAGCCGCGTACCTGCAACCTACACACAGAAAAGCGAGGACGATTGGGGGGTTAGGGATTAGGGGTTTGCCTTTAGGTCAAACCCCGGTTTTGGAATTAACCAAGAAATGAGCAAGAGCTGTAAATGTAAATGTATGTAAAACAAGTACTAATACCTTGTTCTAAGGATGTTGGTATCCTTATGTGCGAAGGTTTAGATGTTGTATGTTGTATGTTGTATGTAGCATGTAGTATGTGATCTCCTCTTCAATGGTTGAATCCTTGACTTGAATGCAACACTTAGCCTTGAATGGAGACTTGAAATGATCAATTGCTTGAAGGAATGCTTGAATGCTTGAATGCTTGAATGTTTGAGTATAGTTTCCACGCTTTTTTTTTACATATCTCCTCCTCATCCCAAATGAGAGAGAAAAATGTAGTTTATATACTTGTCATTTAGGGCTGATAGACTGATTTTCCCGACCTTAGGCCGACCAGGAAAGTTAATTTCCAAATTGCAAACAAAAAGACCCGAGACCCCTTAGGAGACCGGGCCCAAAATAGGACCCAGGGACCAGGGTGCTGGGCGCCCTGGTCCTGAAGGACCAGGGCACTGGGCGCTCTGGTCCCACCTCCCGGGACAGCAGGGTGCAAGGAGGTTCAGGCCAGGGTGCTTGAAAAATGCAGTTTTCAGTGTCGTGAGCAAGTTTCAGGGTCTCCATTCAGGTTGCGTGTTGCATCACCATCGTGAAGACCAAAATGCAGTCGAAATTGCAAGTGTCACAATTTTAGGACGCTACAACTGCGCATGTACTTTTCATTGTATTATGTTAGAAAACAAAGAAAAGATCATTTTATAATTGTTGCAGTACGTTGTACCTCTATCTCTTCCAGACCACTTCGACAATAATATCAAGCAAGTCATATATGATCTTGGAAAATACATGAGGTAAGTAGTGATGTTTGTTCAATTTGTTGTATAGATATTATATTTGCCATTTGTTTTACTTGTTATGCAATATATTTGTATATTATTTTGTAAAGTCTCGTTTATATATTTTTGCGTCTTCAATCTCTTTAATTAGGTGGTTGCCATCTAAAGAAATCCACAAGGAAGATATAAAATATTGGAAGAGAAAAATCCCTCATCTAACGTGTGAAATGCAAAAGTGTCTACCTTCAACTTTTTTCAATGCACAAGAACACTACCTCATATACCAAGTTGAGGAGATCGAATTGTGTGGACCTGTACACACTAGGTCAATGTGGATGGTTGAGAGGCACTTGAAATTTTTGAAGGCTTTGGTTCAACAAAGAGCACATCCTAAGGGTTCTATGGTGGAGGGATATATGGTATACCAAACTATGGTGTACATTACTAAATATCTTCCTAAGTTTGCAGCAAAAATCCACGTAGATCGCATTTGGGATCCCAACCCCATTAATAAATTTGAAGGGGAGCACTTGATGGGGAAAGGTAGATTGAAGAAAGTGAGAGGTAATTATAAGATGTTATTGTAGTAAATTAATTCTTCATCTTCTAAATAAATCAATTGTAAGTGGTCTATTAATTATTTATATAGTTGGTCAGGAGTGGGATGCGCTACATTTGTATATTGCAAACAATCTTGATTGGATGACGGTGTGGATTGAACGATGTCAACATTCTGGTCGCACATTAACATGGGATGGTGTCACTTCATTGGTTAAAGAAGCTCATCGTAATGGACATTCCAATGTTACACAAATGGAAATTGATTTAGCATATGGTTTAAGTGATCAACATGTACGTATAATTTTATTAATCACTCGTATGTTTATCAACTCATGATGCAATAATTTTAATAAGTTAGACATATTGCAGGTCAAACACCACAAGGCTATGTGCTGCAATGGTGATAAATTTCACATCAAACAATTGGATGACACGAAGAAAACTTGTGATTCTGGGATATCTGTAGTCTTTGAGGTGACCAATATTTCATCTAGAAATGACATACATCCTCAAGTGTCTCAAAATCGATACTATGGCATTTTGGATGATATACTTGAGTGTGACTTTAATTCCTTCAAATTAGTTCTGTTCGTCGTCAAATGGTATAGGCTATGATTGAATATAAATGATCCTGATAGAACTGTTATTGAACATGATAATGGATTTACAATGGTTAATACAAGGTCATTTGAACGAGTTGGGGATGAGCCCTATGTTCTTCCAAGTCAATGTGACTAGGTATTTTACTCGGAGGTTCCACATAAACCGGGTTGGTCATTTGTTGTTAGGCATGATCCAAGAGGAAGGCCGATAATGTATAATGTGATGGAAGAAGAAGATACCGAAGAAGTAGAAGATGATATAGATGATCACGATCGACAGTTACTTGATGATGTTCCTGACAAAAATGTACACGAAGAAGAAGTTGATGATGATGATGGTGGTGGTGCTGATGATGATGGTGATGGTGATGGTGATGGTGTCGGTGATGGTGATGACGATGACGATGATGAACAGAATGATGACGACGACGACGATGATGATGAGGATGATGATGATGATGATGAGGATGATGATGATGATGATGATGATGATGATGATGATGATGATGATGATGATGATGATGATGATAATGATGATGGTCATGATGATGAGTTGGATGAAGAAGAATATCAATGACATGAATGAAATGTATGAGATGCGATTATTATATTATCTATTTAATATTGATATCTTGATAGAAATTGATTTGACTTATATGGTTACATAAATAATTCATATGTTTTGAATTCTAATGCCATTATTTAATTAATTCATGATGCACCTCTAGCTATGTGATAGATGGTGATTTAAAATACATATGTGATGGATTACATGCTTATGATGATACATGTGACATTTTTTGAACTTTGTGTCTATTTATGGAATGTGGACTACTTATTGGCTATGTGATGGATGGTGATTTATGATACGTATGTGATGGATTACATGTTTATGATGATACATATGTGATTCTTATGATGCTTAATTACATATATGATGATACATATGTGATGCTTATGATGCTTATGATACTGCAGTATTTATTGTTTATCAAATTACAAATGTAATGCTTATGATGCTCAATTGTTGGTGCAGGAACTTGAACCCCTTTGACGAGGATCCTGCACAGTCTCATGGATCGACAGGTATAAGTCAATACACCTTATAGAAATAATATATTTTTTAAAAATTACAAGAAAAACAAACTTCCTCAGTTTTTCAAACATCAACATTAGCAGCAAATCTAATACAGTTATCAACACTTGAGGCCCCAGTTGGACTTACTCAAATTTTAATCTCAACATCAACTTTATGGCCTACTTCTTCATCAATATTACCCTCATTTGCAAAATATCTCTCTCATTTGATGGTGCACAGGTATCACCATATAGGTATTTGTCAGATGTGTCTTCCTCGAGTGAGGGAAATGCAGGAATAGAAGAGGAAAGTGAGACATGTAATAGATCTCAAATAGGGAGATCAACTAGAGGTCAAAAGATTAGAAGAAAATTCAATAAACGCATGGAATTTTTTCTTGCTCAAGGGGGGTCATGTTCTTATGATGATGAGACCAAAGGCGACATTGAGGTGCCCTTGAGGTACAAACATCTACTGAAACAATGTGTACCCAAGGAACTTCCTCCAATAAACATCGATTTTTATGTTAATGAGAGGATATATCACATAGCACCTTTGTCGTTACATGGTTTGGGCCTATTTTCCATGGACAACATAAAGGTCTGTTACAACAAAGTTGCTAAATTGATGGAGTTTGTTGGACCTTGTTACAATTATAATGATTGGATGCAGATTGTTCGATATAAAAAAAGTATGCGTAGGTATGCACTGTCAGCCAATTATATACAACAAAAAGATAATGATCAAAGTAAATGAGTGGCTGTATACATTGATGGAAGGCCAAAAGCAACAGGGAATATTGCAGGTTTTATAAATAGTACACTACCTGGGTCAACTAATAAGCAACCCAATTGCATATTTGAGGCACGTGAGGGAAATTGTGTGTTTGTATGTGTGATAAAATCAATAAGTGTAGGGGAAGAGCTTCTAATCGATTACAATTTGAATCGTATAGATACAAACAAAGTTACTATCATGGGGGTGGTACGCACTATATATATACCATTTAAGCCAACTTCCAATTAATGAATCCAATAAACCATTGTATTATTAAGTTTTTTTGCTAAGTCTATTGGTTTCATTTCGCTAACGTTTTTATATTTTTTCTTTGTCACAGGGCCACATGGATCCACCACATAGCACATATAGGGGTGTAGGTCCTGACACTTATACGAAGCAGGTAAACCTCATTGTTATTGTACAAATTAGATAGAATCAAACTGTTACATTATGATCTTTTCTTGAGTGTTTTGAAGTAATTTTGATAGTGTTAATTATATTCTTGTCACAAATAGATGTTCGGGATAAGGGAAAGGAACCTACAGTACCTCAGCACCTCCATAGGGATGTGGGGCACTTGATAGTGTTATGCGCTGATGACATCACACTTACCGCAAACCCTATGCAATTTGTACATAAGAATATTAGAAAAATTAGGCAAGAGATTCTTGATTTGGCAACCATAGGTCCTCAGACTGATGAGATAACAAGGAGGGTGCAACTATTGTTGACGACAATGGAAAACTTGCAAGTAAGCAGTAATGAAAGCTTTAATCATAACAAAAGTTCAATAATGGTTTATATTTTTATCTCTTTTATGTCATTAACTAAAATATGTATGTGTTGTTTTTACAGAAATTTATAGGGCCTCATCATCCTGGTGGCGATGATCAGGGTATTGCGAGTAGTTCAGGTGATGACCATGTTCTATATATTAAAACCACTCCTTTGGACTTGTGAACTTGCTTTTTTAATGTTTTACATATTCAATGTATTACTCTTTAGGTGCTGACATGGGTCCGAGATCGAGCCTAACTGTATTGCCGACTACAATGTCGGCAACACGTAGCATGCAGACATCGTCTGTTGCACTAGCTCGTGTTGACCCACCCACTGGTGGTAGATCCCTCTTTTCTCTCTCTTTCATTATGTGTTTATTACCCTTGAAGTGTTCTTTCTTGGAGGCATTTCATAGTGGATTCATTTACTGTGGCAGGAGATGCACATGAGGATGTGCCAGAGGTGAGTACTACTAATAACATACCATCATTTCCTGGATCTTCCCATATTGCTAGTACGGGAACGTTGCAGGAAATGATATTTTTTATAAAAATCTTAATGACATTTCATTGCAGATATTTGGGCCCACCATACGTAAAATGTGGAACATCATACGTGAACTAACCCTTATCCACTATTTTGATTTCATATCATTGCTAGAATAGTTTTCCTTTTATCCATTTCTTGAACTATATCAAAGGTAGCTTCAGTTTCTTTCTAAATCTAACAGGTTTGTTTTTGCTTTAAAGGTGGAATGACCAAGAAAAAAAGTTAAAAGATGAACTCACAAACCGTATGGTAGGGTTGTTTGGAAACGACACATTCGACAAGACTAAGCTCTTGAAAAAAGTTGGCACATATCTGAAGTATGTGAGGGACCAGTACAAGACACATTTAGAGAAGAACGTAAAGTATGAGCGTCCCCCCATGATTCCAGAGAGGGAGTGGAAGGACTTGATTTTGGATGCAAAGGAGAGAATTGAAAGGAAAAAAGGAAATACACCACCAGACGCCAAAAGAAGGTATGTGATACTATTAAGAATGTGAATATGTACTAATTATTCATTATATTTATATAATCTAACATATTTCAAACTTTTCATAGATTGAGTGACACGTCAAAGGCAACCAAGGCAAGACAAGAAAAGCATGGGCAACACAAACTCGGCTCTGGTGGTTATATGAAACTTGCCGCATGAATTGTAAGAATCAGTAAATTAAGTATCACGTCAAAATATTTATAAATTGTAAACAATTTTTTTTTTATCAAACAATACAAGCAAAATTCACAATACTAAGCAAAAATGCAGGGCTCTGAATTCAATAGAGCACCCACAGAAGATGACAAGAGAATTGGCTTCCAGAAAGGCTATATAGCCATGGCTAAACGGCTACGAGAATTGAGTGGGAAAACAAAAGATTCTGATGCATCTGTCACAGTGGTAATTAAGCTAAATGAAAATTATTTCAAATTGAGTACTTAAGCAATAATCTATTTGATGTTAAGTTTCAACATAAAGTGACTATATTTTTTTTAAATAAGCAAGCAATGATAACACTGCGCATGACATTGCAATGCAGCATGATAATCATGGAACAGAACTTGTACATGAAGGTCCGGATGTGCATCCTAGTAGTGGAGGTATTCATTTGCTATTCAAATTTTTTTATGTAATTATTAATACAATTAAACATCTTAAATTGAAAATTAGTGTAGTAATTAATGTAACCTTTATTGTTAATATTTTAGAGCATGTAGTCGGTGGTGACCAAGTGGAGCATGATCCAAGTAGACAACATTAGGAACGTGATGTTCCCCAATTAGGTAAAGAGGACCATTGTTATTCCTTTAAACAAATTTAATTGCAATTGGTGTATTGATTAATGTAACATTTCATATTTCAACTCTAGAGGATCTAGAGGGTGCTAAGCATGTTGAGGTTGAGGCTAGACAAAATGATGTGGAAGATGATGTGGCCCCATCAGGTAAAGAGTGTAATGGTTGTGTTCTTTAAATTAATGAAATACTTGTAACAATAATAAAAAAATGTTTTGAATTTAACCCAATTCTTTGTTATTGCAGAGGACCCCCCTTTGGTTCAGC
Source organism: Cryptomeria japonica (assembly GCF_030272615.1). Classification (NCBI taxonomy): domain Eukaryota; kingdom Viridiplantae; phylum Streptophyta; class Pinopsida; order Cupressales; family Cupressaceae; genus Cryptomeria; species Cryptomeria japonica. Next base: position 565,309,359 of record NC_081409.1, on the reverse strand, counting down.
ATCCTCGTCCTTTGTATAGGACTAGGCATACATCAAGAGCACGAGAAGAGGGCATAACATCCGCAGATGGGGGAAATGATGAAGAAATCGATGTTCCACTTAGTCTTTTCATAGCTTCAAAAAAAAAACAAAGAAAGAAATGATTGTAATCTACCTTATTTGATAATGACTGATTTTTATGTGTAATGAATGTAATTATGTGCTAATGAATGTTCATGAATGATATGTGTTGATGATTATTGATGAATGTTGCATTTTAATGAAAGTTAATGAATTTTATGTGTTAATGAACGTTATGTGATAATGAATGAATGTTATATTTTAATAATGGATGAAAGAATGAATGAATGTTAGATGTTAACAGGGAATTTAGAGTGATATTAGGGGGGGGGGGGAGGGGCCAAATGAGCTTCCACCTTCACGTGGTTGGTCCTGTTAAGTAGAGAATATTAAACTATTCTCGAAACAAAGCAAAGCTCAATTATAAGATGTGAAATGTTTGAAAGGTGAGAGTCCACAAACAAATGTGAAATGTTTAAGTAGGCCTCCCAATGAAGTGGATCTCATAGACACAAAGAATCCTATATAGAGAATCATTGAGAGCCCTTGAAGAAGAAAATTTGAACTTCGATGAAGAAATACATGATGGAGGAATATCTTGCAAGAGGAAATCAAAGTCATTATGGTGTCATCTAGATCTTAAATGTGGTCTACTTTTCAAAAAAGTAAAGATGCTTGATATGAATGTGTCATTGATTTGACAATTTCTAATGTCTGGTAGATGACTTTGATGCTCTCAAATTGTTCTTGAAGCTTATTTGGCTTGGTTCTGATCCTTATAAGCTTTTAGACTGATTTAGGCACTATGATCTCACTGCAAATTTATCATTTATTGGTTGTTCTTTTGTTGATAGTGACATTTATCACTACTTTCATCTGAGGCAATCACTTCTTGACAGTCAAAAGGTTGCCCGAGGTCAAGTTATATCATGGAAAAATGAACACGGAGAAGAACTTCTATTTTTAAGTAACAAGGTATAGATCTACATTCTGCATGACACTTTTGTAAATCCATGCATATACTGCTCTTATATATAATTTACTTTGTTAAAGAAATGCTTGCTATTATTATTCCATAGAGGTTTACCTCGGCTGGGCATGATTTGAAGAAAAATCTCTCCCCGCATAGGTAAGGAAAGAAAGCATCTAGATCCTAAGTGTAAAACTTATATCCTTTCATAATCATGCAAGCATAACTTTCACAATCAAAGCCAAGTCTTGTCCAAAAAGCTGCAACTTCCCCATCAAATGGGGAGGTAACTCCCCAAAAAAAAGCTTGGCATCATGCCCTCTGAGGGAACTTCATTGCTGCAAACTAAATTGTATGCCTTCCATGACCATTCAAGAATCCCTTAATAGTGGCCCACACTAAGAGTGGCAATATATAACTATCTAGGTACTCTAATATTCCTTCCTCCCATCCCAGTGCAACATACCAATGCACAAATGACCATAGATTTGTGGATATAGATAGTCCACATTCAAGTCATCTCACTATAGCCAATTGATGTAGGGGCATCTTCAAATTCAAATCATGGGATTCTTGAAGAATCAAACTCCTCTTGATTGGTTTTCAGGTTTTGAAACACTTAAGGATAGTTTTGGTTTATTTTCATGTTGATGTAATAAGTCACCCCACCTTGTAAGCCTATGCCCTAGGTAGGTGTGTTATAAACCACCTTGGGTATATGGCAATTGGGGTTATTCATGCCTTGAAGGAATTTTTAGTGCATTTGAAGAGTTTTAAGTGTCTTAGGGGTCAATTAGTGTCTAGGTGTGTTTAGGAGGACAAAATGTCAAAAGTTGTCAAAAGTTGTCAAGCAACTATGACAACTTTTAACCCAAATATGCAACTTCCTCCAAACCACCATGTTGGTTTCCAAAATCAGTTGATAAATATTGGAAGGGTCATTAAAGGTCTAATTCCAACCTTTGGCAAGATTGTTGAAGGAAAATGAAAGTTTTGTGAACAAAGAAACCAATAAAAATCTATCTTTTTCCTGCATTTTGCTGCTATTTCCCATATTTTGTATAGTACAGATTTCTCCAGGGAATAAAACCTCTTGAATATGAAATTCAAATGTCTTACCTTTACAATTCAATAAGTCTAAGTCTCTAACTCTTCTGGAACCATGAGAAAAGTGGTTTTTTGTGAAGGTACCCCGGATTTGACAGTCTACCTAGGGTTTGACAGCAAATATGAGTTTTTCTTGCTGATACCTCATGGGATTTGTATGGCCTTTGGGGTGAAGCAAGTGGTGAAAATTTAATTTAATATTTCCAAGACCTTTTTTAGGGAAGTGACAGGTAAAGGTGAGGGTTTGAAGTTTTAGAGGTGGGCATCTCTATGTGACCACCTTGGCTGGGTATGCATCCGACCCCACAAATGATGATAGCGGTGGAACCAAGGGATATAACTTGGTAATTTATTTTGTATCCATGTCCCTCACATGTCTCAGGTCTTACTTTGCCCAAGAAGCAGGTTTTGAGTATACTTCTTTTGTTAAGGTGGCCTAATTAGGGCTATTAGGCCTAGGAGTGAAGTTGGGTTTATAACCCTTAGACATTGAATCTGCCCAAACCCTTTTTGAATCCTTTGGCACTCAAATGAAACAAAATCCACTCTTAGTTGTAGAGGTCTTTTGAGAAATTAACAAGAAACCTTAATTTTTTCAGACTGGCAGGGCTACTAGGCATGACAGGCCTAATTGTAGCAGCAGTACTAATTTTTCTCAATACATCATGTTTGATGATTGGAATAGGTCTATTAAACCTATAGGATAGTAAATCAAGTTATTGGAGGTCCCCATTGCCTTAGGAAGTGTGTGTCCACCTTTGGTTGGGTGTAGTGGCCTTTGAGTCCTGAGAGACTTTTGTGAGACACTGTGGGATTGGCATTGTCCAGATGGCTTAGTATGGGGAGAGGTATGAAAACAATCAAATTGAAACCAATCCAACCCTTGATGTCTTTTTAGAAGTTGTAGGGTCCCTGTTTGGGGTTCTTGAGTGAAGGATCATGTCTCAGCAACAAGGGCTCTGCATCACCAATGGGTGGATTAAATCCATACAACTGCGTAACTTGTAGATCTAAAACAATGACGCATGTAAAACTCATCATCACATCAATAACTTGCAAACTGAGATACAAAGAAATACCATATTGATCTCAAGACAAAGACACCAAATCAACTCCAAATCCGATTTGCCAAACAATTCCACTAGTCAAGGAATCCATCAAGAAAATATTGTAGAGATGATGATGGACTAATGATTGCATACCAACATCTCCTCAATGAGAAAGTTGCAAACAACCTCCTTGAATCATGCACTAAACATGCATGCAAACCCACAACTATCTTTCATCTAGAACCACCTATTGATGTTTTTTTATGCACCACGAACACAATAAAATACCAAGGTATTCTATCATCTCTTGAACAAAGAAACTTTGAATGCTAAACAAAGTGATCAATCAAAGCAACTCCAAGGTTTACAATACGAACTATGCAACTTAATTGCATGGGATAGACTTAGTGAATATGGTGTGATTTTGCTAGAATCGCAAGGGGGCTTACATTTTTCTTGAACTTTACCGGAACTTGGACTCTACACTAACTTGCTCGGAAAATAAAAGACAAAAGAGATAAAGGGTTTAGAGATCTAATTTAATCCTAAGAATAGTGACAATAAAGGGTGATGATTTGATAGATGAATTCCATAATCAAGCTTTGCTTTGCCATGCAGAAACAAGTACACAAAACTAATGCAATCTTCTAAGGAATAATGAAGGGTTTTCATATCATGAACATTCGTTCGAATACCCAAAAATAGTACAATTTAAGTGAACATTCACAATTGAACTTATGCTTAATGAAGTTTAGACTAACCGTACATTGCAACTTACAACCAGCAAATTACAAATAGTATGAACAGGAATTCCATCAAGAAATCATCACATTTCTCCATTGCAATATATGAAATTTATCTAAACTTGAGAAGTAACAAGAAGCTATGCAACATGTAGAAATTACATGTAGAAATCCACCATTCTTCAATGAAGATCATGTATTAAAATCAACAAGTCTTGGCAACAATTCCTTCTTTCCTCCTACTCTACTATACTTGCTATCTAACTACTATCTATGAACTATTAATTGTTGACTAGCAACTATTAACCTTTACAAATGAAAAGGCTAGGCCTTTTATAGACCCCCATTATAATGAATGACCCAGATTGACTATCAAATCAACAGTTGAGATAATATAGTGAAACCCTAATTAGGGCTTGTTATAACAAACTCCATTCTAGCCAATTAAATAATTACATTGAATAGGACACATGTCCACCTTGAATTCTAACCAATGAGGAAATAGGTTAGGTATGCTTGAACAAACTTTGATGCATTGCAATGTGTCACTAGCTCATTCATTAGATGAATCAAGTATGATGAACTTGGACATGTCAATGTGGCTTCACTTGATTAGGTTGACGATGATTGGATGCCAACTCAACTTGCCAAGTCGATCATCACAAAGCTTATGTGATTGAGCAATATCTCTTGATACTCAACGTTATCTAGTTTTCTCAACATGATGAAGGTGGTGGGACATATTCCCAAATTGTATCATCTAGATGATCAAGTCCTTAGCTTTTGATTAATTCTTCTGAAACTATCTACTTGATCATGTTTGTGTCCTTCCATCTTCCTGATAGTTCTTGATCCTTTTATGTGACCGTGTGCTTAGTGAAGTATATGTTTGATGATGCTTGGTCCTCCTTTTGTTGCATCTCCATACCGATGATGCTTGCTTCAACTTCATGGTGCATATACTTGACTTGAATGGCTTGCTTTGATGAAATCCTCTTTGAGATTCAAAAATCTACCTCTTTGTGGGGTAATTCACCTTGGTGAATATGTTTGATATAGACTTTGTAATGCCTAGGCTTGATGTAGAACCCACTTATTCTTGATCTATCCAATCTTGATCACCTTTGTAACTCTAACTTGAATACCTTGATCATTGGTGATTGATGTCTTACATATGGCCTATCGTGTTGTAGATCCCTTCATTTTAAAGCAATCCTTATTGATTTCTCCTTATTCTACTGATTGCTATTCTTGGATTTTCAAAGGGAATGCAAGATAGTCTTCTGTTTCTTCCTTATTGAATCCTCATAATATCTTGATCATCATTTGACATTTTCCTTGCACCTTGAGATGCTCCTTCCTTTGTATAGCATTGTTGAAAGCTTTGAATAGGTCTAGCTCCTCATGTTGCCATCCTAAGCTCATGAATCTTGGTGTTGATATTGATGTGAAAACCCTCCATGATGCCAATGTCCTCTTTCATGCCTTGAAGCCTCCTTTCATCAAGTGTCTTCATCCTTGCATTGAAGCATGATGTTGCATGCTCTACGTACTGGGTAAGGTGTTCTTTTCCTTGTAATGAAGTCCTCATGACATCCTGAAAGCAAGAAAGAACATATCGTGAATGAAATGAAAAACAAATAATGCATCACAAATAAATTTAATCTGATTTTATACCCTAATTCACAGACCTGCTCCCTAATTCTTCTCCTCTTAATTGGTTGCAAATTGAATTTGATGAGCATTTGATCTTTGTTTTATATGCTTCCTTTTTACCTTTGCCTTCATTTCACCTCCATAGGTCGGCCAGCCCAATAATTGTTTATTAAATTCATGAATTTACCTTCCTTCTAGCTGACTTAAGGTGCTCTTCTCTTGCTGAGTGGGTTTGGACTCCTCTCATGCACAGATTTAGGCGCAAATAACAAGAAGGTTTGCATAGATTGGGGTCAGCAATGTAGAAAATTATTGATTTTATCCTTTAAACGTTTGCATTTTTCCTCAAAATAAGGCCAACTTAGGGCTATTTTACCCCCGAGTCAGTTTGAAAGGCTCATATGCACAAACTAGAGGTAAGAGAGAGAGAGAGAGGGTGAGAGGAAGAGATAATGACCTGGAGAGGGTAGAGAAAGAGAAGTAGAGAGGGAGAGAAGAAGAGAGGGATGGAGAAAGAGACCTAGAGAGGGGAGAGAGAAGAGAGATAGTAGAGAGGGATAGAGAAGAGAGATAGAATAGAGATACCAATGCCAATCTTTTTCTATAAATTTTTTTTCTTCTGAAAAATCGGCCTACCGTCGGAATTTCGACATCAAAGCATAAAAATTCTGACAAAGGAGTGTCATTGGATGCACAACATCCTCGTCGGAGCTCTCCTGGAGGCCATCGTAATTCTGACGCAAAAGGGTTAAAATTACGACGGCCTCCAGGAGAGTTCCGACGAGGATTCTATGCATCCGACGACACTCCTCTGTCAGTATTTTTATGCTTTGATGCCAAAATTCCGATGGTAGCCCGAGATTGAGATGGTATTCTTTCTGGGTATGAGTATCAATGGTGGCCATCGAAAAGGATGCAGCTGATGTCAGAATTGCAATGACCACAAGGATAGTCGGAACTTCCGACAAAAATTTTTCGACGACTTTTTTTGTCGGTAGTGCGACAAAAATGCGTTGGACTTCCGACAATTTGCCATCGAAATTTTGACCTGAATGTACTAGTGAATGAACCTACATTGAACCCATTGGTACAGAATGAAGATCCAGTTACACCAGTATCATTTGATAACTCCATAGTAACTAAGGAACAACAGCAAACGAAGACACCCCGGTATGTAAGACTGAATCACTCCGAAGATCAGATAATTGGAAACAAGTATAAAGGAGTTATGACAAGAGGAAGACTGCCAAATGAAGAGGTATGTCTTATTTCTCAAATTAAACCATCGTCAATTAATGAGGCATGTGAAGATAAACACCGGATTAAAGCTATGGAAGAGGAACTAGAACAAATTGAGAAAAATAACACATGGACATTAGTTCCCCGACCTAAAGACAAAAATGTGATTGGAACAAAATGGGTATTCAAAAACAAACTTAATGAAGATGGTAAGGTAATCGAAAATAAAGAAAGACTAGTGTGTAAGGGATATTCTCAAAAAGAAGGAATTGATTATAATGAAACCTTTGCACCGGTGCCTAGAATTGAGGCAGTCAGATTATTCGTAGCTTTTGCAGCACACAAGAACTACAAAGTATATCAAATGGATATTAAATGTGCATTTCTAAATGGAGATCTTGAAGAAGAAGTTTACATTGAACAACTTGATGGATTTCCTTTGACAGATAACAAAGATATGGTTTGCAGGTTAAGGAAAGCTTTGTATGGGTTAAAGCAAGCTCCAAGAGCTTGGTATGTAAGATTGGATAAGTATCTTTTGAATATTGGTTTTTCTAAAGGTAATGTTGACAACAACTTATATTACAAAGTGACTAATGATGACATCTTGGTTATAGAATTTTTTGTTGATGATATAATCTTTGGAGGAGAAGATGGATTATGTAAAGACTTTCCTATTGAAATGCAACAAGAATTTGAAATGTCTATGATTGGAGAGATAAAATTCTTTTTAGGATTGCAGATTTCACAGACTGATAAAGGTATATTCTTGAGTCAATCCAAGTACTTGAAGGAGTTACTAAAGAAATTTGGGATGGAGAACTCTAAACCGGTAATCACACCTATGACTACAAATGACAAATTATCACTAAGGGATGAATCTACACCTGTTAATTTGACTAGGTACAAATCTATGATAGGAGGTTTACTGTATTTGACACAAAAAAGACCTGATATTATGAATGCAGTATGTATTGTTTCAAAATTTCAGAGTAATCCTAGATAAAATCATGAATCAACAGTAAAAAGCATTTTCTGGTACTTGTAAGGCACTACAAATCTTGGCTTATGGTATCCTAGAGATGAAAACTTTGAATTATGTGCATACACAGATACAAATTGGGTAGGAGATGTGCATGATAGAAAAAGCACCACCGGCGGAACATTTTTTCTTGGCAGTAGATTAATTTCTTGGTTTAGTAAGAAACAAAGTTGTAAATTATCAACAGCAGGATCAGAATATGTTGCAACAACAACTAACTGTACACAAGTACTATGGCTTAAGCAAATGTTGAAGGATATAAAGGTAAAATACAAAACTATTACAATATATTGTGATAACACTACAATAATTGATATATCTAAGAATCCGGTGTTACATTTTAAAATTAAACATGTTTCTATCAAACTGAATTTTCTAAGGGAGAATGTTAAAGCAAAAGAAATAAAACTAGTTTATGTGAATACTAAAAAGCAGATTGTAGATATTTTCACTAAACCTCTGCCTAAGGAGACCTTTGAATATCTCAGAGACTAGCTTGGGGTCATACCTCCACCGGTAGAGACCTAGATAGTTGATGTTAGTCATCAACCGGCAGAATTAACAGAGAAATATTTTACTCCGACTTTGATGAGGAAGCTACTTCTCAGAAGGAGTAGTTGGTATACTGAATTGGTTGGTATTTTGTATTTACATCTGGTTTTGTATTGACTTTGGAATTTGATGTCAAAGGGGGAGAGATTGGTATGGAAAAATAAAAGAAAAACACATGTCACTCCTAGGGGGAGAGATTGTTTATATCTGAATTTTGATTTCTGGTTATGGTCTCTTTTTAGGAGTTTGTTGGTTTTTGGTATTTGGCATTTCTGTTTTGGCACTTTGATGGTTTTTTCATCTTGTATTGCCATCAATGCCAAAGGAGGAGATTGTTGGTATTTTGGTATGGTTTTGTCATTGATGTCAACACCTACTAACACTTATCAACTCTAGCACTTTGGAGAATCAACAACATTCACTGGCAAGCAAGTGACTTATGCACAGTCACCGGTATCTGGTACACCGACAAGATATAATGTTCACCGGCACCTAGAATGGCATGGAAAGCACCTGGTTATGTTGAAGACGTCATTTGGACATTTTGTCTTGGAGATTTGTTCATTGGCATATTTGTATTTGCATATTTGCTGTTACCGACAAATAGGTCAGATCATTCACCGACAGGCTTATCTATTCCAGATCAGCACGACACACTATGGAGATGTTTTATTAATGTTGTAATTGCATTGAGCCGACACGATGAATTAGTTATTGCATTGGATATTTTTTTACTTATAAATTGATTTTATTGTAATATCCTTTAGAGCCGACCTACTAAAATTGGTCTTAGGTTATGATATAAATGTAAGATCTTATTTGTAAGATCAAGTGTGTAATGTGGAAAAGAATTATGTGAAGGTATATGCGAGAATAAGTAGAGCTATACATGCAAACATCATTTCAAAGTTGAAGGAGGGTTTTTGTGAAGACAATCAGAACTACACCAATACTGAATCCAGCATAGTAAGATGCTATTTTGAGCAGTACATCCTTATTGGATTTAACCATCCAATTGTAGTCAATGTGACTCCCATTTGTGTTTGAGTAGTGAGCTCTGGGTGCTTGGCCTTTCTGCATGTGCAGACCCCATTCGTATACAAATACTATCTGCAGTAGTATCATCTGATTGTGGGTAAGGTTTCCCACCGTGGTTTTTCCCTTATAGGGTTTCCACATACAAATATTGGTGTTATGTGTTGTGGATGTTATTGTCTTTCTACTTCATGCATTAATATTTATCAGTACTATAACTAACTGATAAAACTATCTACCGACATACAAGTCTGGTTCACCGGTATTAAGCATTAAGCTGGTTAAGTTGTTTTTGGTTTGAATTTATTTTGACAACTGATTCACCCCCCCACCTCTTAGTTGTCCCTAAGACCTAACAGTATCCCACCCATTTGGGCTCATCAAACACTAGGAAATGAACAAACTAGATGAGACCCTTATCCTATAATGACCTGTATTTGAGCTTTAGATTTCCCATTCTATCCATCATATGCTTGGTATATAATGATATCATGTCTGCATTTCCAAGCTCTTCGATGCTACAATGAATGTATGTCCTAATATCTTGATTGTGCAATATGCCATATGGGACATATGAAAATGCACCTTCCAGGTCATCTTCAATAGATTTGAATGGATGTCGCTTGAATATGAGCCTTTCTCTCTTAGTAATCTCAACCACTAATGGAGTCGCAAGACCAGATGCAGATGCCATTTTAAAATTAGAGTATGAAAATATAGCTTGTAAATGGATAAATAGCTTTTCAATCTCAACCAGATGCTAGGAATCACTAACTAATCGCTTCTAGCTCGATTTTCACTACTCAATATTATTTATCTTTCTATTCCTCTCTTTCTCTTAGTTCACAATGTGATGATTGAATGATTGAAATGCCTTTTTATCCACCAAAAACCTAACTTTAAGTTGTAATAAATGCACAACCCTAAAGGCTTTCTGAATGCCCTATTTTTATTGAGTTCATTCACCATAATCTCAAATCTCCATGAAATCTTTCGGATATCAATTTCACAACTGATCTCCATCATCTGCAACCATCCTTGATCGGTTATAGATCTACAAAAGGTGTTTTTAAAGATTTGTGTGATAAGATTTCCCCCTAGGGCTATAATGCCTTAGTTTCTAGATGATGTTCCAACATCGGATTCAGGTGTGGAGCCATTCTACATATTTGAATCTTCCTTCTTAACCCACATTTTATTATGTTGATCTCTAATCTCTTCCATTTTAGCTTTTCCTTTTTCATCTGGTTTATTCTTGTTTACCAGACCATTAATGTTTTTGATTAAGAAAAAACAAGTTTTAAGGGACCCGAAACCCGCTTACATTACAAAACATGAGCATGAAAGAAACAAGACAAAACAGCTACAAAAGACCAGCACAAAAACCAACAACTAGGACAAAAAGACAAGAAGGAGCCAACAAGAAATTGGCATCCAAAACCCAACATTACATTTAAATTGAAAATTTTTATAGACTCCTCAACATTCTGAACCAAAAGCATCATCGCCTTAGCAGCTTCTCTCAGATCATTGCTCTCTTGTTTCAGTTGCATATCTTTCATTTTGGTCTCCATCTCAGTGGTGTTTTGCCTAGTCCTTCGCCTTGAAACCAAACCATTAATGTTGCTCATGTTCTTGCTCTTGCAATATTTTTTTATGTGACCGGATTCGTTGTTGTTGGCATTACAAGGAGATTTTTGGCATTTCAATAAGGATATTGAGAAGGTTGTTGGAGATTGTTGATATAACTAAAGAAGGATGATTACTGTCTTAATAATATTGTTTTGTCATTGATGTCAAGAAATTGATTTTCTGATTCAGTATGATGTTGCCATATCTTGAGAAGTATGTTTTGATGAGTATTAAGAGGTCGGTAAGTGACATAGAAAGAATGTGATAATAAAGGGGAGAAATAAGTTATTAAATGGGCAACTATTATCGAGTTAGATAATAATGAGATCATGTTGTTTTGATTGTTTTGATATCCTACATATATTGTTGATTATAAGTTTAATACTATATTATGTCATTGAGCAAGGAACCTAGTCGGTAAACCCTAAGGTACCTAGTCAGTAAACCGTAAGGTTGTCGATATCGGTTAAAGAAGGCAAAATGTCTACCGAGCGAAGTTTAGTATTAACCGAGTAACAACCGAGTTATAATAGATCGCATTGGATGGATAAAAGCATTATTTAATGAAGGATGCTGATGAGCTGGAGATGAATAAATGATTGGATTGTCGTGCAAGAAGTTTGTTAAGAATCTATGGCAATGAAAAATCAAGAGTAAGATCTACAGCACAGATTGAACCGCAATAACCTAGCACAAGTTCCTAGGAAGGAATGCAAGTTCCAAGGTGAGGTAAAATGTTTTCAGATCGAAGAATGCATTGAACCTAGTCAAGTTTGAAGATCTGATGGGTAAGATTGATCATGGGAAATGTGATCAAGGAGATTAAGCGGTTAGAAATTGTTTATAAATAAGGAATTGTTGATAAACAATGCATGCAGGCAAATGTATGCACAGTGATGCTACATGAATGTTTACCAAGGTCAGAAGCTTGAAGATCTAATTGAAGAACAGATTGAGAAGCCCAACAAGCCCATCAAGGGACTAGATAAGTCTTATGACAAGATTATTTTGAGCAAATAGAATCTGCTTTAGCATTTCAGATGTGAAGTTGCAGATATATTTATTACTGTTATTTATTTTGTAAGTGATAGGAAAACACTTAACCGAGTGGACCTAACAGTCTTATTTGTAAACCCTCTAGCAAGGTAATATTCTAAATGAGTGTTTGAAATCCTTTGACAAGGTCACTGTAGACACTTAGAAATAATTATTTTAATTATTTTTAATTCCTCGCATAATTAATAAATTAATCATGTTAATTCAAATTCCTCTCAATATTAATTAAATATAATTAATATTGTCACTATAGCATATGATTGATTTATTTAATAAATCAATCCCTTTCTTTATTCTTCTAAAAAAAATCAAATCCTCACAAATCTTCCTCTTAGCTAATTAATTTCAATTAATTAGTTAACCTACATGATTCCTACAAATCATCTTCTTAATTCATCATTAACCTAATAAATTCTTCTAAAAACTCCCTAAACTCACTTAACATTATTCTTCTAATTTTTTAATCCCTCCACTCATTCTCTCTCCTATTCAAATTATCCTAATCCCACCTAACATTTCCTCTAATCCCCCTCTTAATGAATCGTTAATGGCTAATCAGCATGATTAGCCACAAAGTCAACTCCTTGCTTTTAAACTCTTTTCCTAGGTGAATGTAAGATTTTTGAAATCTCACATTCCTCCAAGCATTCCCTCTCCCAAGGAATTTTTAATTCTTTTTTATTCCTCCAATCCCCATAATATCCTTTTTTGGAGAATTTTTAATTCCTCCAATGCATCTTGTGGAGTGTGGAGATATGAAATGCCTTTAAGACATATTTCTTGGTCTCCACACCCTCTCTTGGACCTTGTGTGAGCTCACAAGTAAATCTTAGCCCTTCATCTCGAATTCATCCTAGCCATCCGTTTTCCTCTCCTCTTCCTATAAAATAGGGATCCATGCCTTCATTCAAAACATCTTGAAATCCAGTAAGTTTATGCTGCCCTTTTGAGCCTAGGAAATCATCTTGGCAACTTGATCATCTCATTCTTATCATTTTTCAAATCCATTCCATTTGTACACAACATTGGAGAGCCATCCACATCCAACAATCAAAGGAGCACATCAAGTGGAGCATTATCAAGGGGTGCCTTCATTTCATCAAGCTCAATCCGAAGGAGAAGGTAAAATAGCAAGGTGAAATGGTCTTTTAATGATATTTTAGCATTCTGCATGTTTATTTTGTTATGTTTTGATCATTTGACCTTCAAATCTGTTTTCCCCTCTTCATTTTGGCACGCCTGGTGGGACACTTAAAAATAATTATTTTAATTATTTTTAATTCCTTGCATAATTAATTAATTAATTATGTTAATTCAAAATCGTCTCAATATTAATTAAATATAATTAATATTGTCACTATAGCATATGATTGATTTATTTAATAAATCAATCCCTTTCTTTATTCTTCTAAAAAAAATCAAATCCTCACAAATCTTCCTCTTAGCTAATTAATTTCAATTAGTTAGTTAACCTACATGACTCCTACAAATCATCTTCTTAATTCATCATTAACCTAATAAATTCTTGTAAAAACTCCCTAAACTCACTTAACATTATTCTTCTAATTTTTTAATCCCTCCACTCATTCTCTCTCCTAGTCAAATTATCCTAATCCCACTTAACATTTCCTCTAATCCCCCTCTTAATGAATCGTTAATGGCTAATCAACATGATTAGCCACAAAGTCAACTCCTTGCTTTTAAATACTCTTTTCCTAGGTGAATGTAAGATTTTTGAAATATCACATTCCTCTAGGCATTCCCTCTTCCAAGGAATTTTTAATTCTTTTTTATTCCTCCAATCCCCATAATATCCTTTTTTGGAGAATTTTTAATTCCTCCAATGCATCTTGTGGAGTGTGGAGATACGAAATGCCTTATGGCATATTTCTTGGTCTCCACACCCTCTCTTGGACCTTGTGTGAGCTCACAAGTAAATCTTAGCCCTTCATCTCGAATTCATCCTAGCCATCTGTTTTCCTCTCCTCTTCCTATAAAATAGGGCTCCATCCCTTCATCCAAAATATATTGAAATCCAGTAAGTTTATGCTGCCCTTTTGAGCCCAGGAAATCATCTTGGCAACTTGATCATCTCATTCTTATCATTTTTCAAATCCATTCCATTTGTGCACAACATTGGAGAGCCATCCACATCCAACAATCAAAGGAGCACATCAAGTGGAGCATTATCAAGGGGTGCCTTCATTTCATCAAGCTCAATCCGAAGGAGAAGGTAAAATAGCAAGGTGAAATGGTCTTTTAATGATATTTTAGCATTCTGCATGTTTATTTCATTATGTTTTGATCATTTGACCTTCAAATCTGTTTTCCCCTCTTCATTTTGGCACGCATGGTGGGACACTTAAAAATAATTATTTTAATTATTTTTAATTCCTTGCATAATTAATTAATTAATTATGTTAATTCAAAATCGTCTCAATATTAATTAAATATAATTAATATTGTCACTATAGCATATGATTGATTTATTTAATAAATCAATCCCTTTCTTTATTCTTCTAAAAAAAATCAAATCCTCACAAATCTTCCTCTTAGCTAATTAATTTCAATGAGTTAGTTAACCTACATGACTCCTACAAATCATCTTCTTAATTCATCATTAACCTAATAAATTCTTGTAAAAACTCCCTAAACTCACTTAACATTATTCTTCTAATTTTTTAATCCCTCCACTCATTCTCTCTCCTAGTCAAATTATCCTAATCCCACCTAACATTTCCTCTAATCCCCCTCTTAATGAATCGTTAATGGCTAATCAACATGATTAGCCACAAAGTCAACTCCTTGCTTTTAAATACTCTTTTCCTAGGTGAATGTAAGATTTTTGAAATCTCACATTCCTCTAGGCATTCCCTCTTCCAAGGAATTTTTAATTCTTTTTTATTCCTCCAATCCCCATAATATCCTTTTTTGGAGAATTTTTAATTCCTCCAATGCATCTTGTGGAGTGTGGAGATACGAAATGCCTTTAAGGCATATTTCTTGGTCTCCACACCCTCTCTTGGACCTTGTGTGAGCTCACAAGTAAATCTTAGCCCTTCATCTCGAATTCATCCTAGCCATCCGTTTTCCTCTCCTCTTCCTATAAAATAGGGCTCCATCTCTTCATTCAAAATATATTGAAATCCAGTAAGTTTATGCTGCCCTTTTGAGCCCAGGAAATCATCTTGGCAACTTGATCATCTCATTCTTATCATTTTTCAAATCCATTCCATTTGTGCACAACATTGGAGAGCCATCCACATCCAGCAATCAAAGGAGCACATCAAGTGGAGCATTATCAAGGGGCGCCTTCACTTCATCAAGCTCAATCCGAAGGAGAAGGTAAAATAGCAAGGTGAAATGGTCTTTTAATGATATTTTAGCATTCTGCATGTTTATTTCGTTATGTTTTGATCATTTGACCTTCAAATCTGTTTTCCCCTCTTCATTTTGGCACGCCCTGTTCGACACTTAAAAATAATTATTTTTATTATTTTTAATTCTTCGCATAATTAATTAATTAATTATGTTAATTCAAATTCCTCTCAATATTAATTAAATATAATTAATATTGTCACTATAGCATATGATTGATTTATTTAATAAATCAATCCCTTTCTTTATTCTTCTAAAAAAAATCAAATCCTCACAAATCTTCCTCTTAGCTAATTAATTTCAATTAATTAGTTAACATACATGATTCCTACAAATCATCTTCTTAATTCATCATTAACCTAATAAATTCTTCTAAAAACTCCCTAAACTCACTTAACATTATTCTTCTAATTTTTTAATCCCTCCACTCATTCTCTCTCCTAGTCAAATTATCCTAATCCCACCTAACATTTCCTCTAATCCCCCTCTTAATGAATCGTTAATGGCTAATCAACATGATTAGCCACAAAGTCAACTCCTTGTTTTTAAATACTCTTTTCCTAGGTGAATATAAGATTTTCGAAACCTCACATTCCTCCAGGCATTCCCTCTCCCAAGGAATTTTTAATTCTTTTTTATTCCTCCAATCCCCATAATATCCTTTTTTGGAGAATTTTTAATTCTTCCAATGCATCTTGTGGAGTGTGGAGATACGAAATGCCTTTAAGGCATATTTCTTGGTCTCCACACCCTCTCTTGGACCTTGTGTGAGCTCACAAGTAAATCTTAGCCCTTCATCTCGAATTCATCCTAGCCACATATTCTTTATCTTGACTCCATTTTCCTCCAAACTTCACCAAATTCTCCACATTGCCATTTTCCACATTTCCTTCCTTGGAGGCCTTATCCCAAAAATCCACTTTTTGAAGCCGAAAATCCCATATTTCTCTATTTTTAGGGTTTGCCATAACTTCTTCCACTTTTATACAATCACCTCCAAATTTTTCTCATATTATCCATCTCCAACTTTTGCTTCTTTGTCCCTCTTGGACAAATTTTCCCATTCCTTCATCTCTCATCCAAAATCCCCATTTTTCGCTTGCCTATCCCTTGGAAAGTGGCAAAAACCTAGTCAAACCCCATTTACTCATCAAAGCTTTCTTCAAATCCACATTTGTCATTAGTAAAAAAGTTTTTATTCATGTTTTTCTATTCATTCCCAAAAAATAAAAATAAATTAATATTTTTGTCATTTTGTTGTTTTTTGTAGGACGCTTGTTGAAGACTCTATTTTTCCAAACTACTAATCAAGTTGTTTTGCAGGACGCTTGTTGAAGACTCTATTTTTTCAAACTACTAGTAAAGTTGTTTTGCAGGATGCTTGTTGAAGACTCCATTTTTCAAAACTACTAATCAAGTTGTTTTGCAGGTTGCCTAGCTGATTCAATCAAATCTCGTGCATTTATTTAAACTAGGCACCTAGATATTAATTAAAATGGAATGAACCATTGTCTTATGTATCTTTAAGAAAAGTGTAAAGGTAGGAAAGTATGCTCTCATCTTACTAGACGATCAGAAATCCAGACCCTCCAACCTTTTCTTGTTTGATTGTGTGTTTACCTCTGGCGGGGCTGCCCTCCCAACTTGCTCTTTGAGAAGGTAAGAGGGGAACGACCCAAGTGAGTACACCCGGACCTAGGGTTCCCAACTCACTATAATAAATAGGCCATTGCCTACGAAAGGGTTAATGGTTGGGGCTATATGAGAGTTCACTCTCACATTGGGTGCTTAGTAGGATCCTAGAGATCTCAATCACGTTTGCGTGACTACTAAGTTCTTGGTGCTTCGTTGGGCTATAGGCCTCAATTGCGCTTGCGCAACTTCGAAGGGTAGCTCCTAATGGGAAGACTTACTAAAAACCTTGTTCGTAGTGGCCTAATACCTTCTAGTCATTGGTGCAGGAGGTTGGACCTCTGAAGCGGCCCATATTCTTACGGCCCTTAGTAGAGACACAAAGTTTGCCATGAGGAGTTTTCATGGGAATTGATGCTTGGCTGCCCCGAGAAGTGAGTGTTGTGGAGGGGAGCCAGTGGGGTCAAGCATCTAAGTGTCTGCTTTGAGGAAGTGTAGATGGGAAACTAATTGAGATTCAATGACTATTGTCCTTGCCAGCCTTAAGAATGTTGTATATGAGCATGAGTGTCTTTGATATAATATGCATTTGATCACTGTGTTTTCTTTGTTTGATACATACTTGCCAAGAGTAGACTAAAAACACATCACTATCCCCAAACACTTTGCAAAAACATTTGTCAAGACACAATTGTCTAGGTCATTACCCACACAAAGTCCAAAATTGCGTCAAAACTCTATCCGTCCCATTTTTCATAAGCCTAAGAGAGAAGCTAAGAGTCCGTCATCTCCATCAACATTCAAGTTTATCCTTTGAAACACCAACTATCGTCTGAATTAGGGTGGTCGTATCCCTTCATACAACTTGCCATTTGAATCGATCCTTCATGTTCATACCAAAGACAACCTAGTCATCAAATTTCTTCTAAACCATCACTACTATACCTCCTCCATCAATCATCCTCAAATTTCTTAAATCCTTTCATCCTCACTTTTCTTAAATCCTTTCATCACAAATTTCTCAAGTCTTTTCATCCTCAAATGTTTTAAATCCTTTCATCACAAATTTATTAAATCCTTTCATCACAAATTTCCTAAGTCCTTTCATCCTCAAATTTCTTAAATCCTTTCATCACAAATTTCTTAAGTCCTTTCATCACATTTTTCCTAAGTCTTTTCATCACAAATATCGTGTATGGTCGCAACTCGATCCCAAAAGAAAAATATGGCTGAACAACAATATGGCATGCCAAACATTGGTGTCCTATATGAAGATCCCACACAAGATCATACACAAAGTGGGCAACCTAGCGATCAAGATCAAAGTCAAAATCTTGACATAGTTAACCAATATGAACTTTGTCCGGAAGTGCAAACTTTCCTAGTGGATTCTTATAACCAAGAGATGATGGAAAAGTTTATTAAACACAATCCTACTGCACTTCTAAAAACTCTCCTTGAACATTGAGCTCAACTTCCACCTGAATTTAATAGATCTTCTCTCACCCAACAACCACAAGGAGACCTCGCTCCCACACAAAGTGCTGCACCTACTATTCAAACTCAATCAATTGCAGCCCCATCAATCATCCAGACTCAATCAATGCCACCCGTGGTAACTCTCACCGTGGTCTCCATCCCACCTTCTTCCTCCTTACCATCCATACCACTATCAAATCCGATCTCATCCATTCTCCAACAAACTTCTATACCACCTCCTTCTATTCAACCACAAATTTCTATTCCACAAACTTCCCTTCCTCCCAATAATGTCGCAAATTTTATCCGGGCCGTATTCAATCCCATCACAACTATTTGCGAACCACAACCAACTGTCACTCAAACCCCAGCGACATCAGTCATCACATCCCACGTTCCCACCTCCTCATCATATCAATATATTGGTGGTGGTACACCTTCTTTGGCTCATCCAATTCTTGGGGCAAATACAATTCATCATTATCAAAGCCCACAACAAGACCTCATTAAAGAAATTCAAGACATGAAGAATATCATCAAGGACATGAAACAAAGGACTAATAAAAGGAAAACTTACTCGTTTGAAGATTTTTACCCTTGTCCTTACGACCCATCTATATCTGTTGCACCATATCCCCCGGGATTTGAGATCCCTAAATTCACCAAGTATGAAGGCAAAGGAGATCCCCGCGACAATGTCTGAGAATTCCACATCTTATGCCAAGAAGTCTCCTATAGTGACCTTTATCTACGCAGACTCTTTCCCAAAAGTCTCATTGGAGACGCCTTGGCATGGTTCTCATCTTTACCACGAGGTTCCATTGTCTCTTTTCCAGAGTTGGCAGAAAAATTTGTGACCCACTATGCATACAACATGGGTAATGATGTATCTATGATGGACTTATGTAATATAAAACAAAGGCCCGAAGAAACCTTCACCAATTTCTTACAAAGATGGTGACATCTTATCAATAAATTCCAATGGGACATGCCAGAACAACATCAAATTGAGCTATTCCAAAAGAACTTGGTGCTTGAACTTTCAAGACCTTTAATATCTCAATGTATCAAATCCTTCAAAAAATTGACAGATAAGGGCCTCGCCCTCGAATGTGTCTTGTTGGAGGAAGGAACCTTGAAACATTACTAGAAATCAACACAAAGTTCTTCCTCTTATTATAACGACAAGCCAAAATTCTGGTCCAAAAACAAAAATGTGGTCAATGATGGTATAACTGATGCAAAGCGGGTCCAAACCATGGCTGCTCCCCCAAATTCCACCACCAACAATCATCAATTCAACAACCAAAATCAATCCCAAAAACCTCACAACAATGTCTCAATCCAGGGATGACCACCCCTATCGAATAATAGGACTCCAAGAGATTTCACTCCTCTGGCTGAGCCTATTGAAGTGGTGTTTCAAAAACTTGTCCAAGCAGGTATAGTGGTTTTTCCAATCACTCGCCCGTTTGACCCCAATCAACCTAAACCAAGATGGTATAATGAAAATGAGTATTGTGAATACCATTGTATCAAGGGAAATGATACACGAAAGTGTATGAAACTGAAGATCTACATACAAGATCTCATTAATAGAGGTGAGATTGAGATAGCAAATACAAAACTTGGTAATAACAATGACAAACTCAAAATGTACCAGGAACCCTTCCTGAAGCATGATAAAGGAAAAGGCTCATCATCTAACACAATGGGTTATGACTACGCTAATCATGTAACCGGTTTTGATTTTTTGGTAGGTCGCATTGAACCTGCAGACAATAATGTCAATGTCATAACCATCCAAGGAGTTAATCCTCCTTCTTCCTAAAGCAGACCAAATCCTGCTCGAATAGTCATTCAAGGTGCCATGCCTTCCACCTCCCATTTCCAGAATGACTGCAATGCAACTACATGCCAAGGAAGAGTCACCATCCAAGGAGTTCCTCCCCCACCAAACCCCCCACCCATGTGTTCCACCCGCTGATATGACCTCCTTGATCAACTTGGGAAGACACCCGCGCAGATCTCCATTTTGGAACTTCTCAAGACCTCCCCGGTCCATAAAGAAATTTTGGAACAAGCCCTTCTCCAATCACGTGTTCTAGATAACATCAACGCCACCCAATTCCAAGCCCTCATTGAAAACCTTGCTGCCCAATAGCATATTGTATTTAACTCCAAAGATGCTCTTGCAGATGAAGACCATAACAAACCTTTGCACATCGAAGCTCTTATCCACAAGCACAAGGTCAAACGTATCCTAATAGATGGTGGATCTGGGCTTAATCTGTGTACATACAAATTAATAAAACAATTGGGACTTTCTGAGGATCTAATAGACACATCAGGAAGGATCACAATAAAGGCATATGATGATTTAGAAAGAATTTCAAAGGGTGTGGTCACCTTACCTCTTCAAGTGGACCCCATTACAATTGAAACCCCTTGCCAAATACTAGATCTTGACCTCCCCTACAACATTCTCCTCAGGAGGCCATGGATTCATTCCTTGTAGGCCATACCCTCCACCTATCACCAATGCATCAAATTCACCTATAACGGAAGAGAGATCACTATCAAAGGTGATCCCCAACCTTTTCAATATTGCAAACTATTAGAGGGGAAGCATCCGTATCATTTCCCACTAAATAGACCCTCGCCAATGCCTCCATCTAACACATCAAATGTTGCCTCCACATCATCCCAACCAGATAATCAAATCAAGATCTTGGACAATGGCTATGGAGAATACAAATTGGAGGATGTCTTATTAATAGGCAACCTCCCTCTCTCTCCTAAGTCATTTGGCAAACCAACAGAGATAAAAAAGGACCCAAAACCAATCATGCAATGCCAAAAAACCACCTTCCAGCAATGGGGCCCACTTGATAATGAGAGCCTTGAAGCAGATATCTCTTCATGGCTGTACCGGGAAGAAGATGAAGATCCAACAAGAATATCCAAAGAAATGTACCCAAAAGCATCTGCCATAGCTGAAAAAATGGGTTACAAAGGACACGACCTAGGACCAGAGGAGAAAGGAAGAAAAACACCCATAAATCCTATCTCCTACAGATACAACAGAGGCTTGGGGTACACCCTGGTGCCTAAGATTACTATCGCTGGTGCCCCTTCTAGTCCTTCTTCGGATATCGAAAGCACTGACGAAGAGGAATTCCATGAAATGTCTTATGAATACAAGAAAGATATCTTCTTGGACGCTTACATCAATACCGTCACCCCTGTAACCCTTCCCACTTCACATGAGCTACATATTGTCCATCCTAAACTCATTGATTGAGGCCAATGAGACAAACCCACTCTAGATATCTGCATCAACAATAATGCTCTCATTGCTCTCCTAACAACACAAAATATGGAAGATTGTAGCAGAATCGAGGGTATTCAACTACACGAAAAGGGATACTTTGGTAGTCAAGTCAATGCCCTTAGCCACAAAAAAAGATAATAAAAGAAAAAGATATGATTCCCTAGGTGAAAACCTCCCTGAGGTGCCTTTGGATGAACAAGAAATAAAAACGAAGGGCGTATCTGAAAGTGAAAACCTTGAAAAGGCACTTGACGATGAGGGATTTGACCTCCCTACCATTAGTTACCTTCCACATGACAAATCAAATTTGTTGATAGAAGAAACATACAACATCAACATGGGCACCAAGGTTATTCCGAAAAATGTGCTCATTGCCAAATCCCTCACAAAAATCAAGAAACAAGACTTCATCAACTTCCTTACAGAGGTAAAAATCAATTTTGCATGGTCCTATTCCGATATGCCAGGGTTGGACACTACCTTGGTGGTTCCCAATCTTGCCGTTCGCCTAGATGCAAAACCTATAAAACAAAAATTGCGCAAAATGCACCCACATATTGCACTCCTGGTCAAGGCAGAACTCCAAAAGTTGTTAGACGCAGAATTTATCAAACCAATAGATTATGCGGAATGGGTCTCCAACATTGTACCTATCGGCAAACCTGCTGGGGGCATCCACATCTGCATAGATTTTCGAGATCTAAATATAGCTTGTCCTAAAGATGATTTCCCACTCCCCAATATAGACATGATTGTGGACCTTACAACAGGACATGAAATGTTATCGCTAATGGATGGGTTTTCTGGATACAACCAAATCAGGATAGCAGATGAGAATCAACATAAAACTGCATTCACAACACCATGGGGTACCTTTTGTTACCGGGTCATGCCTTTTGGCCTTAAAAATGCTGGAGCTACATATCAACGGGCAATGACAACAAATTTTCATGACCTCTTGCACAAAATTATGGAGGACTATGTGGATGATCTACTAGGAAAATCCAAGACAAGACAAGAACACATCCCCATTCTAAAACAGATCTTCGAAAGATTGGAAAAATACAAGCTGCGCCTAAATCCCAAAAAGTGTGTGTTTGGCGTCACATCAGGAAAACTATTGGGATTCATTGTTTCCCGCAGAGGCATCGAGGTTGATCCTGCAAAGGTAAAAGCTATTATGGAAATGCCTCCACCAAAAACTCTCAAACAACTACGCAGTCTCTAAGGAAAACTCCAGTCTATCACGCATTTCATTTCAGAGCTAGCAGACAAGTGCCATCCATTTGCACACCTATTGCGTAAAGATGGAAAATTTAAATGGGATTTCCTATGTCAAAAGGCCTTTGAGAAATTAAAAGAATATCTAGCATAACCTCCCGTATTGATGCCTCCTACTCCTGGAAAACCCCTTATTTTGTATATATGTGCTACTGCAGTGGCATTGGGGGCATTATTGGCGCAAACAGATGATCAAGGGAAGGAACACACCATTTACTACATTAGTTAGACATTGGTAGGGTATGAACTCAATTACACCCCCATTGAAAGAGCATGTTTGGCATTAGTGTTTAGCACACAAAAACTACGACACTATATGCTAAATAATAAGACAAAATTAATTGCTAAAATTGATCCACTTAAATATCTCTTGTCCAAAGCTGCTCTCACTGGCAGAACCACCAAATGGGTCATCCTCTTAAGCAAGTTTGACATTGAATATGTGGATAGAAAGGTAATCAAGGGACAAGTCATTGCAGATCAGTTGGCTAAAGCTCCACTTCCAGGCGACCATCCTCTTCTCACAGAATTACCAGATGAGTTCATTATGACTGTTACCACATCCTCCACATGAAAATTGTATTTTGATGGCTCCTACACTCAAAATGGATCGGGGGCAGGAATATTATTGGTCACACCTCAAGGAGATGGCATCCCCAAATCATACAAGATAGCCTTTGCATGTACCAATAACATAGCAGAATATGAGGCCCTCATCATAGGTTTACGTTTGGCTATCCACTAGAAAATAAAGGAATTACAAGTCTATGGCGATTACCAACTCATCATAAACAAGCCAATGATGAATAACGGACAAAAGATGATAAACTCCTTCCCTACCATACCATGGTTGAAGATCTTAAGCAACATTTCATGGCAATCAAGTTTGACCAAATCCCACAAACAAACAACAGGGTTGCAGATGCAATGGCCACCATTGGCTCCCTCCTTCAAATGCCAGCACACAGTTAGAAGTGCGAGTTCTTGGTGGAGCAATTATTTATACTAGCATACGACCTACCAGAGTCTGAAATGGTGTGTGTTCTCATTGGTCCCAAGTCCCCTTGGTACCAAGAAACCTTCACTTTCCTCAAAGACAACACCATTCCCCCACACCTCACCAAAACCCAACAGCAAACCTTCATCCGCCGATGTGCCTGTTAGACCATCCTTGCAGACACCTTGTTCAGAAGGCATTTTGATGGTTCCCTCCTAAGGTGTTTAGATAAACAAGAAGCAGAATGGGCATTACGCAAAGTACACGAGGGTATCTGTGGGGCACACTCAAGTGGACTCACATTGGCTAAAAAACTTTTGAGAACAGGATACTATTGGCCTAAAATGGAAGAAGATGCATACAATTATGTGAAGAAATGCATCCCTTGCCAACAACATGGCGACAAGATTCATGCACCATCATAAGAATTGCAGCCATTCATTACACCATGGCCCTTCTCGCAGTGGGGGCTCGATCTCATTGGGAAAATCCACCCTTCATCTTCCAATGGACATAAATTCATTATCACCACCACCGAATACTTCGCCAAGTGGGTAGAGGCTATCCCTCTTACTTTCACCATCGGCAAGCAAATATCCAAATTCATCCTGAACTACCTAATCTGCTGATATGGCATCCCAGAAGTTATCATCATAGATAATGGTAAACAATTTAAGAACCAGGATGTCAAAGAACTCTACCAAAAATTCAACATCCAACACCACTTCTCCACTCCATATTACCCCCAAGGCAATGGGCAAGCTGAGGCTTCTAATAAAACCCTAATAAAAATCCTCAAAAAGACAGTCAATGAAGCAAGCCGTGATTGGCACCTCCAAATCCATCCTGCATTGTGGGCCTACCGCACCTGCATCCGCACCCCCATAGGTGCCACTCCTTATTCCCTAGTATTTTGTTCCGAAGCCATCCTTCCCCTTGAGATCAAGATCCCCTCTCTAAGGGTATCGCTGCAAAACATCCTACCAGAGGAAGAATATAGAATTGCCTGCTTACAAAAGCTAGAATTGTTAGATGAAAGCCACGTCAAAGCCTTGAATCATTTCCAGGTATATCAAAACCATCTACGCATGAGTTATCATAAAAAAGTCAGAACCCGAGAGTGCCATGTTGGTGATCTTGTCCTCATGGAAAATCAGAAAAATCTACAAGAAAGAGAAAAGAAAGGCAAGTTCGAGCCTAATTGGCTTGGACCATATGTAATCACAGTGAAATATGGATCAGGAGCTTATTAGTTGGCTACTCCTGAAGGCGATCCTTTGGATGATCCAATGAATATCATGCACCTCAAAAGATTTTATGCTTAGTCCTCAGAAAGTCTTAAATGGTCCAAAAAAAAAAAAAAATCAAGAAAAAAAATTAAAAAATCAGAAAAAGATCCGGAAAAAATCGCCACTTTGGTGAAAACCTGACAAACAGGCACCTTATGACACAAAAAAATTAAAAAATCAGAAAAAGAAAGAAAAAACAATTCGTCCATTAGTGAAAACCACTTGGTGGCACTATGGACAAGTACCTTGGTGAAAACCTCTGTGCAGACGCCAAGGTAAATAACCGAATCCACTGTCTATCATGTCGATACTAAAAATCATCTGCCATCCAGCCCACCCATGCACAACATTCCTTCTTTTCCGCCTCCCAATAAAACATGCGTATGATGATGAAGTCTTCGCCTAAGTCATGAACAAGGAATGTCCCATTGAAACTGAGATTTTATGCCTCTGTGTGTAAGCTTCAAGAAGTCTTGAGAAACAATCCCAAGTCCATCCTAGTTCTACTCTTGGCAAGAGGTATCACATGGTTGCAAGGAAGAGACTTGTTATATTTTGTTAGATCTTTTCATATAGGCTTGCATCTTTTGCCCTACGACTGCCACTATTTACAACTACCTGGGTTCTTCCATATCCAGGTACATTATGATAGGTGCATACTAGGGCATATTTCATAGTATGGCATGTTTTGGATCCTTCTTGTATAAATCGGCGACCTGGTACTAGTGTTTATCAACACTTACCTTCTCGTGTACAAGAGGTATCGGTGTGTTTGAGGGTTTCCTTGCATGAACCCACAACTCTGTATTAGTGTTTCTTAACACTTGCATTGTTGTGTGCAAGAAATTCCCGTTTGTCTATAGAGTCAGTCCACGCCCTGCGTTTCTCATGGTATCCTGATTTCTATAATCAATGGTGCAAGTCACTCAGGGCAACATCAAACTAGGTTGGCTCTCCACATTTGTTGTGCACAAAATCTCACCATCATTCCATCAAATCCTAAACTCAATAATCCCAAGGAGTTCTCAATTGCCCCCATTTTCCTCCGTGGTCTCGCATGTCTTATTCTTCTTTCCAAATACCTCATGACTACTTCATATATCTTCCTCATTTATCCCTTCCACCCTAATTTTTCTTCCTCTATTTTTCCTCACACAATCAATTCGGATTCTGATTCATGTCTTATACAGGATGTATCTTTCCTAAAACCAGACGCTCTGATCATGTCTTATACAGGATGAATCCTTCTTGAAACCAGACGTTGTGATCAATCATGTCTTATACAGGATGAATCCTTCTTGAAACTAGACGTTGTGATCAATCATGTCTTATACAGGATGTATCCTTCCTGAAACCAGACGCTCTGATCTTGTCTTATACATGATGAATCCTTTCTGAAACCAGACGTTGTGATCAATCATGTCTTATATAGGATGAATCCTTCCTGAAACCAAACATTGTGATCTGATCATGTCTTATACAAGATGAATCCTTCCTGAAACCAGATGTTGTGATCAGTCATGTCTTATACAAGATGTATCCTTCCTAAAACCAAACACTCCGATCATGTCTTATATAGGATGAATCCTTCCTGAAACCAGACGTTGTGATCAATCATGTCTTATACAAGATGAATCCTTCCTGAAACTAGATGTTGTAATCTGATCATGTCCTATACAGGATGAATCCTTCCTGAAACCAGACATTGTGATCTGATCATGTCTTATACAGGATGAATCCTTCCTAAAATCAGATGTTGTGATCAGTCATGTCTTATACAAGATGTATCCTTCCTGAAACCAGACACTTCGATCATGTCTTATACAGGATGAATCCTTCCTGAAACCAGATATTGTGATCAATCATGTCTTATACAGGATGAATCATTCCTGAAACTAGACACTTTGATCATCTTTGTCTTATACAGGATGAATTCTTTTTGAAACCAGACTAATTCTAGATCTTATCAATCGAATCAAATCAAATCTATCGAGATATCAATTTCGCAAAACTCTAAAGATCAAATACCTCAATTGATCTCCCGAGGGGGCATCACCATACCATAATCTATCAATCAAGAGCTGGGGCATCCTATCAAACCAATATCAGCATCAAAATAAGATTATTCTTTGAATCAATGTGTCATCACACCTTGCTTCAAAGAGGGGCAAAATGTAGACACTTAAAAATAATTATTTTAATTATTTTTAATTCCTCGCATAATTAATTAATTAATTGTGTTAATTCAAATTCCTCTCAATATTAATTAAATATAATTAATATTGTCACTATAGCATATGATTGATTTATTTAATAAATCAATCCCTTTCTTTATTCTTCTAAAAAAAATCAAATCCTCACAAATCTTCCTCTTAGCTAATTAATTTCAATTAATTAGTTAACCTACATGATTCCTACAAATCATCTTCTTAATTCATCATTAACTTAATAAATTCTTCTAAAAACTCCCTAAACTCACTTAACATTATTCTTCTAATTTTTTAATCCCTCCACTCATTCTCTCTCCTAGTCAAATTATCCTAATCCCACCTAACATTTCCTCTAATCCCCCTCTTAATGAATCGTTAATGGCTAATCAACATGATTAGCCACAAAGTCAACTCCTTGCTTTTAAATACTCCATTCCTAGGTGAATGTAAGATTTTTGAAATCTCACATTCCTCCAGGCATTCCCTCTCCCAAGGAATTTTTAATTCTTTTTTATTCCTCCAATCCCCATAATATCCATTTTTGGAGAATTTTTAATTCCTCCAATGCATCTTGTGGAGTGTGGAGATACGAAATGCCTTTAAGGCATATTTCTTGGTCTCCACACCCTCTCTTGGACCTTGTGTGAGCTCACAAGTAAATCTTAGCCCTTCATCTTGAATTCATCCTAGCCATCTATTTTCCTCTCCTCTTCCTATAAAATAGGGCTCCATCCCTTAATTCAAAACATCTTGAAATCTAGTAAGTTTATGCTGCCCTTTTGAGCCCAGGAAATCATCTTGGCAACTTGATCATCTCATTCTTATCATTTTTCAAATCCATTCCATTTGTGCACAACATTGGAGAGCCATCCACATCCAGCAATCAAAGGAGCACATCAAGTGGAGCATTATCAAGGGGCGCCTTCACTTCATCAAGCTCAATCCGAAGGAGAAGGTAAAATAGAAAGGTGAAATGGTCGTTTAATGATATTTTAGCATTTTGCATGTTTATTTCGTTATGTTTTGATCATTTGACCTTCAAATCTATTTTCCCCTCTTCAGTCACTTCTAACAAAGTGCAAGACTCTAACAAGTCTGAGGGAAATCCCTTAACCGGGTCACATCTAGCAATGTGTTTGTAATCCTTAACAGGATTTTCTTTTAACCGAGCATACTCTAGAAGGGTATATTTCTTAGTGGGTCCAAAATCCCACAGTGGTTTTTCCCTATTTGGGTTCCACGTTAAATTTGGTGTTATATGTGTTGTGATGTTATCTGTTCATAAGTTTGAATGTTTTACAGTTTTGGTTATGTATTATGTATTATGAAGTATAAGCTACCGAGGTTGAATCTGTTGAATATATTGAAGATTAAATTTGTATGATTCACCCTCCCCCCCTCATCTTATTTACTATTAGCATTAGAGCTTTACAGTTGCATGCATAGAAAATAACATTTCTCTGCATAGGCCTGAAATTCATCTAATTTGATCTCATCCTGCATTGGTTAGTAATGTGTCCAAATATTTCACAAGCATAACATCTCTTATTCTAAATTTTTTTCACCATTCTGCACATATTTGAGTTATGACCAAATTTAATGCATATGAAACATCAACCAGTAAAGGTAGGACCATTATTCATCACATTATTCATCATCCCATTATTCATCTTATTTCTGCATTGACTTTCCATATGACTGAATTTACTATCAAAAAAATTCCCATTAAATTTATAGGCGTTAGGCAATCTTACTGAAGATTTCTTGTTCTTCTGATGATTGCTTTGTCTAGAACCAGAGGATTTGTCTTTCTCATATCCAAGTCCTCACATGTCTTTCCCATGTCTCTGACTTTCCAACATCTCATCTAACTAGACTAAGCTATCTTTGAATTTTTTTTTGTACTTATTAGCAGTAGAAAACTCATCTCTCAAAACTATTATCTGCCTTTCAAGTTCTTGTCCATCATTCTTGCACTGCACCAATTCAAGCTTCAACTAATCATTCTACTTGTTCAATTTGCAACATTCATCAGATCTATCATTCAATGGCTGAGTTAGATTTTATTCATTATTCTTCTGATATTCAATCTCCTTTATTAGCTTCATTACAATGGATTCCATCTCATTCTTCAACACTGCATTTTCTCTAGCCAACTTCTCACATTCATTTGTCTTGTCTTGATTGTCAATGCTTTGCTCTTCTTTCTCCTTGAGTCTGTCCATCAGCTCCTTTCTCTTTTCTCTAGAAATTCTCACTTGATCTTTCAATGTCTCAATGAATTCTTCAGCTGCATTCATTTTACTTTTTAGGGAACTTACTTCTTTTCTTGTTGCATCAAGATCTTTAAGTGCCACACTAAGTTGTCTCTGCAAACCAGAGTCCATTGGTTCAATCTTTTAGATCTTCCTCAAGTTGTTAGGCTTCTTCTAAGGAACTAGGCTCTAATACCAATTGTTGGAATCAATGAACACTAAGAGGGGGGGGGGGGGGGTGAATCAGTGTTTTACAATTTGCAAACTTATTAAGCTGATTCTTAAACCACTAGATGCATAAGAATGAAAGTAAAGTGCAGAAACATAAAGAAACCAACAACACAACCATAACACCAAGATTTTTATGTGGAAATCCAAAAAGGAAAAAACCATGGTGGGATTTGAACCCACAATATTATTATACTATGGCCAATAGTATGATAGTATTACATAAGGGGAATGCACTTGCATTGAGGTACACTGCCTAGAGCTCACTACTTAAATACATAAGAGGGCAACAACTCCATAGGATTCACTATCCTACAAATGATATACAAATGTAATTATAGTGTCTGAACTAGAATATAGCATCTAGATATGCCAAAGATCAATTCCAATTTAGCACAATCTAACTGTCAAATGCTACTCTTCCTTTCTGCCTTGTTTTGCTGCATAGTCATCTACCGAAGCACCAATTCTGCATTCTAATGCTCATTCACATACCACAGATCCACATTCATATATCTTTATCCATAAAATTATCATTTGGATTGATATGATATATCTATATAACCTAAAAAGATCTCAAATATGTTGGCTTCACAGAAACTGCATAACACACACCATGAAATGTGTAACCTTAAGTCAGCTGAATCCACCCACAAATCCATATGTAGACCTAAATAGAATGATAAAAAACTTCATATGAGTTGGCTCAAACTCCTTGAACATGAAATCAATCATCGAAATCAACACAACGATTCTGCAATACACATTACACCAAAATATCTCTTCTCTAACTAATTTACCGTATACCGTGTTGGCAAATGCACACTGCAATGAGAAATTGTAGGCGATTGAAGGTATTGTCATTGATGGAAACCTTACAATCCTATGGCACCGGCACTAGTAGACACCAACATAGACACCGACAACGGCAGCATCAAAGATGTTTACCGACACTGTGGCCGACAAGATTCTGTTTATTGTATTTTGTATTTAGTTGTAAAATATTTTTGCAAGCCGACAAGGCAAATTGTAAATAAGGCTCATATATAAGTATGATATCTTGTAGAACATCTGTAATAGGTAATATGCAAATATGGATATGCAAATATTAAGGACAGATTGTGGAATAGGGTTTATGATTATTGCAAGAGCTTAAACCGGTACTGAACCTGGCATAGCAGATGCTGAATCGAAGTAGTACATAATATTGGATTTACATAATCCATTTTTGTAAGTCAGTGAGACTTCCTTTTTATATTTAAGTAGTGAGATTTAGGCAGTTGGCCTTCCTACATGTGTAGGCCCCTATTGTATCAGTAATATTCACTTATTAGCCAGTGAGCGAATATTGTGGGTCACAAATCCCACTGAGGTTTTTCCCACACTGAGTTTCCTCGTTAAAAATATTGTGTTATGGTGTGCTTTCTATGTTGTGTTTATTGTTCTTATTTACTGCATTAATTCTGGTTTACCGGTACACTGTTTTGGAATGCAATTCATTTAATAAGTTTAGAAAATCCATTAACCGGTTGGATACTGATTCACCCCCCCTCTCAGTATCTTTGGGAATCCTAACAATTGGTATTAGAGCCTGGTCCTCTATTTTCAAAAGCCTAACAACTTGAGGAAGATTATGACACTGGTATAGATGGAAAACTTGAGAAAGCAATTGGAAATAGCTCTTTCAGACTATGATGCAGAAAAATTGAAGAATATGAAACTTGAAGATGATCTGAAGGCTGCACAAGAAATCATTCAAGGACTTCAGAAAAATCTCACTATTGCTAGGAACAAAAGAAGAGAACTTCATGAGAAGATATAGAGTGATGATGATGAAAAAGAAACTCTTAATGATCTTGTAAGCAAGTTGAAGCAGGATAACATGGCCTTGAAGAATGAAATGCAAGATATGAATATGAGGTTTTGTAAAGACATTGAAGAATGAAAGAAGAATGAAGATGACTTGGCTAGGAGAATCAATGATGCTGCAAATGAAAATCTAAGACTCATTCATGAAAATGATATGTTGAAGACAGATATAATTCACTTGGAGCATGATAAAAATGAACTCATGAGATAGAAAGATTTCTTGGAAAATGAGTTGGCTACTGCAAATCAACACAAGGAGAAATTCAAGAAAAGTTTAGAAGAACTTGATGATATGTTGAAAAATCAGAAACCTAATGGAGATACTAATGGCCTTGTCTTTGAAGTTGGTGAAAGCTCTGGTATTGCAAACAATCATGATCACATTAAACTGGTAAGACAACCTAATGCCTACAAATTTAATGGGAAATGCTTTAACTGTAACAAGTATGGTCATAGAGAAAATCAGTATAGATCTAGAAACTATCTTAACACCAATGTACCCATCGGTCAATGTTCTAAATGCAACAAAGATGGTCATAATTTAGAAAACTGTAGAATGAATGTAAGATGTTATGTTTGTGGAAGATTTGGACACCTCTCTAATCAATACAGAACACATACTGACATAGGATATGGAAAAGCTATTCAAAAAAACAATGTGACTTGTTATGCTTGTAACAAAATTGGACATATTGCAAAATTTTGTAGAAGTAAGGCATCACCGACAAATAACAAAGGACCTAGTTTGAAAGGTAAAGAGAAGGTTGAAGAATTAAAGCAAGAATTTTCAAAACAATGGATCAGGAAGTCAGATATGAATGTTAATGAGGCTATTCCTTCATCGGTAGAATAGAGTATCACTCTACCAGCAGGATATTCTTCATCTAACTGAAAGAAACCTTTTGGGGGTATGGCAACAAATTGAAAACATGCTAATTTACCCTTGGTTGATGGTGAGAAGTTAAAATACTTCTTTACCGGCAGATGTGTTAAGTTTGACTTAACCGACAGACATTAAATGTGGTAGTTGGAGGAAATGACATTATAAAACAAATATTTTAGCTCTCTTTTCATTCACTGAGAATTCAAACTTCCTTAGAGCTCAAAAATCTTGAGCGAAGGCATCCATAGTGAGAAGTGAAGCAAATCATTCAAGCACTCATACCTAAAGGCAGATTAAGGTATTTATAACAATGGCTTCCTCCTCTGCACCTGAATTCATTGCAAACCCTACTGTAATTGAAGTTGTTAAGCACCCTAGACCCGTATTTAAGATTATTCCCGAAATTGTGAAGAAAGATGATACCCTAGGAGCATTCTCAATAATACCTAGAGGAGTTTCTTATGCTGAGGATCCTAGAATCTACATACATTGTCATATAGAAGAACTAAGAGATGATGAAATTAAGAACATGTATATGACTGTCATATGTGATGTAAATGGAAATGTTAAACCGAAACATAAGATAGTTGAAACCCTAGGTTTTGTGGAAATTCTTAGTATCCCTGATTTTCCAAAGGATGTTATAAGGATTGTGTTAAGAAGAGTTCATGGGGAGTTCTTTT
The DNA here is from genome assembly GCF_030272615.1 of Cryptomeria japonica. Taxonomy (NCBI): domain Eukaryota; kingdom Viridiplantae; phylum Streptophyta; class Pinopsida; order Cupressales; family Cupressaceae; genus Cryptomeria; species Cryptomeria japonica. The sequence continues at coordinate 565,275,700 of NC_081409.1, read as the reverse complement.
GGTTGGATTTAATTCATAAGATAACCAAAGAAGCAGTTAGAGCAGTGACAGACTTACCTTCCACTGTTAGTAGGCCTGACAAGACTAAAAAGGTTCTGAATGACATTGCAATGACCCTAACCAGTGCAACCTTTGACAAGAGATCCTTGAGAGTAAACAATGTAAAGGATACCAATGTAAGGTTCATCAACATGATTCTTGGATACAAAGTTACTCATGCCAACAGATTAAACTCTATTTTTAGCTTATGTATCAAAAGTGCTTATGACTTGGTAAACAACAATGCGAAGATTGACATGCGAATGGTTGAAGGATGAACTCATAGACAACCTAAAGAAAATCAAAGGGGACAAGAAAGGGACTTTCAGATTTGGCAACCTACTTGTGTGTTTAATGTTGTATATAACCAAATAAGTACCCAGTATCAGTAGAAAGGATTTTGGTTTTGACATAGTGGTAGGAAAACAACTATTGGACATTCTAAACAACATGGGAGATGATAGAGAAAAGAACATAAATGAACATTTTCAAACACTGAAGGCTAGAATGAAAATTAGAGAAAGACTATCTCAATCTATAGTAGATAAATATCAAAAGGAGATATGTTTTGTGATAAAGAAAGATGAAATCTGGATGGAGGCAGTGGTTTCGAGGACAATTTGGGTTATAGAAATGGGATATGAAGTTGATGAGAACATAATTGAAACTTATGCAAAAGCACTTCTAGATGCCCCTAAAGAATCAACTGAAGAAATATTTGGTAGTGCTGAAACAATTGAAAGCAAAATTCAATCTCAAAAAATAATTAAGAAAACTGAACAGATAGTAAGAAAAGGAACAAGGCATGCAAAATCAATCAAGGAAGATGTATTGAATAAAACTGGTATTAAGGAGAGTGACTTGGAAGGACTACAACCGGAAACACATCTTTCACCGGTTGCTACCTCCTCTGATAGCTAAATACCAATATAATTTAAAAGGGTAGTAAGGAAAAGGAAAACCTCACCGGTACCCGTTCCTACACCTAAGAGAACAAGACAAAAACAACAAGCAGTTAGGACCCAACAAAGAAGTTAACACCAAAGAAAAGGAAAGAGAAACAAGTTGTTCCTCCACTTGACAACCTTTTGAATGAGATAATGGAAAATGGTAACTTATCAAACATTAGCAAGTTGTATGATACTTTTAACAGTGATGAAAAGGAAAGCATTGAAAACAATGTTATCCTACACTTGGATATCTACAAGAAATTTTTGATTGAAGTAGTAGATTATTTACCTAATGAGATGTATAGAAGGTTAGAAGCAAGGAGAGCAGCAATTGTTGAACTAGATAAAAAGATGATGATAGAGAAACTACTTGCAGTTCACCCAGTGAATTCAACATAAGAAATTGATGAACTGATAAGTGAGGCTAATGGGACAGTATTTTCAACCGGTCACCGGCATGTGCACTAATGGCTGGCAGAGTTAATGAGATCACATAAGAGACAACGGATAAATGGGATATATTCTTTGTTGAGAAAGAGAAACAAGAAGAGCTTAAGAGACTAAAGACTTTTAAAGTCTATCAAAAGGAAAAGGATAAAGGTAAAGGTAAGGTAGGTGGACCTCCAAGCATAAAGATAACAAACAACTTACCCCCACCTTCTTCTGATACTCCACCGGCAACAAAGAGTATGGAGACAACACATGAGGACACAAATCCTGATTCTGAGGTGTTGTATACAACGAATATTGATACACGGGAAGTCAACATTGTGGTTGATAAGGAATCAAGTGAGAAGAGAGATGTGGCAACTGAGCCACTGGTAGAAGACACAATAGTTGAGACAAATGTTGAAGATACAGTTGAAGACATTGAGATTGGGAGTGAGCAACAAACTGAACAGACAACAGATACAGGAAAAGCAGATACCACTTGTGTACATATGGATGTATCTACTGAGCAACCAACAATTGATAGCAATGAAAAATCTGTTGAGATGCCAGCTATAGACATTTCAGAAGTAAACACAGAGAAACCGGTAGAAAACACAGAGTCACAAATAGAAAAACCAGCAATAGATACCACTGAAAAATCATCAAAGGCACCATCAGTAGAGAGCACAGAAAAATAGACAGAGACACATACAGAGAAACAGGTAGAGCAACAAGATCATTCATAGGTACATTCAAAGACAGTGCCACCAGCTAAAACTGAAAAACCTAAACCTTTGGTAGTTGAAATGCAGACACAAACTGACCCTCCAGAGAAAGAGAAAAGCAATACAATTACTACCACCGGTGGATTACAAATTGTGAAGGTAGTTGGACAGTCATCTGGAACCTCCATGACTAAATTTAGACCAACTAATGTGACAGAGGTATTGCTAGATTCAATCAAGAAAATAAAAGATTGCAATGCACTTGCATATAAGGCTATTGATGACACCATACCAATTTTGAAGATGATTGCACTCAAGTGTAACATAGAGAATAAATATTCTTTAAGCCAATTAGACACATTGTCTAAATACATAACCGACAATGTTCTAACAATTGATCAAATCAATGAGGAGACTTTCAGAGAGAAAATGAATAAAGAGAAGGAAAAATTCTTTGAGGAGTCAGTCAAGAAGAATAAGGAACATATGGATACATTATTACCGGTACTAGGCAAGAAAATTTTGGACTTCAAGAAATTGTACAAAGATACATGCAAAACAAACATTTTGATAGAAGATATAGATAAAGAGATCAGCAGAGATCAAAAGAAAATCAATAATATTGTTGACAATTTAATAGGTTCATCAGATTCAATATTGGTAGTAGAACAAGAAATTGCAGGCTTTGAAGAGAAAATAAAAAAACTTGGAAAAGATAAGGAAAGGTTAAAATTTAAGGCAAAGGAACTGAAGTGCAGACTAGGTCCTAAACTGGATATCCTCATCTCTTTGAGAAAAGAGATTTCTAAGGCTCTTGTTCTAGGACTTAAGACACCGAAAGAACAAATGCACTTTCTCACCAGTACAATCCAGAGGACTGAAGCAACACTAAAAGATAGTGAAAGATTCCACAATAGTCTGAATGTTGCCTTAGCGGATTTATATCAGATTGTAACCAACCGATTACAGGGATCTAGACAGGATCTACACTCAATTGACATTGAATGACAACCTTTGTCATTGATGCCAAAGGGGGAGTAGTAGAGGATGAGAAAAAGAAATAAGGATAGGAAAAATATTGTATGATTAAAGAGATCATCTGCTCAGGGGGAGCACACAGTTTTGGACAACATTTTTGGATACACATTTTGGCTTTTTCTCATGAGTGTTGCCATCAATGCCAAAGGGGGAGATTGTTGGCAAATGCACACTCCAATGAGAAATTGTAGGTGATTGAAGTTATTGTCATTGATGGAAACCTTACAATCCTATGGCCCTGGCACTAGTAGACACTGGCAGCGGCAGCGGAAAACATGTTTACCGGCACTGTGGCCGAGAAGATTTTGTTTATTGTATTTTGTATTTAATTGTAAAATATTTTTGTAAGCCCACAAGGTGAATTGTAATAGGGCTCAAATATAAGTATGAGATCTTGTAGAACATCTGTAATAGGTAATATGCAGAGATGGATATCATGTGCAAATATTAAGGACAGATTATGGAATAAGGTTTATGATTATTGCAAGAGCTTAAACCGATACTGAACCTGGCATAACAGATGCTGAATCAAAGCAGTACATGATATTGGATTTACATAATCCATTTTTGTAAGTCAGTGAGACTTCCTTTTGTATTTAAGCAGTGAGCTTTAGGTAGTTAACCTTCCTGCATGTGCAGGCCCCTATTGTATCAGTAATATTTACTTATTGGCTAGTGAGCAAATATTGTGGGTCACAAATCCCACCGAGGTTTTGCCCACACCGGGTTTCCTCATTAAAAATATTGTGTTATGGTGTGCTTTCTATGTTGTGTTTATTGTTCTTATTTACTGCATTAATTCTGGTTTACCGGTACACTATTTTGGAATGCAATTCATTTAATAAGTTCAGAAAATCCATTAACTGGTTAGATACTGATTCACCCCCCCTCTCAGTATCTTTGGGAATCCTAACATACCGGACCTTTAATCTTGCTCATTAATCAACACAGGATATCGAGATCAAAAGATAAGCTTCCTTGAACCTTGAATCATTTACCTTGATCACCAGAACCAAAATTATATCACCAATATCAAGATGTGCACCATGATCTCACACTCTACCAGTTACGGTGTTCCACCTTTCAGACTTATGCCTTATGAACATTATGACTTCTGGTAAATTGAATCTATGTACACTAGATATGATTTCTGAAATGGGTTGCCATCAATGATAACTCCTAATCATCAATCATGCACCAATATTCACTGGAATAGTGTCTCTTGCCAACAATCTCTCCCTTTGGTATTGATGGAAACACTGTGAAAAATGAACTATATGCTCAAGACTGCAAAACTTCAAAATTTCAAACTTTCCAAAAATGTACAAGCTCCCCTTGAGAATTTACATCATTTTTCACGCTGCCCTCTCTCCCCCTTTGACAACAATGCCAAAGATAGAAATCCACCAAAACTTATATACAAGGATATGTACAATTACTCACAAAAATTTTAAAATACCAACAAAAATTGTCCTAAGGGACAACAAAGGATTATCCATGCCTTCTTCAAACTCTCCAGAATGCTGATCATCCCACTGAAAAGGTAAGCATTCGTCTCTACTCCCTATTGGTATGCCAGAACAGGCTTGCTCAGAGCATCATTAGCATCTTGCATGCTACTGATTAAAGAATCTATCTAGGTGTTACCCTCCATATTTTCTCTTGCACTATGTCTCTCGCATCCTCAAATAAGGAGTTTTTATTCAGTCTTACCTTGTATAATTGTTGTTTTTTGTCTTGTTGAAGTTTTTCTTGAGCTTGAACCTATTGGTTCAACCTCTGCAAAGTTCAAAGTTTGAGTTCAATTGGAGCAGGTTGTATTGCAGCTTTAGTTTATGAGTGTAAGGTCTTTGTAATTTTTTGGTCATTGAACTTGAACTTTGAACCTTCTTTGGTTCAAGGTTCAATGCACAGCTAAATGTGAAGACAAAGTGATTAATGAAGCATATTGTGGGCAAAGTCTATAATTTTGAACCTTCTGATTGAACCCCGCAAGTTCAAGGTTCAAGGTTCAAGGTTCAGAGTGTGTGATTTCAAGGTTCAAAGTGTGTGATTTCAAAATTCAGCGAGTTTAATAATCCAATAACATTGGCATGAGTTGTAGTATAACATGTTGATTTACCAAACAGGTTGATAATGGTGATTTGTCTAAGGCTTGATGTATTTTGGAGGTACTCCTAGAGCTGATTAATGTCAGTTTTAATGGCAGGGATGTTTTAAAAAATGATCACCGAGCTGAGAGTAAAAGTGTTTGGATGACTTTTGAGATAACCAAACTAACACATACAAAGTCCAACCTTCATGTTACAAAGGAAGATTCGGCTTCTTAAAAGTTGAATTTAGTTATTAATCCATATGTTGATAACAAAGGATAGCACTTGATAACATTTTCAAAGAATTATTTCAGAAACACGATATTACAAACAATCTAAAGAGTTACAATCCTCCTTTGTTCTAAAGAGAGCTTTGTCTTAAAATAGAGCTCATTCCTTCAAATGGAAGCTCAAAGTGGTGATCAATGTGTTGTTAGATACTTGGTTAGTCCTAAAGACACTGAGAGGGGGGGCTGAATCAGTGTCTAACCAGTGGATGAAATATTTAAACTTATTTGTAACTTTACAACCCAAATTAATATACTGGTAAGCAGATAATAATGCAGTAAAGAGAAACAAAAGAATAAGCATCAATTCACACCATAAAACATATATTTTTGGTGAGGAAACCTGGTAAGGGAAAAACCTCAATGGGATTTGTGACCCACAATATTTACTCACTGGCCAATATGAATAAATAAAATTAGTACAATAGGGGCCTACACATGCAGGAAGGCCAACTGCCTAGAGCTCACTGCTCAACAATAAAATGGAGTCCCACTGATTACAATTGGATGGTTAAATTCAATAACAATATACTGTTTCAAAATAGCATCTGCAATGCTGGATTTAATACTAGTTTAAGCTATGTCTGATACCTCTACCAAAACCTTGCTTCACACTGCTCTACTTCTTATTCGCTCTCAAAATAAATACATCAAAGTGCATAAACAACTATCTGGTATTATAACCTATAACATCTTATATATCACTTATTTCATTACCTAATTAACTTTCAAAAAGACCTACAAGATCTCATACATATATGAGTCTTTACAATACATCATGTCAGCTATACAAATATAATTACAATACAAAACAATATTATTTCCAAGTCAACTTAGAGTGCCAGTATGATCTGTTGCCGGTGTAACTGGATGCCGATGTGAATAACCCTTGTAGTGACTGCCGGTGTCGGTAGGTGAAGTCTTTTTCTAGTAGAACCATGTTACCTATTGGTTGCCATCAATGACAACATCAACCATTCTCATCTCAGTGTATAATGCCAACAATATCCCCCTTTGGCATTGATTTCAACACTCATGAGAAAAATCCAAAAACTGATATCTAAAATGAAGTCCAAAAACTGAGAGTTCTCCCCCTAAGAAAATGATCTCCTTCTATATATCTTTCTCATTACATGACTCCCCCTTTGACATCAATGACAAAGGATGTCAAAAGAATCAAAAATTCAAAATTTACCTAGAAACTTGTAGCCGGTTATGTACAATCTGAAAAATGCCTGCCAAAACCAAGTTAAGACCTTGCAAAAACTTTGTACTGTCAGAAATTATAGTCTCTGTTTGTTGGATCATCTCAGTGAGATAATGTATATGTTTCTCCAGTGATCTGTCCCCTTGAATAGTTTCCTTGGTTAGCTCATTCCGATATGTTAACAAATTGTCCAATATAGGACCAAGTTTGTTCTTTAATTCCCGGGTTTTCATCTTCAACCTTGCTTTCTCCCTTTCCAGTTTCTCAATGTTTTCTTCATAAATAGCCATCTCTTGATCCAAAACTGATGTTAGTTCTGAAGAACCAATCATATTGTTAGCAATGTCATCAATCTCTTTCTGTGTTTTCCTTATTTGCTCATCAATATCTTCTGTTAGATGGTGAGGTTTGCATGCTTCCCTGTACAATTCCTTGTATTCCATAATGGTGGAATTTAGTGTCAATAACAATGAATCGATCTGTCTTGTACAGTCCTTTATTGTTTTGTCAAAGAAATCATCCTTCTCCTTGTTTACTCTTTCCTGAATGGTCTCCTCATTTATCTTATCTATAGTTTGAATGTTATAAGAGATGAATTTGGACAATGTGTCCAATTTACCTATAGACCCTGTTAGATTCAATGACAGTCCCAAAGACACTAAGAGGGGGGGTGAATCAGTGTCTAACCGATTGACAAAATATTTAAACTTATTAATAAATTTGCATCCCAAAGCAGTGTACCGGTAAATAAGAATTATTGCAATAAATAGAAATAACAGAGACAACATAGAGACACACCATAACACAAGATATTTAACTAGGAAACCTGGTGTGGGAAAAACTTTGATGGGATTTGTGACCCACAATATTTACTCACTGGCCAATGAATAAATACTACTTACAACGAGGGGCCTGCACATGCAAGGAGGCCAACAACCTAGAGCTCACTGCTCAATAAAGAGTCACACTGACTACAAAATGGATTATTAAATCCAATACAATGTACTGCTCAAAACAGCATCTCTCATGCTAGGTTCAGTACCAGTTTAAGCTCAGTCAATAACCAAAACCTTTGTTGTCAACTATAACACCTTATATAAAATTGCCTTATCACACATTATATCTCTCATCCATCTACTTCCATAAAATGACCTATAAGATCTCATACATATATGAGTCTTTTACAATATACCAAGTTGTCTTTACAAAAGATAATTATATTACAAAATAATTCATATAAACAAAACTTTATCCCATGTCGGTTGGGGTGCCAGTATGCTTGTTGCAGATGTAATTTGAACGCCAGTTAAGTGCCTATCAGTGCCGGTGTCTGCCGGTGTGTGATGTTTGTGATGTCAGGCATATAGAAGCCAATTGTCGGTGACCTTCCAGTTGGTTGCCAGATGGTTGCCATCAATGACAACATCAACCATTCTCATAAGAGTGTAGAATGCCAACAATCTCCCCCTTTGGCATTGATGGCAACACTCATGAGAAAAATCAAAATTGTTATCCAAAAATTGAAAAAAAAAAAAAATGTGCTCCCCCTGAGCAGGTGATCTCTTCTATACATGCATTTTTCTCTCCACTACTCTCTCTTTGACATCAATGACAAAGGATGTCATCAAAAGAGTATAAAAATATTACCTCAAGGTTTGTAACTGGTTGGTTACAATCTGAAAGATGTCCACCACAATCATATTCAGACTCTGCATAAATTTGTTGCTATCATCTAAAGTTGCCTTAGTCTGCTGGATCATACCGATGAGATAGTGCATCTGCTGCTCCGGTGATCGTTTTCCTTGTACTATCACCTTAGACAATTTAATTCTCTGAGTAATTAGAATATCTAGCCTCAGACCAATTTTATCTTTTAGTTCTCGAGCGTTAGACTTTATCCTTGCCTTCTCTTTCTCGAGTTTTTCTAATTTCTCCTCAAAGACTGCCATTTCCTGTTCAAAAATTGATATGAGTCCAGATGAAATTATATTATTATCCGCAATGTCATCAATTTCTTTTAGTGTCTTCTTCTTCTCCTTATCAATTTTCTCAGTCAAACAATGAGGTTTACATGCTTCCCTGTATAGCTCCTTATACTCCAAAATTGTAGAATTGAGTACCAGTAAAAGTGTATCCACATGATCAGTACATTTCTTTATTGTGTTTTCAAAGAGTGTGTTTTTCTCTTTTTCAACTGTCTCCTTTATGATATCCTCATTCACCTTGTATATAGTTATAACATTATCAGAAATGAATTTGGACAATGTGTCCAATTTACGTAAAGAATCCTTAATGTGATCTATTTATGGTGAAAGTGGATAACAATAATAATGAAAGACTAAATAGATTCAACCAAAAAACCCTAGCCTAACAACAACAAAGATCCACCATAACATATGAAGATTACCTAAGACAATGCAAATCAAATAAAATCACAAAGATTATACCATTACATGTCCAATAGGGTTTGGATCTCCATTCTTCCTATCTCCATTGATCTTGCTTGATATATTTGCTCTCAGATTTTATGTGTGTACAAGAGCTCAACAAAGAATGGAAATGTGGTTGCAAGTAGGCTTGATCGCATATGAAAGTTCAAAAGCATAGTCATCGAGGGTTGATAATGAAGGAAGCATCTCCTTATATAGAAATCACTATAAGAAATGGAGGGATAAGATTGAGAGGTGTAAAAGATTAATGGTCAGCTAAGATTAGAGGGTAGGTAGAGAAAATAAGAAAATAATGAGAGGGTAGATAGTGTAGGAATTAAGAGATGAATGACATGTGTCATGGGTAGAAAAGGCTAATGAATTAATTAAATAAATAAAGATTTATTTAATTAATAGAGGAAATGGGATCAATTAAATAAATAAGATATCTATTTAATTTAGGGAAAAAGGGAATTTAAATAAAGAAAGGTATTATTTAAATGAGAAATAAGGCTGGAAGAGGATAAATGAATTAATTAAATAAATAAAGATTTATTTAATTAATAGAAAAATTTGGCTAAAATAATTAAATAAATAAAAATATTTATTTAATTAGATAGGACAATTTTAGGTGTCTACATTTTGCCCCTCTTTGAGACAATGCAGCTTATCATGTTGTTTCAAAGAAGATAAGATGAACCGATACAAAGTTCCCCCAAGATGGGAATGATATGCCCCCTCGAGAGATTGGATGAAAATGTCTGAAAAAGACCACAGACAATCTCTCGATAAGAAAGAGAGGCTAGAAATGACTGACAATATAGAGTGACAGAGTCATGGGATAAAGAAGACTGACACGTGAGACTAGGGATAGGGTAGTCTATAAGATAGACTATGAGCGAAAACATCCTCATTGTCATCCACACATCTAAGAGATCAGAGTGTAGAGAAAGTAGAGAGCAGTCAAAAACGATGGCATTGGTGCACAGATTCAATCATGTTCACCGATATTAGATGCCAGCAGATGCAAGAGATCCAGTGAGTACCACAAAACCTCCTTGTACCTTGTTGTATTAATTGTTGTCATAAATGCATGCTAGGTAGAGAAATAAATGCGGTTTAGGTAGATTGCAAAAAAAATGTCAAGCGGGGAAAACTGCTAAGGCACATCTGCATTGGTTCCAGGCGCGTCTAGGAAGTGTAGCTTGAGTGACTATCTTCCTTTATGAAGGAACTGAGATAGAATTACTAGTGTGTGGACTACACAAGCCCATATGTGTGTCACCTAAAGTAGTTTGGGAATTCTTGATAACAAAGTTCCTTGAGGAAGTTTCATTAAAGGTCCATGATGTATCACCATAAGGGAAAGGATGTGTGGAACAAGTGGATGAGTGATGAATTCTTGTGATTGCAAAAAGAAGTGAAAGTAGGATGGTCTGATGGAGACTTAGGATTAATAAGTATGATTTTTGACTTAAAATTGTAGAACTTTTGCCCCCAGTTATTTTGATATTAGGGGAGATCATCTCTTTCTCTTTTTCTTTCATAGGATTTTTATCTTTGACCTTGATTTTTTCAAAGTCCAATAGCTTTTGATTTTGATTTGGATTGAAGGACTTTTCTTTATTTTTGACTTTTAGATATTTCTTTTCAAAGCTTGATTTTTGATCCCCAATTAGTAAGGGCTTTTGTGATTCTTGTTGATCTAAGTCTAGGAGCGGAGCGGAAATGGAACGAGTGGATGAAATGGTAAGGCTATTTTGGAACCACTCTTAGGACTATTGATATCAAGAGTTGCTTGCACCACTAGAGGAGATTTGCATTCAGACTTAGTAGCCACAACACTAGGTGGTTCACACCCAATTCCTTGGTATTGCAAATTGTTTGTAGATTGTTCTTGTCGACTAAATACCTTAGGAGATAGTGAGAGTTTATCAACATGAAAGATATACTCACCACATCCCATGTCTTTAATCTTGAACTTTTCTTTGATCTTTGTTTGCTTTGATGTAGAAGTTTTCAAGGATTCTGGATCAACATATGTTGAAGATGGAACAACTTCTTGATTGACTGGGATTGTTATTTTTGATCTAGGTCACAGATTGTTGCAATATATGAACTATTTAGGATCACCATTAATGGTCACTTCAACTCCATTGTGTGGAAACTTGATACATCAATGATATGTAGAGGGAACAACTCTCATTTCATGAATCCATGGGCTTCCTAGGAATGTGTTGTATGTGAGCTATAGATCAAGGACTTGACAAACCACATCCTTCGTAATCAGTCCAACTCTGAGAGGTAAGGTGACTGTACCCTTGGATGAGCACTCTTCGTGATCATATGCTTTAAGGGTGATTGCATGTGTAGAATTCATAAGCCTTTTAGAATATCCCAATTGCTTAAGAGTGTTCAATGTACAAATGTTCAGACCGGCTCCTCCATCTATCAGGACTCATTTTATTCAATGTTTATGTAGGAAAGCTTCAATGTGTAAAGGTGCATTATGTGGTTGGCTCACAAAGGCGTCGTCAAGTTTTGTGAATGTAAGGGAGTGTGGAACAGAAAGGTATCCCACCATGGCTTGAAACTGGTCCACGTTTAGATCAGTGGGGACAAAGTTTTCTCTCAAAGTTTTATCAAGGATGGCTTTGTGTGCAGGGGATATGCATAAAAGTTCTAGGATGGAGATAAGTGCGGATGTCTTCCCTAACTGTTCTACAAGGTCATACTCAGGTTTGGTTGATGAGGTGTTTTTCACTGGAGCACCTTGCAAAGTGAATTTAGCTCAACGAGTTGTGACATTACATTCAAAGGTAGGTTCGGAAGAAGATCCGATGCCTTTTAGGACAATCTTGGGTCTTTGGGTAGAATTCTCAGGTGTTTTGTCCTTGATGATAATGGTAGAGACATAATTGTCCATCGAAATGTGATTGATAGTTGAATCATAGTTATAAGATGCTCTGGTATAATTGGTCTACTCATCTATGGCTTTGGCTTTTCCCTTGTCATGTTTTGGGAATAGTTTCTTAAACATCTCATGTTCTTGACTGGATGAATGTCCTTCAATCTCAATGTCACCTCTATCAATAAGGTCTTGTATGATGTTCTTCAGTCGATGACAATTTCCTTTTTTATGTCCCTTTCTCTTGTGATATTCGTGGTATTCATCGTCATTCCACCAATTTGGTTTGACCTTTGGCTTATATGGAGGCAATTCTGGAATTGTGATTATCTTGTTTGCTACTAGCTTCTTGAAAGTTGACTCAAGTGGTTCTCCCAATGGGGTGTACTTCCTTCATGATTTTGAAGTTGTTTGTGTATTCACTTGATTGTTTGTAGAGCTTGATCTAGAAAAAATGATTTTGGGTCGTACTGTATTGGCATCAACAACACCATCATTGACTGTGTTCTTGTTTTTATTCCAAAATCTTGGCTTGTCTTTTCCTTTAAAGTCCTCTTTGTTTTTGAATATCTTAATTACTCCTTGTTCAATTAGGACCTTCTCTATTGCTAAGCCTTTTTCAATGACATCCTTGAAGGTGGACAAACAAGCTTTTCTCAAGTCATAACCAATTTCTCTATGGACATTCTGGGTGAAAATCTCTACCATTTGTTTTTGTGGAATTTCACAATAGCATCTACTGGCTATATTCCTCCATCTTTGTAAAAATGATGAAAAATACTCTCCATCCTTTTGCTTGGTGTCTGATATATCTGGTGACTGATATATCTATCTCTATGTTGTATGAGAAATGTTGGATAAAAGACTACTAGATCACCCCAAGACTTAATTCTAGGTGGGAGTTGAGAGAACCATTCCATAGCTTGATCACCTAAGATTTGTGGGAATAATCTCATCAAATATGTCTCTTATGTTGCTACCTCAATCCAAGTTGTAAAAAATTGTCTTATATGTGCCTTAGGATCCCCTTTTCCTCTATACTTATCAAACTTAGGTGTCATGAAATGTGTAGGAAAAGGAGGCATTGGAATGCTTTTTTCAAATGGATAGTGACATATGTCTCTCATTGTGTAAGCTGGCTTTGGTATATTTATGTCCTCCATTTTCTTTTGTAAGTCCTTAATTTGCTGCTCCAAATTGTTCTTAGGTGGAGACCAACTTCTTGGACCATACCCCATGCCTGAACCACCAAGTGTAGGAGGAGCATGTTGCATATATGGATGGTATTGATCATACACATGTTCATATGGAGGAGGTCTATAGTGATGAGGTGTATAGGGACCACTTGGTATAGAGTCATGATGAGGAATGGAATATCTGTTTTGTCCATGTATACCATACTCTACAGGCATGTCATGAGTTTGTTCTAATGTGTTGCCCCCAAATTTGACGTGGGTTTTCCTTGTGCCCAAATCTTGAACATGCCTTTGGATATCCAATTGCTTTGGTGGTTGGTCCTTAGAATTGGCATGTGATTGAGTATATTTTTCTGCATAAAACTTCCATAATGGTCTGCGAAGGTAAGTATCATATGCTTGACCATGTGTATGTGGGACCTCAGGTTTTTGAAACAAAGATGATGGTGATTCAGGCACAAGACTTGGTCCTCTAGTACCTCCACTATTAGGTCTCCTTTGATCCATGTTGAGTTGAGTTTCTTGCAAAGGTCGATTTTCCATTATTTGAGACATGTCAAAATCATGAGGGATCTTGGCTCCACTTTGCGCCATCACTTGTAAGAAATATTGCCTATTCTCCTCATTATTTCCTCAGCCAATTGATTAAAATGGGGATCCATAATGGAGTCTTCCACTTCTACTAAATGTATGGAAAATTTGTCCATATTGTCATTGTTGTTTGTAGTGTCCATGTTCTCAACATTTGGAATGTTTCTATAGGCATCCCTGTCAGGTAATGAGGTATGATCACAATTGAAAAAGACTTCATTGTCATACTCATAGGCACTCATGTTTGCGGACTCTTGAGCCTCTTTAGCTTCTCTCCTTGATTTTTGGGAACGGGTTTCAACCATGAACTAGGTCTTGACCAAGATGTGTGAGACTAGATGAAAATGGAAAGAGTATGGAAGACCAAGAGTTGGATGGAATGTAAATGACTCTAAGGTGTACTTGCAATGTTCAAAGTGTAAGACCAAGTATGTATGTAATAGAGTAGGTGTGGCTTCCAAAGAGATGATAGTTTCTCTTAATGAGGTAAGTTGACCTTGACTCTAAGTAAGACCAAATGAGACCCAAAGGTGATAGACTTTGATGAGGGACCACTTAGCAAAATGCTATTGTATGTAGTGTGTTGACAAAGTATGGTGAGGACAAGCAAGTGACCATTTGACTCAAGTTTAGACAAATGTGAATGTAATGAAAGGTGTAAAGCAATGATGAACTTTGTGAGACCCAAAGGTAGGTTGAATTCTAGATGAAAATCTAGAGAAATAACTTAGGAAGCTCAAGAATTATGAAACTGATTGCTCTTGTTTGTTGGACTGTAAATTTTTCCAATTTGTGAAGTTGTTTGTTGTGACCAAATCTAAATTTGTGACTATTTTTTGTGACAAGAGGACACAATATTGATGAGGACTCAATGTTTGCAAGTGTTTAGACTCAAAATGACTCAAAGAAAAGTGTGTTGTTTGATATAAAATTGTTTTTCATACACTTGAAGACACAAAAGACACAATGTTATGATGTTTGGTCTTGAATGTTTGAGTGTTCAAAATAAGACAAGCACAATTCTTATGGTTGGCCAGGACAATAGTTGTTGATCCCACATGGGGTTTCCCCTGAGGCTATGCTATTCAAAGCAGATACTTAGATGCTTGACCCCACTGGCTCCACCCTCGACACTCACTTCTCCAGGGCAGCCAAGCATCAGTCCCCACAAAAACACCCTGTGGCGAACTTTGTATCTCTACTAGGAACCGTATGTGTGTGGGTCGCTCCAGAGGTCCGACCTCCTAACCCAATAACTAGAAGGATTTTGGCTTTCTAAAACAAAAAGGTGCTAGTAAGGGCATCCGCTCGTGTGGCCATACATGCGGCACTTTCAGCTCTGTAAATATAGAAGGTTTCCAGCCGGTAGGGGTCACGCCCTACAAATGATCAAATAAATTTGATCAAATGGGTTTATGGGGAGACATAGTGTCGGTATGAACTAATCATCACACATTACCCATGGTTTTCACCATGGATACAATTCTTTATAGTGGTTCGGAAGAGGTGGGTTTTCCTCACTACCACTTGGGTCATTCTCTCCTCACTAGTAGTCCTAATGACCTCTAAAGATTAAACAAAAAGATCCTATTGCTCAAGACACAAAAGACACTAGTTCAATTTTAGTGCACCAATTGAAGTGTTTGATAATCTATGAAAACAAGGCACACAATAAAGATCAAAAGAAAACCCTTGCCAAAATTTTGCAACAAAGATTTGTTAGTAGTTTTGCAATAATACCCCTCCTGCAAGCACACAAGTTAGGTAAATTTTAGATCCAAAAGACTTTGTGAAATAGGGGCCTTCAACAATGCATTTTTTGACAAATTCAAAGATCTAATTTTCCATGAGTTGTTTTGCATCATAAAAAACAACGAACCTGTAATATTTTAAGAGATTTTCAGAAATGTAAGAAAATCCAAAAAATTTGCTAATTAGCTCCAAAAATTAATTTTTTATGAAAAATCATAAAAAATTCATAGAAAATGCAAAATTGATCTAATAAATATGAAATTTTTATTGGACACTTTTGATAGCCTTTCAACTCTACATAAAAAAATTCCTACAAAAATTCCAAGCAGTTTGTGCGATATGATCAAAATAATGCAAAACCCTAACTTTTAAAGATCTGATTTTTTAGGAATTATTTTGATTCCAAATTAAAATCACAAAGAATAGATCCTGTGTATAATTTTTATAGATTTCCAAAAATGTAAGAAAATCCAAAAAATTTGCTCATTTTATCTCAAAATTAATTTTTTATGAAAATGCATAAACAATTCATATAAAATTAAAATATTCTCCAACAAATTTGATTTCTTTACTAAGCACCTATGATAATGTTCTTGACTTGCAAAAAAACTTTTATGTCAAAATTCAAAGCCGTTTGTGAGATCTGTTCAAAATAATGAAAAACCCTAATTTTTAAAGACCCAATTTTTAAGGAAATATTTTTCATCAAAATTAAAATCACAAAGAACAAATCCTATGTATAATTTTAAGAGATTTCCAAAATTGTAAGAAAATTTAAAAAATTCTCTCATTTGCTCTCAAAATTAATTTTTTATGAAAATTCATAAAATATTCATGGAAAATGCAAATGTCCTCAAAAAATTTTGAATTTTGTATTGCAAGCTTTGGATACTCTCTTCAACTTGCCAACAAAATTTGGTGCAAAAATTTCAAGCCGTTTGTGAGATCGGATCAAATCTCTCCAAGATCTTGATTTTGTGTCCAAAACCCTAGTTGCACAAGGTTATTCTTCGAATTGTTTTACAAAATAGAAATATAGGGTTAGAAAAACCTACAAAAAAAAACATAGATCTAACAAAAATCCATGTCCCATAGGGTGTGCTAAAATTTTTATGGTGAAAGTGGATAACAACAATAATGAAAGACTAAATAGATTCAACCACAAAACCCTAGCCTAACAACAACAAAGATCCACCATAACATATGAAGATTACCTAATACAATGCAAATCAAATAAAATCACAAAGATTATACCATCACATGTCTAATAGGGTTTGGATCTCCATTCTTCCTATCTCCATTGATCTTGCTTGATATATTTGCTCTCAGATTTTATGTGTGCACAAGAGCTCAACAAAGAATGGAAATGTGGTTGCAAGTAGGCTTAATCGCATATGAAAGTTCAAAAGCGTAGTCGTCGGGGGTTGATAATGAAGGAAGCATCTCCTTATATAGAAGACACTATAAGAAATGGAGGATAAGATTGAGATGTGTAAAAGATAAATGGTCGGCTTATACTAAAGGGTAGGTAGAGAAAATAAGAAAATAATGAGAGGGTAGGTAGTGTAGGAATTAAGAGATGAATGACATGTGTCATGGGTAGAAAAGGCTAATGAATTAACTAAATAAATAAAGATTTATTTAATTAATAGAGGAAGTGGGATCAATTAAATAAATAAGATACTTATTTAATTTAGGGAAAAAGGGAATTTAAATAAATAAAGGTATTATTTAAATGAGAAATAAGGCTAGAAGAGGATAAATGAATTAATTAAATAAGTACAGATTTATTTAATTAATAGAAGAATTAGGCTAAAATAATTAAATAAATAAAAATATTTATTTAATTAAATAGGATAATTTTAGGTGTCTACATTTTGCCCCTCTTTGAGACAATGCAGCTTGTCGCATTGTTTCAAAGAAGATAAGATGAACTGATACAAAGTTCCCCCAAGATGGGAATGATATGCCCCCTCCAGAGATTGGATAAAAATGTCTAAAAAGATCATAGACAATCTCTCGATAAGAAAGAAAGGCTAGAAATGACTGACAATATAGAGTGACAGAGTCACGGGATAAAGAAGACTGACACATGAGACTAGGGCTAGGGTAGTCTACAAGATAGACTATGAGGGAAAACATCCTCATTGTCATCCACACATCTAAGAGATCAGAGTGCAGAGAAAGTAGAGAGCAGTCAACAACGATGGCATTGGTGCACAAATTTGATCGCGTTCGCCAATATCAGAAGCCAGCAGATGCAGGAGAGCCAGTGAGTACCACAAAACCTCCTTGTACCTTGTTGCATTAATTATTGTCATAAATACATGCTAGGTAGAGAAATAAATGCGCTTCAGGTAGATTGCAAAAACAATGTCAAGCGGGGGGGAAAACGCTAAGGTGCATCTTCATTGGTGCCAGGCACATTTGGGAAGTATGCAACCGCGTTTGTGTCATGAATGCATGTTTATGTCATGAATGCATGTTTATGTCTTCAAGGCCAAATCGACAGTTCTGTGATAAACATACGTTGTCGATTGGATAAGCTGTTGAGAGGATACACTCAAGCAGGTCCTCTAGAGAAGACTAGAATAGTAGATAGGGATAGGATTGACAATTCTATGATAGAACATACATTGCCAATCAGGAAACTACTCAAGAGGATACACTCAAGCAGAAGCCCTAGGATAGGATAGATCGAGACACTTTGTGATGAACAAGGAGTACAAGAATAAAAAAGTAGTACTTTGTGATGAACATGGAGTACTAAAAAAGAGCAGCACTTTGTGATGAGCAGGGAATGCCACTAGGATAGAAAGTAGTACTTTGTGATGAACAGGGAGTACCACTAGGATAGAGTGCCATATGATAGATATAAGCACTAGGACAAAAAGAAACACTTTGTGATAAACAGGGAATGCCAATAGGATTGACAGAGTTGATTTGCTTGACTTCAGCAAGACCTACCGATGCTGGAGTCACGGGAGAGATTCCCTTCGACTCAGAGTTTGCAAGAATAGCTAACATTCGAGGATAGAGAAGTAGTGGAGGCTATGGGCTTGTGATACATTATGTATGTGCCTGAGTTTTGGGTGAACATGGGATTGCTAACTGCATTAGCTAAGAGATGGCACTCAGAGACATGCACATTTCATTTACCGATGGCTGAGATGATAGTCACCTTGGAGGATGTGTATAGGATACTGAGGATATCGATCGATGGGGAGTTAGTTCCTTATGATCGAGAGGGAGACATGGATGCACTGAGATGAGTGTTTCAGGATCTAGGACTGGAGATGAGGGCTAGAAATGTGGCTTGAGACACCATGACATAGACAGGATTGGCGCTACCGACAATGCTAGCAGGAGTGATCAGTGGGTTCCTGTGTTCAGACATGGAGAAACGAGGGTTGGCTGTGGGATTGGGGAGGAGAGGAGGAGGATGAGCTACTATCCTTGAGAGATATCTTCTAGGGACAAGCAGATAAGATCCAATATTTGGAGAGGGATGCGGCTAGGCTCAGGAGATAGCTGAGGGACACTGAGCGGGAGAGGGATCGGGCTATTCAGCGCTATACAGAGGCTAAGACAACACTGAGGGCAGGCAGGCAACAAAGGACACAGAGACCACATACGCCTATGTTTTACGGGCAGGGGAGGAGATAGGCTACTAGAGAGACCTATACTATGGAGCGGTGCCACCAGAGCAGCGAGCTAGGAGATTCTATAGACCATCGCGGACTGCGACGACCACTGTAGGGAGAGACAGGAGACATGCGTCTAGCAGTGGGGTTATGGATTCTCCACCACCACCAAATAGAGGGGGTAGGAGAGATGATCCTGGTGTGGGTCCTTCCAGGGCTTAGAATTTATCGAGGCCAGCCGGCTCTGAGGGAGGGAGTTCAACATAGCCTTAAAGGGCTCCCTATGTATCAATTTTGTACCATTTTGTATGATGACACCTTCGTGTGATTCTGTAGCCATATGTATTTTGACATCATTGTATCATGACACTTGTGATTTTGATATATATATATATGAGATGATTCATCATTGCAACAACTATATGCATGTGTACCTATGTGATGTACATTTCTATGTGATGCTTATGATATGGATGCAAATATGTACATGATGCAATGCAATATTTTTGTTCTTTTATGTTTTATATGTTTGTGCAAATACAAATGTGAATGTATGAAATGAAGATGAATATGATCATGCAAAAAAACTATTTACATGATGAGAATGTAAAATGTGCTAACATGTGTTATGTGTAGGATGTGATGTAATTGTGATATCTATATGTATGTATGTAATGCAAGTGAAAACTACATGAAATGCAAATGTTTTTGGTGTGTCATTATACTCAGTCATGTGATCACAGGCTACACAGACTCAAGAAGGATGATGGAGGTCAATCAAGAAAGGGGGATGGAAGATAGAAGATATGAAATTGAAAGAGCTTCTTGTGCGTTATCATCATTGAGCTTTATTATGTTGAATAGGTTATGACAATCCAGATATATGTTCGACCCAGAAAGTCATTGTACCCATTTGCATGGAGATCAGACAATTGCAAACAAAGAGTTCTCCAGTTCATACTAGAGTCACAATGTCCTCATATCCTTGGACAAGTCATAGCATTACTAAGAGACAATCCATAGACAACAAAGAAAAATAGGTGACGATACCCCATCCTTGCCTTTCTAGTCAAAGACATCCTGGAGATAAAATCTCTAGTCAAAGACATCCTGGAAAAGCTAAAAGAATATCACCAAAAAGATAAAAACCAAAAGAAAACCAAGACTTGACACCAACATTCACTGTAGTCCTCAAGTTTAGTGTCTCTTGTCACTTGTATAAGTCTATTTGATTGTGGTCACAATGTTTACTTTCACAAAAGGGTAGATAGCATTGAACCATAATGTTGTCTGAGTTTGCTAAAAGATTTGATTTGTTGAAGCCCATTGTAGCTATTGTGTCTCATCTGAAACTGATTGAATCCATGAAACTGATACTTTATTATGGAGAAGATGGAACTTTATTGCGTATTTGTGATGCAAGTGTTGCTTTCTTGTCGATTGTGTGCGGATAGACTGAAGAAAATTTGGAAGAAACTATACTCCTCGAAACATGTGATGTGCTCAGTTCCACACCCATTACTAGACTTAGGATTTGCCTTAGCCATAGATAGGAGTTGATTTATTATGGATGGAAAGGGTGAAAATGAAGGATTATTATGAATGGCTAACCAATCCTAGGTAGATCAATGACAAGCCATGATGGGAATGGGTAAGTTTATTGTGGATGAATAGGCTGTGAGTGTGTGCAAAGTGAAAAGATGAGATGGAATCCTGAAGGAGGGAGGAGCAATGTCTCTACACATGGCGCTGGTGACCCGAATTTCACCATGGTACTTGCCTAGGGCACCACTAAAGTGGTTTTCACTATTGGATGAAATCTTTTTCTATTTTCCAATTTTTTTTGTGTCACAAGGCGCCTATTTTCTAGGTTTTCACCAAGTAATGATTTTTTATTTTTATGATTTTTTTGTATTTTGTTGAGTTTTTTTTTTTTTTTGTATTTTTGAATTAGGATAGTATGAAGAGCTATGTGTTAAACCTACGAAGGTGCATATTGTTGATAGGATCCTCCAAAGGTTTGCCCTCTGTGGTTGAGAGCTGATATGCACCGGATCCATAGGCTGTTGTAATGATGTAAGGACCAAGCTAGCTTGGTTCAAACTTTCCCTTCTTCTCTCTGTCTTTCTGATTTTTAGGATTTCCTTTGAGAACTAAGTCACCTACCTCAAATGTGTGACGCGGTATCTTTTGATTGTAGCTGCATTGTTCCTTGACTGAATGATGTGTAGTTCGAGTGATTGTCTTTCTTGATGAAGGAACTGAGATAGAATTACTAGTGTGTGGACTACACAAGCCCATATGCGTGTCACCTAAAGTAGTTTGGGAATTCCTGATAACAAAGTCCCTTGAGGAAGTTTCATTAAAGGTCCATGATTTATCACCATAAGGGAAAGGATGTGTGGAATAAGTGGATGAGTGATGAAGGCTTATGATTGTGAAAAGAAGTGAAAGTAGGATGTCCTGATGGAGACTTAGGATCAATAAGTATGATTTTTGACTTAAAATTGTAGAACTTTTCCCCCCAGTTATTTTGATATTAGGGGAGATCATCTCTTTCTCTTTTTCTTTCATAGGATTTTTATCTTTGACCTTGATTTTTTCAGATTCCAATAGCTTTTGATTTTAATTTGGACTGAAGGACTTTTCTTTATTTTTGACTTTTAGATATTTCTTTTCAAAGCTTGATTTTTGATCCCCAATTAGTAAGGGCTTTTGTGATTCTTGTTGATCCAAGTCTAGGAGCGGAGTGAAAATGGAATGAGTGGATGAAATGGTAAGGCTATGTGAGTTCTCAAGAGGGATGAAGATACACTCAATAGATTCTTTGTTGGAACCGCTCTTAGGACTATTGATATCAAGAGTTGCTTGCACCACTAGAGGAGATTTGCATTCAAACTTAGTAGCCACAACACTAGGTGGTTCACACCCGATTGCTTGGCATTGCAAATTGTTTGTAGATTGTTCTTGTCAACTAAATACCTTAGGAGATAGTGGGTGTTGATCAACATGAAATATATACTCACCACATCCCATGTCTTTAATCTTGAACTTTTCTTTGATCTTTGTTTGCTTTGATGTAGAAGCTTTCAAAGATTCTGGATCAGATATGTTGAATATGGAACAACTTCTCGATTGACTGGGATTGTTATTTTTGATCTAGGTTGTAGATTCTTGCAATATATGAATGGGTTAGGATCACCATTAACGGTCACTTCAACTCCATACTTCATCTCTTTTCACAACAAAGCATATTTGTTTGTCATATTTGTCAACAATATTTTGGGGAATCCTTTCCCTTTGCTTCATTTTAGCTTGAAAATCTTTGAAGTACTCTTTTATCATTTTGTCACCATCTGAGCCCATGTCGGTAATTGCCTCCTTTATCTGTTTTCCAACAAAAATATCATAGGAAAAGTCCTTATGTCCAATACCGGGAATATATTTTGAGAAATATAGCATTAAACATACAATCAAATTCCCAAACTTGAAAGTTCCCTTCTTGTCACCTTTAATTTTGCTCAAATTTTCTAACAGTTCATCTTTTAGCCATTCATAGATGTCAATTTTAGCATTATTCATAATCATCTCATAGGCACTATGAATGCATAAACTTGAAACAAAATTCAACCTATTAGTATGAGCAACTTTGTATCCAATAACCATACTTGCATATTTAATATTGTTGTCAATTATATCACTAACCCTAAGTGATCTGTTGTCAAATGTAGCATCTGTTAAGTTCATAACCTCTTTGTTTGGAATTCTCTTTTTCTTATCAGGCCTAGTGCCGGTAGAAGGTATACCAGTAACAACCTTAATTGCTTCCTTAGTGATCTTGAAAATTGAATCTAACCACAAAAATTCACCGTGAACTCTGCTAAGAACATAACGGATAATCTCATCTGAAAATTCAAGAATGTGAAGGATGTTAATGAACCCTAAATCTTCAACAACCTTGTGTTCCGGTTTAACTACACCTTGTTTGTCAGTAATAACATTCATGAACATGTTCTTTAAATCCTCGGACCCTAAATCTTTGATGTTATAGTGAATGTATGCCCTAAGGTCTTTAGCAAATGCAACTCCTTTCGGGATTTTCAAAAATGCACCAATGGAATCATCCAACTTTTCTATCTTAGGGATTATCTTAAAGATAGGTCTAGGTCATTTTATATTTTCCACAATAGTAGGGTTTGCAATGAATTCAAGAACGGAGGATGAAGAAGCCATGTCGTAAGATAAATACCTTTTAACTGAAAAACCTTGGATGCCTTGAAAAACCTTTGCTTCTTTGCTTCTTGAATGTTGGTGCTCAACTTTCATGCTCTTCAAATGCTTGAATGCTTTATCGTGCTTTATAACCAAAAAGTTAACTTAAAATCACAATAAATGCTTCGCTAGTGAAGTGAATACTCAACATGTCTGCCAGTAAAGAAGAATTATAACTTCTTACCACCAACTAAGGGTAAATGCATGATCTTCAATTATTTCCCTTACCCCTAAGGATTATTCTGTAGTTAGATGAAGAATCTCCTGCCAGTGCAGGATTGCCCTGTTTTGTCGGTGCAAAGACAAATTCATCATTTCTTTGATCTCTCTTCTTGATCCATTGTTTAGTGAATTATTGCTTGATTTCATTTACCTTTTCTTTGCTTTTGTCATTAGATCCTTTGTTGTTCGCCGGTACAGTATTACTTCTACAAAATTTTGCAATATGCCCAATCTTGTTGCATGCATAATAGGTTACATTGTTTCTTTGAATAGATTTTCCATAACCTTGACTGGTTTGAGTTCTACATTGATTATATAAATGTCCAAATCTACCACAAACATATCGTTTCACATTCGTTTTGCAATTATCTGAGGTATGACCATTTTTATTGCATTTGGAACATTGACCAGTGGGTAAGTTTGTATTCTGATTATTCCTAATTCTGCATTGATTTGCTCTATGACCAAATTTGTTGCAATTAAAACATTTAACATTTAATTTATAAGCATTAGGTTGCCTTACTGGTTTGCTGTGATCATGATTGTTTGCAGTTCTAGAACTTTCTCCATGTTCGAATCCAAGTCCAACCGTTTCTCCATCAGGTTTCTAACTTTTCAGCATATCATCAAGCTTGTCTAAACTTTTCTTGAATTTGTCTTTGTATTCATCTGCAGCAACCAACTCACCTTCCAACGTGCTAACTTGTCTCATAAATTCCTCATTGTCATGTTGCATGTGAATCAAATCTGTTTGAAGCATATCATTTTCATAACTAATCCTTAGAGATTCATCTGATCTTTCATTAAGTCTTCTGGCCAAATCTTCCTCATTCCTCTTTCTATCTTCAATATCCTTGCATAGTCTCATGGTTAAATCTTGCATCTCATTCTTCATGTTACTGTTCTCTTGTCTCAATTTCTCTGCAATATCTCTAAGAGTTTCCTTTTCTTCATCATTTTGGTTTTGCAATTGCACATGTAATTCTTTTCTCTTATTCTTTTCTATGACCAGGTTTTCTTGAAGTGCTTTGATGAATTCCCGAGCAGATCTGAGTTCATCTTCAAGTTTGATATTCTTCAATCTTTCTGCATCAAAATCTTTAAGATCTCCTCCAACTGTTGTCTCAAACTTTCCATCGATACCGGTTTCAGAATTTTCCTCAAGTTGTTAGGCTTTTGCAAATAGAGGACCATGCTCTGATACCAATTGTTAGATACTTGGTTAGTCC
Organism: Cryptomeria japonica; assembly: GCF_030272615.1. Classification (NCBI taxonomy): domain Eukaryota; kingdom Viridiplantae; phylum Streptophyta; class Pinopsida; order Cupressales; family Cupressaceae; genus Cryptomeria; species Cryptomeria japonica. Next base: position 565,250,686 of record NC_081409.1, on the reverse strand, counting down.
CAAAGACACTGAGAGGGGGGGGGGGTGAATCAGTGTCTAACCAGTGGATGAAATATTTAAACTTATTTGTAACTTTACAACCCAAATTAATATACTGGTAAGAAGATAATAATGCAGTAAAGAGAAACAAAAGAATAAGCATCAATGCACACCATAACACATATATTTTTGTTGAGGAAACCCGGTAAGGTAAAAACCTCGGTGGGATTTATGACCCATAATATTTACTCACTGACCAATATGAATAAATATTAATTAGTACAATAGGGGCCTACACATGCAGGAAGGCCAACTACCTAGGGCTCACTGCTCAACAACAAAATGGAGTCCCACTGACTAGAATTGAATGGTTAAATCCAATAACAATGTACTGCTTTAAAATAGCATCTGCAATGCTGGATTCAGTATCAATTTAAGCTTTGTCTGATACCTCTGCTAAAACCTTGCTTCGCTCTGCTCTACTTCTTATTCGCTCTCAAAATAAATACATTAAAGTGCATAAACAACTATCTGGTATCATAACCTATTTTATTTGGTACTGAGGAAGGAGTGGAGGCTGCGTTAGCAATGGAGGCATTTTGGCAAGGGTTTTTTGTGGCCTCTATTTTTGGTCATCAAGGGTGTGCGGTGGTTCCTATCAATGGCCTTTTTTATGCTCTTTCTTTGGTGGGGGGTGTTATCTTGATGGTGTTTGGGCAGATATGGGACCCTGGCGGATCCCTTGTGGAGATGCTCTATGTGTTCTCTCCTCTCCTTTGTCCTGAGGATTTGTTGGTGTTCTGGCCTTTGGTGCTCTAGTTCTTCAAAGGAGCTTCCTTTTTCGGTTCTTATCTGTTAGGCTACTCTCCTATGGAGGTGGAGAGTTGGCTTTGGTGTGAACCTTTGAGAGGGGTTTCTTGGCTCTTGCTCTCTTCCCCTCCTTGTTTGTTAGAGGTGACCATATATCCTATGGAGGTGGATATTTGGTGGAGGGAAAAGGGCTGGTTTTTGCTTGCTGTTGGAGAGTGCTGGTTGTTGTCTTTCTGCTTCATTCTTCATCCTATAGAGGTGGAGCTCTTTCCTATTGAGGTGGAGAGATGGGATGTTGGGGATTTTCAACTTTTGATGCTCCTCTTCCAGAGTTGTCTTTGGTGTGAACCTTTGAGAGGGGTTTCTTGGCTCTTGCTCTCTTCCCCTCCTTGTCTATTAGAGGTGACCATATTTCCTATGGAGGTGGATATTTGGTGGAGGGGAAAGGGCTGGTTTTTGCTTGTTGCTGGAGAGTGCTGGTTGTTGTCTTTCTACTTCATTCTTCATCTTGTAGAGGTGGATCTCTTTCCTATTGAGGTGGAGAGATGGAATGTTGGGGATTTTCAACTTTTAGTGCTCCTCTTGCTGCTGGCTATGGATGTCGGTTTCTTTTCTCTTGGGAGTCTCCTTGGGTGGGGCTGGAAGTTCTTTATTCCAGACTCCCAGCTTGTCTCCTAGGCTGGTTCCTTTTTGTTGTTTCTTGGTTTGGCCTCCTTCCTTCTAGTTTTTGGGGTCTTTGTTCCCCCTTTTTCTAGTTGTGGGTTCCTGGTTTATCCTATAGGCAGGACAGTTGCTAATAGTTTTAAAGGGCATAGTTTGTCTTTCTACTGTCTTTGGTTTGGGGAAAATCATGTGTTTGGAGTTTTGAGCTCATCATTTAAGGTTGAGGGTGCCTGGAAAAACCCCTGGTTGCTAGTTTTGGGTTCCATTTTAAAACCTAGTTTGAAGGTTGAGGGAGCCTTTCAAAACCCCTACTGGCCAGATTCAAATTGTATGAATATCTGCTATAATCTGGTGTTGTTATTGAAGGTTAGGGGTACCTTTCAAAACCCTGATAGTTGGCTGAGGGTGCTTGGTATACCCTCAATTATTACTATTTCATGCTATAGTTTGGAGCTGTAACTTTGATGGGTGTGGCATGACTATGCTGGTTGTTGCTGGTTTTAGTCATCTTTACTAGATTTTGGCTGCGGTTTTTCATAGTTTATTTCTTTTAGCAGCCTACTTTGTTGGGTTCTAGATCCTGGTAAAATCTATTTGGTTTTGGGTCCCTCCAAAACCTGTTGTATGGGGTTTCAGGTCCCCTCAAAACCTATTTTTCCCCTAATCAAAAACATCTCATATATCACTTATTTCATTACCTAATTAGCTTTCAGAAAGACCTACAAGATCTCATACATATATGAGTATTTACAATACATCATATCAGCTATACAAATATAATTACAATAAAAAACAATATTATTTCCAAGTCAGCTTAGAGTGTCAGTACGATCTATTGCCGATGTAACTGGATGCCGGTGTGAATAACCCTTTAGTGACTAACGGTGCCAGTAGGTGAAGTCTTTTGCCAGTAGAACCATGTTACCAGTTGTTTGCCATCAATGACAAAATCAACCATTCTCATCTGAGTGTATAATGCCAACATGTGTAATTTTGGCATGTATACTATTTGTAGTTTTCAATGCAACTTGTAACCACATATTTTTTGAGACAGAAAAATCAGTCTCTATTTGGGGGGCATAACTCTCAATTAAACTGTTGGATCTAGATGAATTATTGATATGTTTTAGAAAACCTAGTTTTCAAAATCCTCACTGGAGAGATTGGTAGGATATTATTAGGTTCAAAAGTTATTGATCTCTGAGTACGAGTCTATAAAATTTCTGAGAAAAAGATTAGTATGAGAAGCTCACGGTGGGGACTCTTTTGAAATGGAGACACAGATAATAATTTATCCTGGACATAAAAAAAATATTTCCACCTGTTAACACATAATTAGATGTGTTTAATTTAAATTTTCTACAATGGAGGATAAAAGATTTGAAGCTAAAAAAAGAGTTATCGGGAAGAAGATAAAAGATAAAAAAAAAATATTAATTAATAATCTTTTCAAGATTCAGTTGCGGAAAGAAGATGAAGATTATTTAAGGAAAGTTTCTCCAGAAAAGAGGTGAGAGGGGTTTTTACTTTTCTTTCTCTAGCATTCTGTTGGCTACAAGAAGAAATATTATTTTCAGATTTCATTGTAACAGGGATAGGGGGAAAGAATTGATTTTTAATTCTACATAGCTTGATTTTGGGTGCAAGGATGGAGTGATCAGTTGGTCACCTTTATTTATGCATTTGGAATAAGGAGAAATATATTTTCAGATATGTTGGTATGGACATTTATTTTTTTGATTGAGATTAATCTGTTGATCACTTCAATCATATTCCGTGTATTGTTCTATTCTATCTTGTCAAGTATATGTGTGTATTGCAAAATCTATAGGTTTTGTATATTCATATATGTAGAATGAAATGTTAAATTTCCCTTTGTTCCTATGTATGTGGGAAGATCAAATAGATGGTCTGTGTGCTATTTATTTGTTTCTCTCTTTGTTATTTAAATCCTGAATCACATTCATGCCATGTTGATGGATGAGTTTTAACGTGCCTTCGTGTCTTCTGTTTAAAGACATATTCAACATTTTCATTCATTATAAATCTTTTAAAGAAGGAGTTGTACCTCTCAATTTAGAGGAAGATTATCAATTCAATGATAATCTATCCAACTGTTAGTGCTTTTTGTCCTTTATCCCGAACGTTTGGAGTTAGTATGTGTATTTATTTTTGAGGGACAAATTTGTTCACTAACATCAGGGGGTGATAAGACTCCTCACTTCTCCTACTCTACCCAAAATTCTATCATTCTCTTGGTTTAAACTCTTGATCTTATTCAAAATACTCAAAAATTATGGTTCAAAATTGCTAGCCGGGACTGACTGGGGTGCATATGACTATGATATGCTAGCAAGCTGCCCTTCACAATCTCTTATTTTATTGTTAATTTATATAGTGAACTTAGGAAAAATTAGACATGACTTGTATAAATGACCACCTTCATCAAGTGCATCTTGAATACCCTTCAATGCAGTTACTAAACTGACTCTATCACCCTCAATCATCTTCAAAAATTGTTTTTATCTCATAGAATTTAATTGATTCAAAATTATAGTGTCTTTTGCCTTCTCCAAGAATTAAAAATGGGAACCTACAATATTTAGCATACTCTTAATCTTACTGGAGGTATAATATGTGCCCGGTTTGAAAGATGGCAAATGTTTTGCTAATACCTCTCATGCTAGTGTTATCAATTCATTGTCTGTGGAAAGAGACTTAAGCAAGTCCTTGCTAGATTTAGCTTGGGTGAGAGTTGCTAACTTTAGTGCTTGAATTAGAGATAAAGAGCTCAGATCAATAGACACTTGACCAAAATCATCAGACCAAAATCATCAGAATTAGTAGCAATCTGTTTACCTTTATCAGTTATAGTGTCTCTTGCCACTGTCATCAGAGCCTGATCTTCCTTCTTCTCTCCTTTCTCCTTTTATAAAACCTCTACACTCTCATCCTTTTCACCTTCCTCACCATCATCTTCAACCTTTTTCCCATAAACTACCTTCTCAAATGCCTTTTTTGAAATAACTTCTATTACTGAAGGATCCTGTACAGCTTCATCGAAGTCATCAATGTTAACATCAATAGGATTATCAGCTGTGATCTCTACCCTGGCCTGCTCTTCCCAAATATATTTCTCAAATGGTTGATCTTTTTTCTTATTAGGAATGACTGCATGCACTTTTGGAATAGATGTGTCCTATGATGGCTCTCTTGGATTCACATTATTTCTGTGATCTATCAAAATTGTCTCAAAATTGTCTCTATCTCTTTAGTGACTTCATCTATTTTACCAAGCATGAGATTATTGAATCTCTTATTACTTCAAAATATTTCCTTTGCAAGCCTTAATAGTCTAACAAGTTCTTGTTTAGAAATGACAGAGGATAATTTTACTAATACATATTCTTTTATTCTTTCATCCTCTAAACTTGTTGTATGCCTCCTCGCATCCAAAATGTCATACAAGCTTATGAGAATCATGGATGATAGTTCTATTAATGCCTTGCTATAAACATACATGTATTGAACAACTACTTATTCTATAGCCCTCTGATCCTTATCATCAAAATTTTCATAATATATAGGCACATTCTTCAAATCACCATCTTTAAGAACTTCATCAATTATTTGTTTCAAAGTCATTGGGGACACAACTTCATATGTACCTTCTACTTTTCCGGATTTGAGAGCTTCATCTAATTCTAACTTCTTCTTCTTTCTCACTCTGGCTCTACAGGATGGCTCTACTTCTACCCTTGGCTTCTTGGTTGGCTGGGCTCCACTAGATTTAGGCTTCTTCACCACTCTGGCATAAGTGACTACCATCTTCACCTCTTTCACTGCTTCATCAGATTTAGTCTCTATGTCCTCAACAATGGAAACAACATATTCTCTTTGGGGCTTCTCCTTTTTCCTCTTCTTTGTTCCACCGATTGACTTGGCTTGAGACTTGGGTGGAGGAGTAGGTTTCTGAGCACCAGAGGTAGGTACAGACTAAGACTGTCTAGGATTTGATTGCTTAGGAGGAGTAGGGATAGGTTTTGAATTTTTAGGCTTTTCCATGTCTGGCTCCTTCAGTATGTTTTTCTCTCTTCCCCTTTGCACAAATTTGTTAGATATACCCATTTGCTCTGGTAGCAGCTCAACCTTCTTTCTTACTTTCCTTTTCCTTTCCGGTCCAGTAAATTTCTTGTGCAAATCAAGATCCTTTTCTTTGCAAGTACCGAACCTTTCCTCCTTATCATCTATCGGCTGACTCAACAGGTGTTGAGCATATACATCAAGTATATTTGCATCCACCTCATACCCAAAGGGCATGATCCAAATAGTCCTAGGCTCAACTGCCTCCATATGACATTGATCCTTGTCAACCATTAAGCAAATTGTTTGCTCATATTTCTCAACAATATCCTTAGGGATCCTTTCTCTACTTTGCATCATTTCTTGAAATGATTTGAAATATCCCCACAAAGAAGATTTGTGTGCTACAGTATCAACCAATCCCTGCAAACCATCCTTTTTTTGAACCACCACCGGTTTATCATAAACCCATTGAACCTTTCCAACACTGAGGATTTCATTCAAGAAATACAGTGCCAAACAAACAATCAGGGAACCAAATTTGAATACATGTTTCTTATCTTGATTTATCTTCTTTAGGTTTCTTAATAGCTCACTAAGAAGCAAATATGGTAGTACCAGATAGTGAGTTCTTCCTGCTAGATTGATATACCTTATATCCAGTTACCATTGAAGCAAATCTTACATCATGCTCTATGATATCATTGATTGTCATTGATTGGTTGTTATATTGGGGTCTGATAATGGCTAGCACAGTAGTGTTCTAAACTTTCCTCAGACCAGGGATCTCACCAATTCCATTCAAACAAGTAACCTCTTGAATGGATTGCTTCATGATCTTATAAGGTCAGTCCAACCATACAAAATCATCATGGATTCAGCTCAGGATGTATCTCACCCATTCAGGCTCATCAAGCATTGGGAAATGAACAAACTGGATGAAACCCTTATCCTACAATGACCTGTATTCGAGCTTCAGATTTCCCATTCTATCCATATATGCTTTGTATACAGTGATATCATGTCCGCATTTCCAAGCTCTTTGGTGCTACAATGAATGTATGTCCTAATATCTTCATTCATCATTGTGCCATATGGGACAAATGAAAAAGCACCTTCTGGATCATCTTCAATAGATTTGAATTGATGCCACTTGAATACAGACCTTTCTCTCTCAGTAATCTCAACCATGGAGTCACAACACTAGATGCAGATGCCATATCGAAATTAGGGTATGAAAAGATAGCTTGTAAATGGATAAATACCTTTTCAATCTCAACGAGATGTTAGGAATCACTAACTGATCGCTTCAAGCTCAGTTTTCACTACTCAATCTTGTTTTTATTTCTCTTCCTCTCTTTCTCTTCATTCATAATGTGACGAATGAATAATTGAAATTCTTTTTTATCCACTAAAAACCTGGCTTTAAGTTGTAATAAATGCACAAACCTAAAGGCTTTCTGAATACCCTACTTTTCTTGAGTTCATTCATCGGAATCTCAAATCACCATGAAATCTTGTGGATATCAATTTCATAACTAATCTCCATCATCGGTAACCATCCTCGATCAGTTACATATATCTGAAAGGGTGTTTTAAAGATTTGCATGATAAGCTTTCCCCCTAAGGCCAAAATGCCTTAGCTGCCAAATGAGGTTCCAACACCGGATTCAGGTGTGGAGACATTCAACACTTTTGAATCTTTCTTCTTAACCCACATCTTATCATGTTGATCTCTAATCTCTTCCATTTTAGCTTTTCTTTTTTCATCTGATTTATTCTTGTTTACATCACCATTGTTTCTCATGTTCTTGCTCTTGCAATATTTTGCAATGTGACTGGATTTGTTGCATGCATAGCAAACAACATTTCTCTGCATAAGCTTGCAATTCATTTGATTTGAAATCATCCTACATTGGTTAATAATGTGTCCATATATTCCACAGGCATAACATCTCTTATTCTGTAAATTGTTCACCATTCTGCACATATTTGACTTATGACCAAAGTTGTTTCATATGAAACATTGACTGGTAAAGGTAGGACCATTATTCATCACATTATTCATCATCCCATTATTCATCTTATTTATGCATTGACTTGCCATATGACCGAATTTACCATAAATATAACATTTTCCATTGAATTTATAGGCATTAGGCTGTCTAACTAGAGATTTCTTGTTCTTCTGATGATATCTTTGTCTAGAACCAAAGGATTCTCCTTTCTCATATCCAAGTCCTCACATGTCTTTCCCATGTCTCTGAATTTTTGAGATCTCATCTAACTAGGCTGAGCTAGCTTTGAATTTTTGTTTGTACTCATTAACAGTAGAAATCTCATCTCTCAAAATTATGATCTTCCTTTCAAATTTTTGTCCATCATTCTTGCATTGCACCAATTCAATCTTCGACTGATCATTCTGATAGTTCAATCTGCAACATTCATTAGATCTATCCTTCAATGACTGAGTCATATTTTCTTCAATTTTCTTCTGGTCTTCAATCTCCTTTGTTAGATTCATTACAATGGATTGCATCTCATTCTTCAACATTGCATTTTATCTAGCCAAATTCTCACATTCATTTGTCTTGTCTTGATTGTCAATGCTTTTCTCTTATTTCTCCTTAAATTTTTGCATCAACTCCTTTCTCTTTTCTCTAGAAGTGCTCACTTGTTCTTTCAATGTCTCAATGAAGTGTTCAGATGCATTAATGTTTTTATTTAGGAACTTACTTCCTTTCTTGTTGCATCAAGATCTTTAAGTGCCACACTAAGATGTCTCTACAAAATGAAGTCCATTGATTCAATTTTCTGGATCTTCCTCAAGCTATTAGGCTTATTTCAAGGAACTAGGCTTTGATACCAATTGTTGGAATCAATGAACACTGAGAGGGGGGGTGAATCAACATTTTACAATTTGCAAACTTATTAAGCTGATTCTTAAACCACCAGATGCATTAGAATGGAAGTAAAGTGCATAAACATAAAGCAACCAACCACACAACCATAAAACCAATATTTTTATGTGGAAACCCAGAAAGGGAAAAACCATGGTGGGATTTGAACCCACAATATTATTATACTATGGTCAAAAGTATGATAATATTACATAAGGGGAATGCACTTGCATTTAGGCACACTTTTCAAAGCTCACTGCTCAAATACATAAGAGGGCAACAACCCCGGAGGACTCATTGTACTATAGATGATATAAAAAAATAATTATAGTGTCTGAACTAGAATATATCATCTACATATGCCAAAAATCAATCCCGATTAAGCACAATCTGACTGTCAAATGCTACTCTACCTTTCTACCCTTTTCTGTTGCACAGTAATCTACTAGAGCACCGATTCTACATTCTGATGCTCTTTCACATACAACACATCCACATTCTCATATAATCATCCATAAAATGATCATCTGGATCGACATTATATATTCACACAACCTAATAAGATCTCAAATATGTCGGCTTCACAAAAACTATATAACACGCAATATGAAACGTGTAACCTTAAGTTGGCTCAATCTGCCCACAAATCCATATGCAGACACAAACATAATGACAACAAGCTTCATATGAGTTGAATCAAACTCCTCGAACATGAAATCAGTCATTGAAATTAACCCAAGGATTCTGCAACACACATTACACCAAAATAGCTCTTCTCTAACTGAATTACGAGATATCGGACCTTTAATCTTGCTCATTAATCTTGACTATATATAAGGATCACAATATAAGATGCCTCAAACCTTGAATCATCTTCCTTGATCACCGCAACTAAAATTACATCACCAATATCAAGATGTGCACCGTGATCTCATGCTCTACTGGTTATTGTGTTCCACCTTCCAGACTTATGCCTTATGAACACTATTACTTTTGGTAAACCAAATTTATGTACACCAAATATTATTTCTAAACTGGGTTGCCATCAATGACAACTCCTAAGCATCAACCATGCACCAATCTTCACCAGAACAATGTCTCTTGCCAACAATTATACCTTCAATAGGTGATGCAATGCTATTAGGTTAAGTCCTTCATGTGTTGATGCAATAACATGATAAATCACACAAAATCCATCATGAAATCATAATTGAAACATAATTTGAATATGCCTTGATGTAATTTGTTGCTCCTTGAATCTGATTTGCTCTTGAATTGATGATAGTGTTTACATTTGATGTAATTGTTATCTAAAAAATGAATTGAGAGAGATGCCTATCATATTTAAAATCACCTTTAGGATGAATTAGAATCAATATATTTTCACATGGAGCTAAATTAAAACATTAAAATACCACCAAAACATGATCCCAAAATTCGGGGAGAAAAAGTCGGGACCAGGGCAAATCACCATGGTCCGGTCGACTTTTTTCAAATTTCTAGGGATGTGAGCTATCATGATTCTAATGCTAAATCCAGCTTGGTGCGACAATCCAGGGTGTTTAGATATGTGAAATATGCTTTGAGAGTTGAATTTAGGGCAGGGTTAAGGAAAAATCAAGATATAATGATAAACAACACACCTAGAATTAAGGGCCCAAATAAGAGTGTGATGATGTAAAAAAGTGAAGTAAGACCCATAATATTGAATTAAATATTAATTAATTACAATAAAGGTCCTATAATGCATAGAGGAAATAGAAATACTAAAATAGGTTCTAGGAGAGTGTGAAATTGGACACACTAATAAATGGCGTACAATTTACGATGCTACATTTAGCCCCCACTTTAGCAGAGTATGAGATTACATTCACACTCTTGGTAAAGTAGAAAGATGAGAGATAAAGAATCTGAGAGAAAGACAAATTAGGGATAGGATAATACTTAGGGATGATAAAGCCCCCAAGCATATGATCCTATCAATCCATGCAAGTAACCTTCAAGTATAATCAAGAGCAAACAATGTTAATACTAAAACACAAAGCTTCGAGTCAACTAGCTGATGAGACCTCAATAATCAAAATGTCTCAACTACTAATATCATTCTTGGCATGTTATTGCAAGAGCACAAGTGAACTTATAGAAAGAACAAGGAAGTACACCAATTGAAAGCCTAAGAAACCATGATCCAATGCTAGAAAATGTGTGTTATGCTATGGGTTCATGAGAGATAAAGAAGGAACATGGATTCAATAGGCTAGGAATATACATCAAGATAGGTGATCCATGTTGGGGAGGAGAGTTAGACTAGCCTAGGTATGTTTTGTTAGTTCCACTCATCTTGCTACATATGTTGGTTTCGGACATGAAGAATCTCATGTAAGACTTTGTTTTGTCTGGTTTCAAGAATGAACACCCCGTATAAGACAAATGATGCATAAAATGAGGATGAAGCATGAGGATGCAACAATCCTATGTTGATAAATGAAATGAGGATAAATCATGAGGATGCAATAATCCCATAAATGATGTATAAAATAGAGATGACACATGAGTATGTTGTTGAGAAAATGGTGTATCAACCTTGCATTTATATGAGGTTACTATTTATAGAAAGTTTTTGTTTGAGCATGAAATGGTGCAAAATTATCCCTGAAGCTTCTGGTTGGCTAGATGAGCATGTTGATAAATTTTCATCACAAGATCATAACTAGTTTTGAAGATATTAAATTTTAATTTTTTGGAGGATACGATGAAAGTTTTAAAATCAATTTTGAGGACTTTAGAGGATTTGAAATGCCTTAAAAAGTGGGTTTAAATTACATAGCATTTTGCGATGTGATAGAGAACTTTGCAAGCTTTCCGACTTTTCAAACGGTTCATCAATCAGACACACGGTTCACAAGTTATGGCCTCCAGAAGTTTGGATGCCTGAAATAGGAAATATAAATTGTATCGAACACATAAATGAGTTGTAAAAGGGAGGAAGATGTGATGATGTGTGTTTTGACATGTCATAGGACATCTAGAATGGGAATATGGTCGGTTCTACTTTATTGGATGGTTTTAGCCCATGGTTTTGTAATACCGTTTGATTGTCTCTTTTATTGTATCTCCTATATATGAAGTGTGTGAGATAGAGGTTGTATGTAAGAGTCTTATGGTGATTGAGTTACCTCTGAGTCTTTGATTAGTGGTACTTCTATGAAAATCTTGCTTTGAAAGTATATTGTAATTTGTCATTGATTGTTGAATAATACATTGAGCTGCTTTTGGAGTGTGGGGGTTTTCTCCCGAAAGGGTTTTCCCCATGTAAATCATTGTATTGTTGTGTTGTGGTATGCATGATATTATGTCTATTTCTGTTAAGTTTTTGTAATTGTTATAATGATCTATAAATTTTTTTGCATTACCCTCCTCTTAAGATTAGTGTAGGAAGTTATTCTGCTACTTAACTTCCGTATAAGTTGTATCAGAGCCTGATCACCTTTGGTTTTAGTGGGTTGATGGGCTTTTTGAATTAATCCAAATTTGAATAGGAGCTTGTACAAAAGACACTTTTTGATCTTATTTCAGGAATTTTCAGATGGCAAGTTCATCAGGAAGAATTGAGGTGGAGAAATTTAATTGAAGTAATTTTGAGATTTGGAAGTTGAAGATGGAAGATCTACTAATAGATTGAGATCTATGGGATGTTGTTGATACGAATGTCTCAAGACCTGTAGATCCTACTGCAGATGCTCAATATGATGTTATGGATTGAAAAGTCAAGGGTGTAATCAAATTGTGCATGGTAGACTCTGTTATGATCAATGTCCACAAAGAGAACACTGCAAAGAAGTTATGGACTAAGCTTGGTGAGATGTGTCAAGCCAAATCTTTATTAAATTAGATTTTCTTGAGGAAGAAATTATATTCCTTGAAGATGGAAGAGGGTGGGCGAATTGCAAACCATCTGGAAGAATTTAATATGTTGGTCGCTCAATTGGTATCTATTGGTGTTAAGATGGACGAAGAGGAGAAATGCCAGATCTTTCTTTGTTCTTTGCCTGATTCGTGGGATTCTCTTGTTAGATCTCTCATTAGTACTTCTATTGTTTTGAAGTCTGAAGATGTGGTGGGTGCTCTACTTGGTGAATAAATGCAGAGAAAGGTATCCATCAGTTCTAAGGAAGCCCTAACTATTCATGGAAGACCTAAGGAAAAAGGAAATAAGAATGAGAAGCATAATAAGTCCAAATCCAGAGGGAGATCAAAATCTCTTGGAAAGTCCAAAGTCATTTGCTGCAATTGTGGTAATTTATGTCACATCCGTAAGTACTGCAAAGAAGAAAAGAAGAAGAAAAAGAAGAAGTTTGATTCTGATTCTAAGTCTAAGAAAGAAGATGGTGATGCATTAATTGTAGCTTTGGCTACTCATGTAGGTAATGATGCATGGTTAATTGACTCAGATGCATCTTTTCATATGACTTCCAATAAAGATTGGTTTTCTAAATATGAATAATTTAATGGAGGCAAGGTGTACCTCAGTGATAATGATAGTTCTGATACTTAATATAAGTACACATCCAATAGCCAACAAGATGAGAAGGGGGCGGGGGGGGGGTGAATCATACAAACTTAATCATCCATAAAAACATCAGATTCAACCTCGGTAACATATATTTCAATAATATAACCAAAACTGTTAAACATGCAAAATCAAAAGAATATAAACATCATAAACCTCATAACACCAGATTTAACGTGGAAACCCAAATAGGGAAAAACCACTGTGGGATTTTGGACCCACTAAGAAATATACTCTTCTAGAGTATGCTCGGTTAAAAGCAAATCTTGTTAAAGATTACAAACACATTGCTAGATGTGACCTGGTTAAGGGATTTCCCTCAGATCTGTTAGGATCTTCACCTTGTTAGAAGTGACCTTGTTAAAGGATTTCAAACACTCAATCAAAATGTCACCTTGCTAGAGGGTTTTACAAATAAGACTGTTAAGTCCACTCGGTTAAGTGATTTTCTGTCACTTTCACAAAATAACAGTAATAAAATCTATCTGCAACTTCACATCTAAAATGCTAAAGCAGATTCCTATTTGTTCAATACAATCTAGACATAGAACTAATCTTGTCTATCTGCTGGGCTTCTATACTCTGTTATTATAACAGGTCTTCAAGCTTCTGTGCTCGGTAATCACTATGTAGCATCCCTATGCATACACTTTCCCACATACATTGTTTATCAATAGTTTCCTATTTATAAACAATTCGGTAACCGCTTAATCTCCTTGATCACATTTCCCATGATCAATCATAGCCATCAGATCTTTGATCTTGTCCAGGTTCAATGCATCTTTCGATCTGAAAATGTTTTACCCCGCCTTGGAACTTGCATATTAGTCTTGGAACTTGTGCCAGGGTATTGCAGTTCAATTTGAGCTGTAGATCTTCATGCACACTTTCCATTGCCTTAGATTCGTTAACAAACTCCATTCACGGCTCACCAATCATTGATCAGTTCCAGCTCATCAGCTTCCTTCATTAAATAATGCATGCAACCATTTAATGCATTCTGTTATAGCTCGGTTACAACTTGGTAACAACTCGGTGAATACTAAACTTCACTCGGTAGACATTCTGCCTTCATTAACTGATAGCGATAACCTTAGGGTTTACCGACTAGGTTCCTTAGGGTTTATCGACTAGGTTCTTTACTTGATAACATAGTATAGTATTAACCTTTACATTTTACAACATATGTATGATGTTAAAACAATCTAAAACATCATGATCTCATCATTGTCTGACTCGGTACTAGTTTCCCATTGAATACCTTATTCATCATATTCTTTCCTGTGTCTTTTACCGACATCTTTATAATCTTCATATCATACTTCTCAAGACATGGCAACATCATATTGAATTAGAAAATCAATTTCTTGACATCAATGAAAAAATAATAATATCAAGACAATAAACATCTTTAATCAGTTATATCCATAATCATCAACAACCTTCTCAATATCCTTATGAAATGCCAACAATCTTTCATTGTCTGTTATAATACAGTATTGTCAACAATCTCCCCCTTTGGCATTGATGGCAAAACCAATTGATTTTACCTTAAAAGATTCAGATTGATGTGATTCTGAAATGCTAAAATGCTCTCCCCCATACATTAGACTTCTCCTATTTTCAATCTTCTTTCCAATCTGTAGTCTACTCAACTTTCTCCCCTGATAGGTCTTCTTCCTCTATATTAGTCTTCTTCCTCTTTGTAGGTCTTCTCCCCCTTTGACAACAATTCCAAAAAGTAAAGAACTAAAACATAATTACTTTCTGTAAGAAGTGATTTCCTGCTGTTGTGTATCAACTGAGTCTCGGTCAAAGCATTTGTCTTCAATTCCTGTTCCCGTAAGATTTCCTGTAATAATTCCTATACACCTTTAGAAAACATCCTAAAGTGTATAAATCAGCATCAACTCCCAAAAGATATGCGATAGAGGTATCGGATTGATGCTTTCACCGAACTCGGTCAGTGAGTAGAAGATAGGGGTAGGACCCCTAACTTACTTCTGAGATATTCAAAAGTGTCCCTTGGTAGTGGCTTGGTGAAGATATCTGCTATTTGTTCCTTTGTGCTAACATACTCCAACACCACTTTCTTCTCTTGAGCTTCTTCTCTAAGATAATGATATTTGATAGATATGTGTTTTGTCTTAGAGTGCATAACAAGATTCTTTGAAATATTAATGGCATTAGTATTGTCACAGAATATAGTTACTGGATCGGTAACTTTCTCATTTATACCTTCCAATAATTGTTTGATCCATGCAATGTTGGTACAATTCAATGCTGCAGCAACGTATTCAGCTTCTGTTATTGATTGTGAAACACATCCTTGTTTCTTGCTAAACCAACTCACTAGTCTTTCTCCTAAAAAGAAAGCTCCTCCACTTGATCTTTTTCTGTCATCAATGTTGCCTGCCCAATTAGCATTAGTAGAAACTTTTAAATCAAAATCATTGCCTTTCTGATATACTAAGCCACAATCCTCTATCCCTTTCAAGTATCTAAAAATTCTTTTGATTGTTGTCATGTGTGTTTCCTTAGGATCTGCAGAGAATCTTGCAACTATACCTACTGCATGTGCTATATCTAGTCTGTTGTGAACAACATATTGTAGCTTTCCAATCATGGATCAGTAAAGTGTCTCATCAACAGATGCAGATTCATCATTCTTTGACAATTTACAGTTGGTAGTCATAGGAGTACTTACTGGTTTTGAATCCTCCATTCCAAATTTCTTCAAGATTTCCTTTATGTACTTGGGTTGAGTAATGAAAATCTCATTTTTCATTTGCATTATCTGTAAACCTATAAAATACTTTATCTCACTGATTAATGACATCTCAAATTCTTTTCTCATTTCATTTCCAAAGTTCTTGCATAAAGAGTCATTGCCACAAAATATAGTATCATCAACAAATATGGCTGAGATCAGTATTCCATTTTCATCATTCTTCATGTACATGTTGCTGTTCTCACTTGTCCTTATAAAACCAATCTTAATCAAATAAGAGTGCAACCTTTCATACCATGCTCTTGGTGCTTGTTTCAAACCATATAAAGCTTTGTTCAATTTACATACCTGATCTTTATTATTGTCTTCAACAAATCCTTCAGGTTGTTCAATAAAAACTTATTCTTCTAATATTCCATTCAAAAATGCAGATTTGACATCCATTTGATATACCTTGAATTTCTTGAAAGCAGCATAGGCCAACAATGTTCTTACTCCTTTAAGTCTAGCAACAGGTGCAAAAGTTTCACCATAATCAATTCCTTCTTCTTGAGCATAACCTTTGCAAACTAGTCTTGCCTTGTTTTGAATAACCTCACCTTTTTCATTTAGCTTGTTTTTGAAAATCCACTTTGTACCGATTAAATTTTTGTCCTTTGGTCTTGGGATTAGTGTCCATGTGTCATTCTTCTTGATTTGATCAATCTCTTCTGTCATAGCATTTATCCAATCTTCATTGTTAAATGCCTCTTTCACTATTCTTGGTTCAAATTCAGATATCAAACATGTGTTCTGTCTTAGTTTGTTCCTTGTCATCACTGGATCATCCTTATCTCCGATAATCTAACTTGGTGCATGATGTCTTCTGACATACTTGGCTAATACAGGCTCGATAGGCTATGTATGATCTTCTTCATCACTCGGTAACTGGATATTCTCTTCATTTTCTTCAACAGTCTTCTCGGTAGGACTTCTCGGTTGAACATAGACAAATTCATCATAGTCTTTTGGTTCCTTGGAATTTCCTTCATCATTTCTTTTTGCAAATTCATCAATTTTCACATTTGCACTTTGTACTATTTTGTTAGATGATTTGATCAGACATTTAAATGCTTTTCTTCTAGAAGAATAACCTAGAAATGTTCCTTCTTCACTTTTCTGATCAAACTTTCCATTTCTATCATCTTTATGAACATAGCATCTACTTCCAAAGATTTTAAAATGACTTACATTAGGTTTCTTATCATACCAGATTTCATATGGTGTCTTCAAAGTACCTTTCTTCAATTGAACTCGGTTCAAGGTGTAAACTGTTGTGCTTATTGCTTCTCTCCAAAATGTTTGTGTCACCTTCTTTTCAATCATCAGTATTCTAGCACAATCCACAATAGATTTGTTTCTTCTCTTAGCTATTCCATTCTGCTATGGAGTTCTCGGTGCAGAGACTTGTCTTTTAATACCATGATCATTGCAAAATAAGTTGAACTCATCAGATGTGAACTCTCCTCCTCTATCTAATCTAAGACATTTCAGTTGTCTTCCTGTTTCATTTTCAACTCTTGCCTTGTGCCATTTAAACATTTGAAAAGCTTCTAATTTTTCTTTTAAAAACATTACTGACATCATCGTTGAATACTCATCCACAAATAATATGAAATATTTATCACCATAATAACTTTGAACTTTCATAGGACCACAAAGATCAGTGTGCACTAGATCTAAAATTCCCTTAGAAGTGTAAGACTTACTTGTAAAGCTTGATCTTGTCATCTTACCCATCTGGCATCCTTGACACATAGCATTCTCAGGTTTTTCAAGACTCGGTAGACCTCTTACTCTGTGCTTCTTGCTTATTTTGATCAGATTATCAAAATTTACATGACAAAACCTTTTATGCCATAACCAGGTATCATCAATCTTTGCATGCAAACACTTATTCTGAGTTGAGTCAAGGTGAAATGTGTTACCTTTTGTTTATGTCTCGGTAGCAGCTAACTTTCCATTTTTATCATGAACTTTGACAATTCCTTTCTGAAATTCTATTCAGTAACCTATATTGTTTAGTTGTGCTACACTCAACAAATTGTATTTCAAACCTTCAACCCAATAAACATCATTGCATCTTGCATTATCAAGAAGTGTTATAGATCCTTTACCTCTTACCGGACATGGTGCATCATTACCAAATCTGACATAGCCTCCATCATAATCTTCTAATATAACAAACTTGTGTTTATCTCCTATCATATGATGTGAGCATCCACTATCTATGATCCAAGAATCATTAGTGTTTATGTGAGATATTAAGGCTTTTTCTTCATACCTTTCTTCATCTGATCCATCTTTGATAGCCACATAAACTACTTCCTCTGTATCTGTATCATCTAATTTATCATTATTGGATTCCTCATCAGCTATTAAGCATGGCTTTCTACCTCTTCTTCTGAAGTCTCAGTGTCCTTTGTAATGATTATTTTTATGTCTGTCATCTCGGTAATCTCTCTTTTCAGTAGAATCTTTGTCAGGATAGTTAGAAGTCATATGTCCTATCTTATCACAATTGAAACATTTCAAAGGTAGATTTCCTTTATACTTACCTTTGCCTCTCGGTAACCTTTTGGCTAGTAGTGCTTCAAACTCTTCTTGCTTTCTGATTTCCTCATACAGTTTGTGTACTGCCTCCATGTTCTTACGAAATCTTTCACTTGCTCCACTGTGATCTCCTTCAGAGTACTTATATTTTCTTTCATTAAAATCATTAGATTCATCAAGATAAAAAGAACTAAATGCAGATTCAACTTTGTTTACCAAATATCCACTGTTATCAAGATTACTTAACTCAAATGCATGTAGCTTACCAATAGTAGTATCTAAAGAAACTGGCATATTAGGTACAGACCTCAATTCATTGATTGTAGAGACTCAGATTGCATAAGTTGGTAGAAGGGTTCTTAACAACTTAATTGTTATATCCTTTTCTTTAATAGTTCCACCTGCTCCTTTGATTTGATTGACAATCTCCTTTAGTCTTGTATTGTACTGAGTTATGTTTTCACCTTCATTCATCCTCATAGATTCAAGTTGTCCTCTTAGACTATCTACTTTTTCTCTTTGAACATGTTCATCTCCTCCATATACTGATATGAACTTATCCCACATTGCCTTTGCATCATTGCAGCCTTCTAGACCATTAAACTCTGAATCGGTCAATGTAGATGTTATTTCAATCATTGCTTGAATATGTTCTTGCTTTGCATTTATCACTTCCATAGTCAATGGATAGGTGCTCGGTGTAACAAAATCATTCTCCAGATAGTATACAACATATTCTCCAACTCCTGATAGATGCAGCTTCATCCTTTTTTGCCATGTAGAGAAACTTGACTTGTTCAGCTTCGGTGCATCCCTCTTATACATCTTTGGATCTTTAACTCAAGTGCCTTTAAACTTTCCTTCTAGAGTCCAAAGCTCTAATACCAATTGATAGTTATAATACTTAATATAATTATAGATCCAATAGCCAACAAGATGAGAGGGGGGGGGGGGGGGTGAATCATACAAACTTAATCATCCATAAAAACATCAGATTCAACCTCGGTAACATATATTTCAGTAATATAACCAAAACTGTTAAACATGCAAACTCAAAAGAATATAAACATCATAAACCTCATAAGACCGGATTTAACATGGAAACCCAAATAGGGAAAAACCACTGTGGGATTTCAGACCCACTAAGAAATATACTTTTCTAGAGTATGCTCGGTTAAAAGCAAATCTTGTTAAAGATTACAAACACATTGCTAGATGTGACCCGGCTAAGGGATTTCCCTCAGATCTGTTAGGATCTTCACCTTGTTAGAAGTGACCTTGTTAAAGGATTTCAAACACTCAATCAGAATGTCACCTTGCTAGAGGGTTTTACAAATAAGACTGTTAAGTCCACTCGGTTAAGAGATTTTCTGTGACTTTCACAAAATAATAGTAATAAAATCTATCTGCAACTTCACATCTAAAATGCTAAAGCAGATTCCTATTTGTTCAATACAATATAGACATAGAACTAATCTTGTGTATCTGCTCAGCTTCTATACTTTGTTATTATAACAGGTCTTCAAGCTTCTGTGCTCAGTAATCACTATGTGTCGTGCCCAAACTTTAGGGCACAAAAACGGAACAACAAAATTTTTTTTTGACGTCATGAACTCGCTATAAATCCTAATACATAACAACTGTATTTAAAGTTTTGTCTTATCTAGGATGTAATTAACTTACTTACTAAGGTTAAGTTAAATAACCAACTCGAGCGAGTGACTTGATTGGTGAAGATTAATTTGCATTGCCGATTAGTTAGCTAGCTCAATTACCTAAGACAAGTTGTCGCTAATTAAATCAAGGAATAATTGGTTACCTTAAGGTATTAAATCATTCCCAATCCATATAAGGATAATGCTATTGATTAATTGATACACCTGCGAAATTATTATATACATCCAACTGATGAGGGTTCGAATTACTACAATGTCGTTTGCCCACTAAAACCGACAATAAGCTAAGGCCAATTCTAATTTTCCCTAACTTCTTAATTTGTCGATTAAATTAAATTTGGCCCAAGCTTACCCCCAAGGGTTTATGGTCCATAAAATTGGTTCTACAAATTCCCCTTTTAAATTTTCCTAATACCCCAAATATAATGAGGGAAGTCTATTGATTAATTAATTAAATTAATCGAGTTAATGTATGGTGTTTCCAATTTTGATAACCCCTTCATTCTTAAATCCCTTTTTAAAATTTTACTATTTTAAAATTTCAAATCTCTTAAGGAGTAAATGGACGTATAATAATTCTATCATTAATTAACCCCATTTCATACATTAAAACCAAGTTTAAAACTCCAATCTAAATGGTCATATATAAAAATAAAAATAAAAAAAAATCCCATTATTGAATTGCCCCCAAAATATATATATATTAAAATCAATGTTTAAAAATCCCCATTTAAATTCCTTATATATATATATATATATATATATATATATATATAAAATCATATATATATATTTTTAAATACTAACCCTCATTATAATTTAAAAATCAATTATGATGCTCTAATTTAATTCTCTTACTTATATATATATATATATATATATATATATATATATATATATATATATATATATATATATATATATATATATATATATATATATATATATATATATATATAATTCTTATAATGCTAACCCTAACCCGAAATTGGGTTAGGGTTGCATTTTTATAATTTACACTTGACCTATTTTATTTTTCATCCTTTTATACCCTAACCCGAAATGGGTTAGGGTTTATTAAACGTCTATATTTTATTGAGTGTCCCCTTTTTTTTTGTGGTTTTGGAGGTTGTAGGTACGACAAAGCTAGGGCACGGCGGAGGGTTTCACAGAGGGGAGGCGGCGCGGGGCTCTCCCGATCGCCACTGTGTTTATACACAGTGACGGCGGTTGTCGTCCACTGTGTATAAGCACAGTGGCGGCCACGGACCGTCCACTGTGCTTACACACAGTGGCGGCACCCTCCGTGCCGTCCACTGTGGGTAAGCACAGTGGCGTGGCCCGAGCACCGCCCACTGTGTTTACACACAGTGGCTCGGCTGCCGTGCCGTCCACTGTGGGTAAACACAGTGGCGCGGCCCATGAGCCGTCCACTGTGTTTACACACAGTGGTTCAGCCGGCATTATTATTACTATATTTTTTGGTTTTTCATTTAAACATTTCGTGGGGCATAGCTTATGTGATGTGTTTATTTTTGAATATCAATGTGTATTTTATATATATATATATATATATATATATATATATATATATGCACAATATAAGTTATGAATATGAAGATATTTTCTTCTACAGGCACCCACAAAGCATGACTTTAGATTGCAGAATATATATATATATATATAGGATAAAAGGGTTTATTCTGCATTATATTTTATATGATTTGTAATAGAGATGCACAGGATTCAGAATACATGTTTTTGTTTCTTTTTAATTTCGTTGTTACAGAGGTATACATATACAGGATATCTTATATATATATTTTTTCTATATATATAGGTATATATTTTCAATATATATACTTATATACATATAGAAATATATATATGACTAAATGTTGAAGTAATAGGGTTAAAAACCCTTATATCGTTTTGAGATTTTAAACATCTACATTCTGTTTTTTTTTTTTTGTTTTCTAACAGCATTTAGAATAGATCTATTTTCTTCTTCTTCCTTTTATTTAAAATTTTCAACAGAAATAAAACAAATTCTATTTACCCCCCCCTTTTTTTTTTTTTTCAGTCATAAAATAACAGAAATCTAAATTGTGCAAATTAATAGTGAGAAATAAAAACAATACTAGTTCTCTCTTTTCTTTTTAAAACAGTCATAAAATTACAGAATTTACACTATGCAAGTAAATAATAACCCTACTGCATTTCTTTTTCTTTTCCTTACTAATGCAGTAAATAAACTAGTGAATAGTAAATAAGGAATTCTAGTGCATTTTTCTTTTTCTGTTTCTTTCCTTTAATATTGCAGTAAATAACAAGAGTATAGACTAGATTTAAAATGTAGACTACAGCAAACACTATAGACATCAAAACATAAAATGAAATTTACATTGTTTTTCCAGAATGATAGTTACAATAACCCAAATAAGAAAATGGGTAGGAAATCTAAACAGTCATCTTTCTCTAATTTTTACACAGAAAATAAAAATTACATCTATTTAAATAGAAACAGAATCATTTTAAGCCCTATATTTACATATGCACTTTCTCTTCCTTTTTCTTTTTGCTACAAATCATAAGGTTACTTTTCTTTCTTCTTTTCTGCATTTAAATAAAAATCTGAAATCTGAAATAGAAGTCTGCAACACAAAATCTGCAACTCCTAGTCTTTTTCCCCAAGCCACCTGCAAGTAAAGTTTTAGGACTGTGACCATGGGATGCTCACCTCCTAGCCTAGGCTTACCAGAAGCCACCCCCGAGCTAGGAGAACCAAGACCTAGACGGGTTACAATCAGGCAATACAACACAACAATAGGGAAAACACACAACACATACACTTTCCCATCCCAAGCTACACTTTCACCACACTTGGGGTGATCAATCTACGGGTGGAAGTGGACCAAGTACCATTGGGGAGACTGCAGCCAAAAATATAACACAAGCCACCTCATGGCAACTCAAAATACTCAACAGAATTCATCCCAACCACCTTATGCCCCCCAAAGGCTCAAAGCCATTTCTCTCCCCTTATGACCCCCAAATGCATACACAAGGCTATGCAGCAAGGGTCACAAAGGACACCCTTGAGATCACTCTCCTTAAGGAGAGCCTCTCACCCAAGGCTGTCATGCTTCTTCCACCCCAAGATCATCCTACTCTCCCAAGAGTAGAAGATCTTGGACACTCCCAAAACAAGAACACAAAACAGAAAAACATAGAAATGAAACTACACATTATTTTCTTCAACAACAATTTACATACACACTTTCTTTACAAGCATTTCTTTCCTTCAACAAAACAACATAACTAACATAGACAACAAAACCAAGAGGAGATAACAACCAACCTTATTCTGCCAATAGGTATGCTAAACTTAGTTGGAGATGAGCTGCCCAATCCACACAACTTTCTGCAATTCCTTGGCCCCCAAATTCCTCTAATTCCTAAAACTGGTTTTTTTTCCTTCCAAGTGTTTTTTTTTTTTTTCAAAAATCTCCAAGAATGGAGAGTGGGTGATTAGCTCACTAAGCTTCCATTCTTAGCCTAAGAAGGCCTCTCTCACTCCTTCCAACCTCTTGGATAGTGTGAGAGATCTCCCATTGGGTTGGTCTTCCCTAGGTCTTACACACTCCCTAACCTAGGTGTCTAGAGAAGGGAAATGGAATGGGGAAGAGGGATTACTATCTCCAAGAAGGTTATCCTACCAAGGAGGGCACTCCTATAGATGGAATTCGTCCATCTTGGGAAAACCATTTTTTTGGGTGGTTAAACAAGTCCTAAGGGAAAGACACATCGCCAATTTTGGCCTTCACCCATAGGTACCCCATGAGGCCTAATAGAAAAGCTCTAAAATTGACTCTAGGAGTTGATTTGACCTTCAGAAAGTCCACCTGAAGTTAACCTACGGGTCAACTCTGAGTTGACCTTCCTTGTGGCTCTCTAACCTAGATTTCTTGGTTCCTTCAAGGATAATTAGGGGATATAACTATTAACAAAAATAAAACTTTCAAAAAGGTGACATGACAAATTGCCAACACAACATACTACATAGGTGTCAAGTGACACTACAACATAATTCCACATCACAATAAACACATGGCAATTGTCCCTTAAACAATTTAAATAATCCAATAAATACAAATTACACTCATGCAACATTTTACATTTACGAATAAAATACAGTACATACAGGGTGTTGTCTCTCCAAATAGACAACCCCTGGTTTTACTAACGCACATTGGCCTAGGCTTGATTCTCCATAATATTTCCATGGTCACATGGATAATTTCCTGCACATCTCAATTTAAACATTAGTACTTTCCAAATAACCTCATATGATATATATTACATAATCAGAATACAATACATTCATTTTGCAAAGACTTGACATTATGAAATATGATTTGTCACAATTCAAGCAATCTCCTCATAATCCTCAAAATTTGATCCATCTACAAGATATGCAAACATTTTCCTAACATTATATCAAATCCTGAAATTCAGATAATAACCTGCCTCATCACAATATTACCCTAATCTAGAATCACATAATATTCTATAATCCACAAGGCATAGAAATGAAACATCCATATATATCAATGTTACCAAAAATCGTGGGACCATGCAAAGTTCTATATCCATAGTGTGTCAAAACTAGCATCCAAAATAGTTCCAAAATGAAAATAACTGAAGAGATAGGATGGGTCGGGGTAGGGCCTCACACTATGTAGAATCCCTGTGCATACACTTGCCCGCATACATTGTTTATCAACAGTTTCCTATTTATAAACAATTCGGTAACCGCTTAATCTCCTTGATCAAATTTCCCATGATCAATCACAGCCATCAGATCTTTGATCTTGTCTAGGTTCAATGCATCTTTCTATCTGAAAATGTTTTACCCCACCTTGGAACTTGTGCCAGGGTATTGCAGTTCAATTTGAGCTGTAGATCTTCATGCCCACTTTCCATTGCCTTAGATTCGTTAACAAACTTCATTCACGGCTCACCAATCATTGATCAGTTCCAGCTCATCAACGTCCTTCATTAAATAATGCATGTAACCATTTAATGCATTCTGTTATAGCTCGGTTACAACTCGGTAACAACTTGATGAATACTAAACTTCACTCGATAGACATTCTGCCTTCATTAACCAATAGTGATAACCTTAGGGTTTACCGACTAGGTTCTTTGCTTGATAACATAGTATAGTATTAACCTTTACATTTTACAACATATGTATGATGTTAAAACAATCTAAAACATCATGATCTCATCATTGTCTGACTCAGTACTAGTTGCCCATTGAATACCTTATTCATCATATTATTTCCTGTGTCTTTTATCGATATCTTTATAATCTTCATATCATACTTCTCAAGATATGGCAACATCATACTAAATTAGAAAATCAATTTCTTGACATTAATGACAAAATAATAATATCAAGACAGTAAACATCTTTAATCAGTTATATCCACAATCATCAACAACCTTCTCAATAGCCTTATGAAATGCCAACAATCTTTCATTGTCTGTTATAATGCAATATTGCCAATAGATAATTCACATTTAGACATTGTTGTTAGAGGTAAAGTTAGGATTAGGTTTCCTAATGGTAGAATAAACAGAATTAGTGGTGTGTTTCATATCCGTGGTTTAAAACAAAATTTATTATCCATGAATAAACTGATAGATGCAGGTGTGCAAGTAGTCTTTTCTAATGCAAGATGTAAGATGATTAAGGGTGCTATGGTGATTTCTAGAGGTGTCAGGTTTGACACTTTGTATAAGCTAGAGTTATCCAATGTTGAGTGTAATAGCACTTCTGTAAAAAGTAAATCTATAGATACTTCGTCAGAAGATTTGAGGGTTTTAGCTTCAGGAGATGGAAATGGCTTTTGGGTACGTAAGGGAGCTCTTTCTTTTGAAGCAAAGTTACCTGCAAAGAAGACTATATTATGGCACCAGAGGCTTGGCCACATTGGAGAAAAAGGTCTAAAGACCTTGAAAAAATAAAAACCTTGTTGAGGTTTGAATGATTGTAATCTTGATTTTTATTTCTGTGAGCATTGCATTTATGGAAAACAAAATCATGTTTAGTTTATGTCGAGTTCTCATAAATCTTGTGGTTTTTTGTATCTTATTCATTCTGATGTGTTTGGTACTGTAGGTGTTCCTTCGATTGGAAAATACACATTTTATGTTTCACTTATTGATGATTTCAGTAGAAGGACATGGGTATACTTTTAAAAGAGTAAATCTGAAGTTTTCATTCATTTTAAAGAATTTAAAGTAATGGTTGAGTTGCAGATTGGAAAGAAAATTAAATGTTTGAGGACTGATAATGGTGGTTAATTTTTCTCTAATGATTTTGATAGATTATGTAAAGACCATGGCATTAACAGACAAAAGACAACTTTGTATTCTCTATATCAGAATGGAGTTGCAGAAAGAATGAATAGGACACTGATGGAGAAGGTTAGGAGTATGCTAAGTAGTGTTGGTCTAGAACAAATTTTTTGGGTTGAAGCTATTGCCACTTCTTGCTACCTGATCAACAGGTCTCCTACATCAGCTCTTGTTGATAAAACTTTTATGGAAGCATGGTTAGGTCACAAGCCTTCACTAAGACATCTTAGAGTTTTTGGTTGCGAGACATATGCACATGTGCCAAAGGAGAAGAAAACAAAGTTGGAGAAAAAGGTTGTGAAATGTATCTTCATTGGTTACAGTTATAATGTGAAAGGATACAAGCTTTGGGACCCTATTTCACAAAAGGTAATTCATAGTAGAAGTGTTATTTTTAGAGAAATTAAGGCTTCTTTTGTTACATTGCAGCTAGAACAGACTAAACAAGAAGATGTGATTCAATTCCTTTCTATGCCTAAAAGGGTGTAATCGAGACCACTTGATAGGAAAGAAGTTGAGGAGAGCTCATCTAGCACCGAATCTTTAGAAGAGGAGGAAAAACCTCCAACTCAGCTTGTTCAAAGGTCTACAAGACATAGACAACCACCTTAAAGGTATTCACCTAATGATCAAACATGTATTTTTTCTTTGAATACTAATGTGGATGAACCTAGATTTGTAGAAGAGGCATTAGGTATGAATGATACATAATCCTAGAATTTTGCTATGGAAGAAGAAATGACGGATTTGAAAAAGAATGACACATGAGATCTTGTACCATTCACTGAAGGATGAAAACTTGTTTGTTGTAAATGGGTGTTCAAGAAAAAGGTTGGTTCAGATGGAGGCATTGAGAAGTATAAAGCAAGGTTTGTTGCAAAAGGCTACTCTCAGGTTGAGGGTGCTGATTATGGAAAGATATTTTCTCCTATTGCAAAAATGACATCCATTAGATTTTTGCTTTCCATTGATGATTTAGAGGTTGAGAAAATGGATGTGAAAATTGATTTCTTTCATGGTGATTTGGAGGAGGATATTTATAGGACACAACCAGAACACTATGTGGTGAAAGGTAAAAGTAATGTGGTCTATAAATTAAAGAAATCCCTGTATGGTCTCAAACAGAGTCCTAGGATGTGGTACCAGAAATTTGATACATATGTGCTGAGTTTGGGATTTGAACGTTCTAAAATCATATCACTATGTTTATTATAAATCTGATGGTGATCATTTCCTATGCATTGCATTATATGTTGATGATATGTTATTCATTAGTAAAGGGAAAGGTATGATTTCAAAACTAAAGTCTCAGCTTGTTGCTAAATTTGAAATGAAAGGTCTTGGTGCAACGAAACACATTCTTGGGATGGAAATTAGAAGAGCTAGAGTGAATAGAAAGCTATGCCTAGGATAGAGTATGTGAATTCAGTTTTATGAAGGTTCAACATGCAGGATTGTAGATCATTATGTGTTCCCTTTACAGTTGAAACAAAGTTATCTATTTTCGATTGTCCTACATCTCCATCATAGATGGAAGACATGAGAAGAGTTCCTTACCAGAGTGAAGTTGGAAGTTTGATGTATGCTATGGTGTGTACTAGACCAGACATTGCCCAAGCAATGGGAGTTCTTTATAGATATATGTCTTATCCTAGTAGAGTTCATTAGGATGCAGTCAAAAGAGTCTTAAGGTATTTAAAGGGTACCTCAGAGCATTGTTTGTGTTATTATGGTAGTTTGGTTGGAGACGTGATTTCCCTTGATATTGATGGTTATGTGGATTTAGATTGGGTAGGTGATATTAATGGCAAAAGATTCGCCAGTTCTTATGTGTTTACTTTATTTGGTGGTGCAATTAATTGGATGAGTAAGCGACAGGCTATGGTTTCTTTGTACACTACAGAAGCAGAGTTTATGGTAGCTACTCATGCTTGTAAAGAATCCATTTGTCATAAGACCGTGTTTAGATATTAGAATAAAACAAGGTGTCATGACAATTTATTGTGATAGTTAGAGTGCAATCTGCCTAGCTAAGAACTCGACATTTCATGCCCAGACCAAGCACATTGATATTTAGTATCATTTTGTCAGATATATAGTCAAAGATGACAGGGTGAAGCTGGATAAGGTAGAGAATTTGATGAATATTGCAAATTCTATAACTAAGGTTGTGAGCATAGAGAAGTTGAGATGGTGTTTGGAGTCTATGGGCCTCGTGGCCCCTAGCAATTAAATTATTGTGTTGATACTCCCTTTTATCTTGCAAGGTGTTCGACAAGTGGGAGAATGTTGAGAAATTGGTGTCTCAACCTTGCATTTGCATGAGGTTACTATTTATAGCAAGTTTTCATTTGCGCACAAAATGGTGCAAAATTCTCCTTGAAGCTTCTAGTTGGCTAGATGAGCACGACGGTAAATTATCATCACAAGATCATAGCTAGTTTTCAAGATATTAAAGCTTTCATTTTTGGAGGATGTGATGAAAGTTTTAAAATCAATTTTGATGACTTTAGAGGCTTTGAAATGCCCTGAGAAGTGGGTGTAAATAGTGTAGTGTTTTACAATGTGATTTTTCATTTCACGAGCTTTCTGATGCTTCAAACGATTCTTCAATCGAACACACGAGTCACAAGTTATGGCCTCCATAAGTTTGGACTTCTGAAATAGGAAATATAAATTGTATCAGACACATAAATGAGCTATAAAGGGGAGGAACATGTTTTGATGTGTGTTTTGACATATTCTAGGGCATCTAGAATGGAGATAAGGTTGGCTCTACTTTATTGGGTGGTTTTAGCCCATGGTTTTGTAATACCATTTGGCAGTCTCTTGTATTGTATCTCCTATATATGAGGTGAGTGAGATAGAGGTTGTATGAAAGAGTCTTATGGCAATTGAGTTACCTTTGAGTCTATGATTAGTGGTACTCCTGTGAAGAGCTTTCTCTGCAAGTATATTGTAATTCGTTATTGATTGTTGAATAATATATTGAGCTACTTTTGGAGTGTGGGGTTTTTCTCCCGAAAGGGTTTTCCCCACGTAAATCACTGTGTTACTATGTTGTGGTATGCACTATATTGTGTCTATTTCTGTTAAGTTTTTGTAACTATTGTAATCATCTGTAAAAGTTTTTGCATTACTCTCCTCTCAAGATTAGTGTAGGAGGTTGTTCCGCTACTTAACTTACATATGCAAAAATCCTGTATTGATAATCGATAGTAGAAAATGCATCTAGGAGGCTGCATATATGCCCCCCTTAAGATGTAAACATATTCCTATGTTGAATAGAAACAAGGACACCCACCTTAAGCACCAAGGAGATATCCGCTAATCAATAATGCATGTAGTCCAAGATAGAAAGAAAGATTTCTGAGTAGGATTCATTTCTTTAAGTGAGGAAGAGATAATTGTAAAAGAGATATCTTGCAACAATTGTAAAGGGGACCTTTTGAGGGATACATGATTAACAAAGGAGGAATAGATCTTTGGATAGATATATCCACCTTCAAGAGTAGAGGAGATCCTTAATAAAGATGACATCCTAGAAGATGAAGAGGACTAAGAATACACACCTTCTCCAATGTTTAGGAAAAAGTGGATTCTTAGGATTGCAAACTATCACTAAGTAGAGATTATTCATAAGAGATGCAACACTTCAAACAGAGAATAGATCCTAACTAGGGAACATAGATGTGCTCATGCGAAAAAATAATTCTATGCAAGAAACAACATCAAATTATGATAGATGTAACTCAACAAAGGAAAAAGGAAATATTTGGAAAAAGGGAGAGAATTGATATATTACTCTTGCCCCTCAAGCATGGAGACAAGGACACCAAAGAGAGATCATTTATAAAAGACACAAACTTCTAACATAATAAAAATATCCTCAACAGGAATGCATATCACAATGTAGAAGGGTTAATTATAAAAGATACAACTCAATGAATTGAAGAATTTGATGAATGATTATATATTTTCAACACTAAGGAAGAGCTCCAATTAAGAATATGCAATTATAAGGAAAGGATAAAGATCCTCATTAGGGATACTTATTCTAGTAAGAGGAAGGGGATCCTTAACAAGGATATACACCTCCACAATAGATTAGAGATCCTTAATATAGGCCCTACTTCACAAAGGGAAAGTGAGTCCATAGAAAGAAAGGATGATTGAAAGGCTATTCTTTCCCCCCAAGCATGGAGAAAATAATAAAAACACCATTATGTTGCTAATAAAGTATGATTGCACTTAAAACTGTACCACCATGAATGAAAACGAGCCCCCCAATAAGTAAGATACTAATGTCACATAATGAGAAGCAACATAATAGGAACTTTAATTTTAATTTAAAAGGAAAAATATGAGAGTCTAACTCATTGCCATCTAGTATTTGAATAGTACCAGTTACAATAAGTTGTTGAATTTTATCTGCTAAATCATTACATCCATTAGTGACATGGCCAAGGATTTGATAATACTTGCAAAAAGAAGGATTGTGTTTATTTTTCTTATGATTATTTATTTAATTCTTTAAAGGGAGAGTAATCAAGTTGGTTTTAAGAATCTCATAAAAGAGCCTCTCTTATTGTGATGAGAAGTTGTAAGAAGACATAGATGTATTAGGAAATGGGGAAGGGGATGTTGATAAAGGAGGACTTTGGAAACCTAGACCTTTTGTAGATTTCTCATTATCATCAAAACTTTGTTGCACACATCCTAAACCATGTCCATTGTATCCATGTGTAAAGTCAAATATATGTGTTGAAATGTCTAGAGGAGAGGGTTTATTCCTAATATCAAAATCTAAAGAGCCCTCATCATCATAAAGGCATGTGTTGTAAGGAGAGGTGGGAATTTATTTAGAAGAAGTTTGGATAAATGACACACAAGGCCTCTTCAAGGCTTCCTTCTTAGATTGAGGGATCTTATACCCATTAAAGGAAGGTATAAAGTCTATTGTACCCCAATTATTTGTTAAGGAAACATTATTGATAGGAGATTGTGTTGTTGAAGGAATCATAGTATTAAAGGGATAAATGAATCCTACTTCATCATGAACAAATTCATAAGGATTAGGATCAACATTGATTGCGTGAATTTCTTTGTTATATATTAATTTGATTGTGCAATGAAGAGTAGAAGGGACTTCTTTCATAGCATGAATCCATGGTATACCTAGAATAAGGTTATAATTAAGATGGTTGGGCATGACATGAATAGGATTAGGTAAAGTCATGGGTCCTATTTTGATAGGTAATATGACTATACCAAGTGACTAGCAACATTATCCAAGCCATAAACACAAAGAGGATAGGGTTGAATAAAAGAATGATCCCAAATTATCTTGTCTAATAAGTCAACACAACAAATGTTAAGTGCTGACCCATTATCGATTAATGTACCTCTTATATTTTTTTCATAAATGCAAGGAGTAATCATAAGGGGATCATCTATATTTTTAACCTCTATAGAAGGCAATTAATCTTGAGAGAATGTGATATCATTTGGTTTAGATGAAGGATAAGTGATACGGAGAGAGGTGGACCTCACTCAAAAAAAATAGGAAACACTCCTATAACCCTTCAATGGGATCAACTCCGAGACCTAACACCCACACTCAAGACCTCTCAATGGTCAAAACTCATCAATTGTCCACCAAACTCCACATGCTTGCCAATATTAAAATAGACATATGCTAAAACATGGTGTCTTTGATCCTAAAGCACTTGGAAATATACAAATTCAACACTAAGGACTCTTAAGGCCCTCTTTCAACCTTCAAGGCTCTGTTCATACTACATCCTATCCATTTAACTCAACAAATAGAACTCTTTGATTAAATAAAACCAAAACTACCTTCTTACTACCCTCTTTGGCAGACCCGTACTCAAAGCTCCATAACTTTTTAACTGGATAAACAATCCACAATCTCTCCATTGAGATTATGAAAAACTTTATCCTTTACAACAGATCCAAAATTAAGGATGATCCAATGGTTGAGTACGGAGATATGACCCTCGTATCAGACTGCATGCTTTCTGGGACTGCCTTTTCCAACAAACCACCAACTTGCCTAGCTTCAACTTAAATGCACTTTCTCCTTGAAAACATAGCCAAGAAATGAAATATATACATTGAACAAATGAACTTTCACTTGACCTAAACAATCCATTTGATCCCAAGCTTGGTTGATTCAAGTGGATACATTTTTACAGCCAAAAACCCTCATAGGGCAGTGAACTGTGAGTTTACAAAACAATTTATTGCAACACTCAAAACTAGTAAAAATAAACAAACAAAAATTCTATGAGCTTCAAATTATCAAGGTACAACCTCCTATGTAGGTACAGTACGGACTGCAACTCATGAAGGTCATAAATAAGAGTAAAAACTAGAAAATTGCTTTCTCTTTTGCATTCAAAAACTTGTTTCTTCAAAATCCAACCTATTTACAATGTTTGGAGTGTCCTTATATAGGCCCACTCAAACCATTCCACTACCATGGCATCCATAACTACCTTGTTATGAGATTTTTTACAACTTTTCTCACTTTTTGTCAAAATATTGCTTGACAACATTAGCAATTTTTGACTCTTAGTGCATTTTTTTGGCTTAAAAGCCAAATTTCCTCCACCTAACCACTTGAGAAGGTTTAAAATAATTAAATACACCTACTCCAATTCCTTTCTAGGCTTGTTACAAGGTTTTTAACACATTTTCTCTATAATGCCATTTTTGTCTTACAAGGCACTATGGGCCAAAACTAGAAAGAAAACTTGAGTAAAATTATCTAAACCACTCTAAGATAAACCTAAACCATAATGAAATCTAAAACACACACTTGGACTCTTACAATAGTCCTTTATTCAATTCATGATCCCATCAGGATCAAACAAGCCAAAATTGTGAAGGTGCTCCTGCACCATACTCCCCAAAATTGAAAAAGTTCCAAGTCCACTTGGAAATGATACCTGCAAAACAAATGATACCTACAAAACAAATAGGTTTCATCTTGACCTTTGGCATGTACTTGTCTTCAGCTTCATCATGCATGGCCAAATGAAAAGCTCCTTCCTTCATCTCCACTCTAGGCCTTGCTGCAAAAATCAACATCCACCATAGCTATAGCTGCTCATAAGGTGTAGATGATACCATCAACTGCCATTCTAGAAAACTCTCAGTCCAAGAACAACTCCATGAATAGATATGAAAAATCTCAGTGAACTTCATCTCAAAGTGAGGAGAAGTGCTCATTTGTGGGGACCAATAGATGTGCTTGGTGTCATGCATAGGTAACCTAGGATAGAGCATTGCTCCCATAAAGGTCATGACACCTTCATAAAGACTAATACCAATCTGATAGTGTTCATCCATGTAGACCGTTGTAGCAACATAATGATCAGTAACAACTATCTTTGTATCCGGCATGTCAATAGGCTTCTCAAGTGCATGTGACCCTTGTACCATGTCTTCTTCTCGTCTAATCTATTCAACAACTCCATCATCAGGATAAAGACCATGTTCTTCAGCCACATTGGTCTCTAACCCTTGCTCATCCTCAATAACCTTTGTCATATAAGGTTCCTCTTCAACTCTTTGCTACTCACTCTTCTCTTTAGCATGCATCTACTACTCAAAGGCACTGAATGGACTATCTACCTCTTCAATTTCACCTTTTATGGTACTTGGGGTCACTTCTTCCACTAAACTTCCATTGTGTAATGCTGCACCATTTGCTTCTTCAACATCTTCCTTTCTCTTTTTCTCTAGTTCCTCTTTAAGCTACCTCAATATTGCTTCATTTTCTTCTAAATCCCTTCTTAATTTGCTTCTAAATCCCTTCTTAAACTTCTCAACTCATCTCATTTCTTTTCTTCTTCTTCTCTCTTCATTCTTTCTATTTCTTGTTTCCTCAACTCTTCTTCCTCTCTTTTCTTCTTTCCACCAAACATTAGTTATTTCCACTTCTTGTAAGAACCTACTATCTCTTTCTTAGATTTTTTTAACTCCATCTTCACCCCTATATCCCAGAACTTTGGCTTGCTCTGATACCAATTTGGTATTAGCAAGAAGAAGTTAATGAAATATGACTATTTTTCATGCTTTTGGAGCAAAAATTGTTGTAACAGTCCATACAAAGCACTATTTACATATTGTTCTTTCATGGGAGTTTGTGTCATGGTTATATGAAGGTTTTTCATTCTTTGTGCTAGGGTTTTTACTGCATTTTGGTTTATCAAAAAAAATCTTTTAGTTTTTGCCAGTTCGCTGCCCTGAATTGGGGTTTTGAGGAAAATGGGTTGAAACACTTGGTCTCCATGGGTAACCAAGAAAAAATGAAACTTGGAGACAAATTTGGACCTTTTTACATATTGTTTTTTAAGTTTGTCCTGTCCATTGTGATGGAAAAGGTGAATTTGAGCACTTTTGAGGCAAGTTAAGTGAGTAACTTAGCTAGTAGATTGAAATTTTGAGCAAAATGTTATTCTCAAAGTCTGTTTGAGCTAACAACATTGGGAAAATGTCTGAACCTTACCTATGAGTGATTTTAAGCAAGTTGGAGCTCCATAAGAAGCTATCTTGCCCTTGAAAATCACAACAAACTATTGGGGCAACGGGTTCCCTGTTTTTGGAGAATTAAGTGGTTTTTGGCAGCAAATTGTCTTTTGTAGCTTTCCATGTTTGAAAACTTCACCAAACTTGTTATTGAATGGTTGATTTATTGTTTTAAGGTTTAATCATGCCATGGTGTAATCATTTTGGAAGTCCTAACCCTCTAATGTGCAGCAAAGACAGTGAAAAGTCAGAAAAACAGTGATTTTGACAGTGTTTTGTTCTTTTTCAGTTTGCTTGCCAAGTGTTTGGCATAATGCTTGATTTTTAGTGGTAGGGAATTCATTGGTATGTTGTGGCAGAGGTTTATCAGCATTTTGGGAGCTTGGTATAGAATAGAGAAGTGATTTCTAATGCATCATGGTTCAAAACCCTCACAAAAACCCTTGTTTTGAGGCTACAAAATAGGACAGTCATAAATTGACCTTCCCAAGACCTCTCTTGGCACTAATTCATGATTTTGGCCAAAAGGGTACTCAAAAATATTCACCTTTTTCAAATATTCCAAGTTGGGAGTGAGTAATGAGCAAAATAGTGTTTCAGGAGGGCTAAAAAGGGCTTATTCCTTGTAGCCCTAGTTTTGAAGAAAATTAAGAACCCAATTTGTGCAAGGTTGAATGGTCTTGAAGAACCATTATAAATCATTTAAAAACACTCAAGAAAGCCTCCTAACACATTAGTAAGAGCAGTGGTACTATTTTTGGGGTTAGACCTATAAGAAGGGTTTGAGTAAGTCATGAGCAAGTGAGCTTGAACTAGGTCTTTGAGAGCAAAACCAAAAGCAAGTCTTTAACTCCTTGTCTAAACCTTTTGAAGAAGATAAATTCCACCAAGAAACAGCATAAACTATGTGTGGTGAGCAGGGGTATCCATATGTTGAAATTGATGGGTTGAGGAATGAGAGCCTTAGTAGTTTGGGTTGAGTGAAGCTTGTGAACATTGAAAGTGGGCCTTACCAAGAAAACCTAAACCTTTCCTCTCTCATTTGAAGGAGTATCTTAACAAGAGGATTTTATTTAGCTTTAATTGGTTCTCCTGTGGGTTTCTCCCTATCAATAAGTAACTAATTTATGAAAGGCTTCTTGGATCAACCTATGGTATGAAGGGGAAGTTTAAATCAATTCCCAAAGGGAGATCTTTGCTAAGATATCATGGAGTTTCTCAACAAGATCCTTATCAATGTGTTTCTTAGGGTGAGCGAGGGAAGAAAGAGAAGTGAGAAGAACATTGGGATGTTTATTTTTGACACAAGCATTAAATGTTTGATGTATTTCGGAACCATATTTTTTTTCTAGTTGTCTTTCCATGAAACCTCTTTCACATATGTATTTTGCAACTTTTAGGATATTGGGAGGTTCCTGGGTTCAGGCTTCTCATAACTATAAAAATGAATAGTATTGACTTGATTAATCTTTTTGTTTTCCAAGGATACATATTTAGAAGGGAGAGCACCAAGGAAATTTCTAATTATTTCATCCTCTTATGCCAAAGTATCTTTATGGGTAAGACAAGCTTTAGGAGAAGGACAAACATGACTCGTTAATGCTTCATTTCTAGTAGGAAATCCATTGAAATGAAAAGAAGATATGGTATCACTAGGAAAGGTAGGTACAATATCATCCACTTTAACCAAATGATCCTCATGGGGGAAGTACATTTTAGGATAAACATCATTCTTCAAAGATTCATCCTTAGGAGAGATATCTTTGAAAGAAGTGCTCATAACCTCTTCTTGCACCAATGTGCCCTCATTGGTAGAACCAAATTTGGGAGAGGGTAAATAAATATCCATTTACACTTCTTATTTAGGAGAGATACCATGTATGGAAGGTAAAGTGACATCAAGGAAGGTATTTATGATATCATTCTCTTTCTCTAAGATATTTTTATGGGAGAGCCATATTTTAAGAGAAAGGTCAACATAAATTTTCAAAACTTCACCCTTAAGAGGAAGAGTTGTAAAAGGCATGTTAATAATCTTTTCTTTCACCAAAGTATCCTCATGTACAAGAGAATATTTAGGAGAGGAATTATCATGGTTTATTAAGGCCTCATCTCTAAAAGGTAAAGCTTGATAAAGAGGATAGTCAACCATATCAACTTCTTTCATCACAAAAGTTTCTTCGTAAATAGGATTGATAGAAGGTAAAGGTTCATAAAGAAGATTGTCATGCATGATAATATCCTTGTTAGTTTTTATATATTTAGAGGATGATTTAGAAGGAAGGAGGAAGTCATCAAGAGTTTCATCCAACATCTCATGGTCATCACTGCTAAATGGATTACACATTATATTGATTAACCTTTGGAAAAAAGAAGGTTTAGAAGACTTAGGGTAAAGGAAACCATCAAGAGCATCCTTAAGTTATTCTCTACTATATACTTATTTGAAAGGACAGTCATTATAATAAAATGGATTGTCAAAGGAACGATAGTCTTGCAAAGAGTAATTTGACATTTTGAAAAGAAATTCTAACTATTGCAATGAAATGAGCTAAAGCACGTGAACACACAAAGTGCATAAAACAAGAATTTTTTGTATTTTTATGTTAAAAAAAGATATGAAATGAAAGGTATCTAAATCTGAAAAACCAAAATTAGAAATATGGAAGTGTAAGAAGAGTCAGATTCACCAAAATGTAATGGATGAAAAACAAGTATTTCACAAGTTATTCTTTGTTAACTAGTAAATGGCATAACTTTCACAAACATTACATTAAAAGGTGTATGAAATCAGTATATCCAACCTCAATTCTACTAATAAGAGGGTTGAATGTCGATTGAGGTCTTATTTCCCCTTTTGTTTGAGTTGAAATTATGTTTGAATTAAGTTTTGAATTTCCAATGCTAAATCTATAACAAACAGTGAGAAATTCAAATGAAATGATGAAAACAGAATGTTGCAGAAATCAAACAGATATGCAAGCTGAGATCTGAGTAGGAGGAGAGGATCAGAGCTTGTACCTAAAAATTTGGAAAAATTTGTTGGGACCAAGGTGACGGGTGCCTTGGTCCCTTTGTATCACCTTGGTCTTGAGGTGTCTCCAAAACTTAGATCTGAGTAGGAGGAGAGGATCAGAGCTTGTACCTAAAAAATTGGGAAAAATTATTAGGACCAAGGTGATGGGCTCCCTGGTGCCTTTGTAGCACCTTGATCTTGAGGTGTCTCCAAAACTTTTGCAAAAGGCAGTTCTCTTTGTCTTAATCTCCTCTATCCTTTTCCACATGCACAACTCTCAAATCTACCACCTACACACCAAAAGAAGGGAAATTGTGTTGCAGATAGGTATTTTTCTTAGGTCAAACCTCGGGTTTGGAATCAACCATAATTAAAATAGAAATTTAACTTGAATTGAAATGGAAAATATTGCCTTTTGAGTGCAAAGGATTGAAATTCTTGAATGTAGATGATTATACCTTCAATAGGTGATGCAATGATCTTAGGATAAGTCCTTCATGTGTTGATGAAATAACATGATAAATCACACAAAATCCATCATGAAATCATAATTGAAACATAAGTTGAAGATACTTTGATTTAGTTTGATGCTCCTTGAATCGGATCTTCTCTTGAATTGATGACAGTGTTTATATATGATGTAATTGGTATCTGAAAAATGAATTGAGAGAGATTACTCATATAGGGATTTCATACTTAAAATCACCTTTAGGCCAACTTAGAATCAATATATTTTCACATGGATCTAAATTTAAACATTATAATACCACCAAAATATGATCCCAAAATTTGGGGAGAAAAAGTCAGGACTAGGGCAAATCACCATGGTCTAGCTGACTTTTTTTTTCAAATTTATAGGGATGTGAGCTATTGTGATTCTAATGCTAAATCCAACTCAGTGTGACAATCCAAGGTGTTTAGATATGCAAAATATTCTTTGAGAGTTGAAATTAGGGTAGGATTAAGGAAAAATCAAGATAAAATGATAAAGGGCACACCTAGATTTAAGGGCCCAAATAAGAGTGTGATGATGTAATAAAGTGAAATAAGACCCATAATATTGAATAAAATATTAATTAATTACAATAAAGGTCCTATAATGCATAGAGGAAAGGGAAATACTAAAATAGGTGCTACAAGAGTGTGAAATGGACACACTAATAAAGGGTGTACAATTTATGATGCTAGACTTATCTTATCCTCCCATCTTACAACTTGATATTCCTAATCATCACTTTCTTCTTTATACTATTGTTTCTTCCAATTCTCTTGTAGCCTTATTGGCACAATATGATAATGATGGTAAAGAACCTCCTGTGTATTACATAAGTTATTTTTTATTTGATTATGAAGTTCGATATACTACAATAGAAAAACAATGTATTGCTCTTGTTTTTGCAACTCATAAGTTAAGACATTACCTCTTGAACATTAAAACACATGTTGCTAAAGAATCTCTTATCTAAGATTGATCTTTCAGGATGCTTAGCTAAATAGGTTATGATGTTATCTAAATTTGTCCTTCATTTTGTGTCTCAAAAAGTGATTGAAGGCCAAGCTTTAACAAACCATTTAGCTGATACTCCTTCCCCTTTCATTCTTCCTAATAAAGACTCATTTTCTGATGATATTGTCTTTCCTTTAGATGTGGATAATACTTGAGACTTATTCTTTGATGGATCTACATGTCGAATTGGCTGGTGTTGGTGTTATATTAGTACCTTCTTCTAGAAAGTTGATTACTTTATCCTATCATACCAATTTATTATGCACTAATAACATCATTGAGTATGAAGTGCTTATCGCTGGTTCAAAAGTGACTTTATTCTCTAAGATTCAACACTTGCATATCTTTGGTAATTTACAATTGATTATAAGATAAGTTTTTGGAACATATCAAGATAAACAAACTAAAATATCTCAATAATGTGACTTAGTGTTATCATTATCATTTCCCAAAATTTCACCCCTCATTCAATTTTAGCCTCACCTTATCTTTTTTCAATTTCAACAAGTTTGATTTGGGTAATCTTTTAGTTTGTCAGGTTTTCAAACTAGTTCTAGAACATTTGTCAAAACTCGACAAGTCATCTAGAAGAATTCAAGTCTTGTCTCTTTAGCATTTTCCGAGTATATTTCAAGTTCTACTTCTTGTGTCGCTCCCTGACATGCCCCATGGAACCATGGAAAAAAAGACTAAGTGAAACTTTGAAGGCTGGCGACCTAGTTTGTTGAGTTCTAGTTCAAGTGGCAAAACCTGACATATTAGATAGAACCACAAAAACTAAACAATCTTGACATCTTGAATTGGTACCATAATAAGTATTAGTCCCTGACACCTCCTTTTGAACTTATAGCAAGATTGCAAAAAGAGAGAATTTTAATTTACCTTTGGCCTCATGTCATCGGCCTTATTAAAAGGAAAGGAGACATCAGAATGTTGTGATGGTTCCATAGCTACCATAGGTGTTTGACACTATATTTTGAACTCAAGGCAAGGTTTCTTAAAAGCCCAATAATAAAACATGAATAAAACCAAAAGTATAATTTCTACCAACCTTTATATCGATTCTCAAACCACAACTTAAACCTGATAGTTATTTAGAAAGTAGGAGAATTATCATTGGGTTTGGATGGAGTTCTTAGAAATCCATCGGAACCTGCATTAGTTAAAAGAACCATCAAAAGCCAACTTTTTGTTTCAAAACCACCAGGCTCTTGTGAATCTGCTAATAGATGTATTGAAAGGCTTTAGAAATATTCAAGTGAACTCAACTAGCAAGAGAAAAAATATAGCACCTAGTATCTACTTTATCTGCCAGGGTTTTCAAAAGGCAGATGCTCTTTTCAAAATCAATAACATTAGATGAGAAGATGAAATTTGGATTTAATCGTATCGCTTAGAGACTATGCACTCAAATATTTTAGCATCACATACATTTATGTATTTTTAATGGATCATGGAATACACGTTTATAATCATGAAGGAAGGCGTAAAAGAAACAACTCAAATTGTTGATGAATTATGAATGGGGAGAGGCAACTAATATAGAGCTTGTAGCATCTTAAAATTGCACCCTTGTACAATTTCAACCGTATTGGGTCCCTACCTTAGCGTTTTCTCCCCTTGGTCAGATTGGGACCTGATTATGCTCATGCCCCTCATACATTGCATCATTTTTACTTTTTCTATGCACATGACACCTTATCCTAGCCCTAAATAGGGGTAGGACCAGGGCGCCACGTGTTGGTCCTAATTAGGACTAGGACACCACGCTCTGGTCCCCCCTAATTTGGGCCCCCTTTAACCCCTTTTCCCTATTCCAAAATTGAGTGGGATTGTAGTTAAATGGATCCATTGCTTATAATGCT
This sequence comes from Cryptomeria japonica, assembly GCF_030272615.1. Taxonomy (NCBI): domain Eukaryota; kingdom Viridiplantae; phylum Streptophyta; class Pinopsida; order Cupressales; family Cupressaceae; genus Cryptomeria; species Cryptomeria japonica. The sequence goes on along the minus strand of NC_081409.1, from coordinate 565,209,306 downwards.
ACAACTTGAAACATGAAGGCTAGACATAAGCCTAATATTGATGGATTGTTGTTGGATTCGCTAACTCTACTACTTTGTGAATGAACAAAGAAATATTATTTTTATAGAGGTCTAAAGATTGAGATTGTAGAAAGATATTGATTGCTAGAACCAAACATAGAGGTTTCATTTTATAGAATACAACACCTTCCAAGGAAGCTCAATCATCTATATGCACCAACATATTAATACAAAGGCTAACACTTATAAAGTGAATGCCAAGCTACAACAAAGAAATGACATTAAAATGATGTTCTAGCTAGTGTTCCAAAGTGAAAGAATAGGGCAAAGAAATTAATGGTAAAATTTTAGGGAGGAAGATCTAGATGGAGATTGCCCTAGTAGTGGTTGTGCTAGATTAGTACTTCATGATGGACCTACAAAAACTAATATTTCACGTGCAAAAGAAAAGAGTCAAATCTAAATCACATTCCCATAGATCTCCAACGACATTCATCATAGAACCACAAAGGATCAACTATTGATACTGGGGATTCTGTACAAAATGATGGTAGGAAAATGATTGTTTAGTACATTAGCCTAATAAATCAGCGAAAAATGGGGTAGAGACACTGACTGAATTGCAAAGGTCTCTACAAGAGTACAAAGAAGCATTAATAAATCTATATCAGATGTTGTTGAAAAATCTTTGAATCTATTTAGAGAACTTAGGGATTAGGATATATTTGATGTCGAGTCAATTCATTTACAATCTAATTTAGGCTTACTGGATTTTTCTAATGGTATTCTACAAATAATCATGGAAAATGTCCACAAGCTTTGTGTTTTAGTAGTATCTGATCAGTTGTATAAGTCAAGGCAAAACACATTTAGTGGTTCAATGGACACCAAGTTTGGGAAAACCCAGATTTAGTGTTTGCAATTTTGGTCACTAGAGTGCAAGGTCTAGAGGGTGTCAGCCTTATTTAGTCAATCCATTCTGTTGATATTGAAGATTTGATTGAGAACTACTTAGAGCGTCTATTACATTCTTTGTCTAGATAAGTCCTTGCATTGATTCAAAAGGGTTTATCTTTTCAAAGCAAAACTTGAAAGTATTTTCTAGAACAAGATTGTGGTTTTAATTTATTATAGCATTATATCTACAAGTTAGTTGATGGAGTAAACTTAAATAGAATGCAGAGTCCTTTGGAGCTCTTTTACAATTTGAAACCATTCTATTTTTGCTAAAAAATCTAGCTACAGAGACCAATGTCATATTGATAGTGAAAAAGAGCCTGACACTTGGTTGCAAGGCTTTTCGACTTGAAATTAAATGGGTGAAACATTACTGGTGTCAAGATTACTATTTCTTGTTGCAATGTTGGATTTTATTTATTTATTTCCAGATCTTCTTCTTTGCTCAAATTTTTAAATGAAAAATGTGGTGCCAACTAGACATTAAACTCGAACAAATGATTAGGTGCCCTGCCATTACGCAAATTTTTTATAATGTCCTCTAAATACATTCATGAAGTCTTATCCTCATAAAAGTTCACTCATAATATTTTAAATCTTATTGAGTTAATTATTATATATGCATGGGGATATGAAAGGACATTTTATTTTATTATTATTTTGTAACAAATTCTTCAAAACAAAGGAGAGTCAGTTACAAAACTGAAAGTGTAGATTGAAGAAAAGACTTTAAAAATATGAAATCAAAAGACATTAGAGGGGCTATATTTTTATGATCCTCCTTTTCCTTTGAGGCATGGGTGTAAATTTATTAGAAGAATACATTCATATGTTTCTTTGAATTAGGAGAGATGACAGTAGTTTTCTGGACATGTTTTGTTGTATGAAAAGGAGAGTCTTTGTGTTTCTTGGTTTGTCAAGGAAGTAAAGAAGGATTTTATAAATTTTTCTATTTATTTATATCTTATTTATATTTTCATGTTCCTTTGTGTTTTGATATCACTCCTTGAGGTTAATCATTTTCTACATCAAATTATGGGCATTCTGGCTATGTGATCTTTATGTCTTAACTTGTTTATACTATCCAAAGGGGTTATGGTTTATCTCCTGATTATTCTTTGAGGATGCTAGGAAGATGATCTTTGAGTCATGCACCTTCATTCCCCCTAAATATAGACCTATAGCCGCATTTGGGTCATGGCTATGCACAAATGTTAGTTTACCTTTCCTACATTCTAGTTAAAAGCATACTCCTAAAAACCCCAATTATATCATAAGAGGAAGTTGTACCTCTAAAATTCAGAGGAAAATTGCTAATCCAATAAGAAATTTCTCCAACTATTAATTACTTATTTTTCTTTCATTCTAGGCATAAAGAGTCATTCTCACTATTATTTCAAAAAGACAAATCTATTCGCTAACAATTATTAAAGTATTTTTCTTCTTACACCATCGATCCTATCCCACGAAGAGATAATTGACATGTGAATACAATGACAAGCACTGCTTTCATTATATCCCTTGATAACCCTTATATGGATTAGCAATTTATCATTCATAATCTTATCTCTCCTGGTGTTCTAATAGTTCTAGTGAGATTTCCTATTGTTATAGCAGGGATTCTATTGAATGGTACTCCCATATATTTCAATATTTGTGTGATGGTACTTTTCCTAATCTCACAGATAAGAACTCTAGAACTTGAATTTACAAACTGTTGGAGTATTGCAAAAACTGAGAGGGGGGGGGGTGGTGGTGTTGAATCAGTGTTTGAGACTAAATTGATTTTTAAACCAAATATGAATGATAAATTGAGAAATATAGTAAATTATTGCTCTAAAACTTTCAAATATAAGCAATGCAATCAACATGAAACATGATTGCAACATACCTCATTAAAGAGCTCACAAATTCAACATAGACACCATAAATTTCCTGAGTGGAAAACCCTCTTGGGGTATAAAAACCACTCGCAAATTGCCTCACTGGCTTATGATAAAAAAATTGTTACAACAATCTCAATGCCTCACTGGTAGAGATAATTTAAAGTCTCACTGAAATTCACGAAAAAAGGTCACTATGTCTCATTGACAAGACCATTTAACAACTGAATGGATTGAAGAAATAAATATAGAGGGTTACTCTATTTCACTGAAGCACATCTCATTTTTGCACAAACATGTTCAATACCTCATGAACTTCACTCTCAAAAGCCCATCAAATACAAAACATATTCATACTAAAATTGATTTACTACTGTATATCACTTCTACAAATAAGAATCATAATAGTTACAGTGCATGTTGCACATAGAGATTTTCAAATGAAACTTGCAACTGTCAACATAATGACAAGAAGATAATGTCCACTATAACTATTTTAGAAAGACAATTTTTATTTTTTTTGATCGGTAATGTTGTGATTTTTTTATTTATTAAGAACGCTTTTTAATTGGAGCTATGAACTAGTGGGGGTCACAATGGGGGACCCCCTCCCTGAGGGATTACATGATGAGGTATTAACACCTCCTCAATGATATGAATGCCACACTTACGTATATTTGTTATATCTATCTCTCCAAACATCTCCTTATCACTCCATTACAATTCTCCTTATCTCTCCAACATGGGCTTTGTCGATCCTTAAACTAGAAGGGGGCATCATGAATCATCGAAAACTTTTTGGCATGAGAGGGACCGCATTACAAGGAATTTTGTGCTGCATGGATGATGAAAGAAGAGCCATCAACACCAACAAAGCCATGAGAGGGACCGCAACACGAGGATTTGTGTTGTGTGGACAACGAACAAAGAGGCATCAACACCAACCGCAATGTGGGTACCAATTGCTAGGGGGGGACCACGGAAAGTACCAAAACAAGTAGACTTCATTCAGCATGCACAGTACCTGCATGGGTTCGAACATGTAACCTCCCTATCAACAGGGATCACAACACACCGTTGCGCTGCAGGGACATCCCCTAATAGCAAAGGGTTTGAACCAAGGATGTAAGCACTACAGGCAAGAAGC